>NC_137058.1:8902513-9460954 GCF_032717465.1 Coenobita brevimanus
TTTGTGTGAGTCAAGCTCTGTACCAGGTTAGACAAAATGATTTTTCATTATTAAAAGGAAAAAAAAAAAGTTTAAACAAGGTTTGTTCAAACAGAAAAGAGAACCACGAGGAAAAAAAATGTGCTGAGTCAGCTGGGTTTGTTTAGACTACAGCAACGCGGGGAAAGTGTACATGCTCTGTAAGTACATACTCTGTTCTTTTAGTATTGCAAAATGGATACATACTTTAGTAAAACAAATTTGGAAAAGAAAAGGGATAAAAGTAAAAAGCAAAATGACGATTTCTACGAAGAACTGGTTGAAGTGGAGACTCACAATAGACTGGCTGAACATGTACACAAACTAGAAATGGCTTTCAAAAATGAAATTGATGAAATAAAGAAGCAAATGCACTTGCAAAAGGAAGAAATAGAAAAGCTAGGAAGGGAGGCCAATAAGAAAGACACAACCATCAGTGAACTAACAGTGGAATTGAGTACGCTTAGGAAGAAAGTGAGTGAAATGGCAAGTACAGTAGTCAATCACGAGAGTGTTATGGAAGAGTTCAAAAATGACACAGACAATTAAGCAAGCAAGCAGTCTTATGGACCAGAGCAGTGATATTGAGGAGAAAATAACACAGGTGAATGAAGCTGTGCAAAGCTACAAAAATGATGTAGAAACCACGTATGCTGAAATGGTGAAAGTAAAAAAAGACTTAGAAACAAGGGTGGAGGAAAAAAAGCATTAAAAAGGAAGTGAAAAGAATAATCCAAAACAATCCAAAGTTAGTCAGAGATTCAGCAGAGATAAACAAATCTATAGTAATCACTGGTATAGAAGAGGATGAAGTAAAAAACAAGATCACAAGAGACAAAGAGGAGATGGCAAATGTAATGAGCTTACTGAAAGAAGTATCAGAGGAAATCTATAGTAAAGACATAGAGGAACACAAAAGGTTAGGGAAATACGAGAAAAGCAAGACAAGACCTCTAAAGGTGACTTTCCAGAGTGTAAACACTGTGGAAGAGATACTAAAAAATGCAAAGAATCTTATGGAGAAAGAGGAGTTCAAAAATGTATGGATAAAAAGATGCCTAACACAAGAGGAACTGGAATTACTGAAAGAGAAAAGGGAGGAAGCAAAAACAAAAAATGAGGGAAGGTCAGAAGAGGAGAAGAAGAAATTTTTTTTACAAAGTAATAGGATTGCAGGTACGAAAGTGGTACACAAACAGGATGGAAGTAAAAGGAGGAAGGTAGTAGAACCATGTCATGACAAGTATATAAACAAAATGATAAAGTTGATTTACTCAAATGTGGATGGAATGGTATCAAAATTACTAGAGATGAATGATTATGTCAAAGAAAATGAACCACAAATAATATGCCTAACTGAAACAAAATTAACACCAAGGATATCCAATGACATACTAAACTTAGAGGAATACAATATATGGAGAAGAGACAGAAATTTAAAAAAAGGAGGAATTATAATATTAACTAAGAAAAATCTAAAAGTCAAGGAAATAAACCTAGATATACCATCACAAGTAGAACTGATTGCAGTAGTTATCAACACATCTGAAGGTAAAGTAATTGTAGCCAATTTGTACATGCCACCCAGATCAAACACATGGGAAAGAGACGAATATGAGGACCTGGCAGAGTACAATTCGAAGTATAAGATCATTACTACATAAAATGGAAGAGAAATCGGAAAGAATTATACTAACTGGGGATTTCAATACAAATATAAATTGGAATACTCTAGATATAATTAGCCAAGAAAGCTGTTGGGACCAAAAGCTCCTGGATCTAGTACATGAGTTTTCCCTAACGCAACATGTGAGGGAAACCACCAGAAAAAGAGGACTTGATGTACAGTCGTGGTCATAAATAATCAACTATCCTCCAGTACCCCGTGCCTCAGGCTGCCTCATTTATGCGTGACAAGTCACAATGGAGCAAGAGGGGCTGAGAGGGAGGGGCCAGAGAGAGAAGGGAAGGTGGGGGAGGGGGGACGAGTGATGGTGTGGGGGTGAACTGGGGGAGGGGAGGGAGGGTGGGTAGGCGAGGGAAAATGAATGCGAGGTGGTGGTCATATTATTTGTCTATTTTCTTTCATTCAGGACATGATATATGTGAATTAATATTCGGTAGATAATGATGCATTTCAACTTATTACCGGCGTCAGATAACAAGCTTTAGATAGGTGGTGATATCAAGGGCTAGCTCGTGTGGGAAATATACTGACGTGACATCAAATATATATTAGTGCTGAGCCCTATATTTCTGTTCATCAGTATATTTTGACTTCGGAAACAGAATGGAATCTGGATGGCTTTGACTTCCTTGATGTTTAAGAAACGTCCTTTACCGTTAGATGTAATTAATTTTGAAACTAAATATCATGTGCAACCTGTAACATGGCTGTGTCCACAGTAAATATGATCATCCTTTTCGTATACACTCCCTCTATACAGCCACCATCATGTCAACTATTTTATGGCATCTCTATACGAAAAGGCTGTTTAAAATAATTGTGCACAAAAAGTAAATAAATGTGATGTCTGTGCACATGGGTGGATATAATAACGATAGCTCTCATAAAATGTTAGAAAGAAAATGAAACAAAATCCTACTCAGACTTCCAAAATATATCTGAGGCAATGTTTACCGACATTGGTAAAGCCAAAGCAACCAGGAAAGCCTGAGTAAGTATTCCAGTGGCCTCCTGCTTCAATAACCTCTTGCAATCTTCGCGGCACCAAAGGAAACAATGCTGTCGATGGTTTGCTGGTTTCGTCTGAACAGAGCTCGCACTCGTCCTTGGCGTGCTGGAGGAGGCGGGCCCGTGTCCTCTCGTTCTTTGGTTCCCAGGCATTGACAATCTGGGCCAGTATCGATGGCTCTGCGCTGATGTTTGATGTCACGTCAGTATATTTCTCTCACGAGCCACCTTGATATGGCCACCTATCTAAAAATTATCATCTGACGCCGCTATACAAGTTGTCAGCATTATCAATCGGTAGAGAGGTGGCTTGCGGTCCTACCAGACCCAGGTTCAAATCTCCGCTGGAGCAGGGAACAGTTTAAGGATTTGAATTTCATTACGGCAGACTTTACCGATCTACCAGAAGACTCGCCGACATGTCGTAAAAATACTTCCGCTAATACCAATACACCAGTCCTGTATGAGACAGCCTTAGCATGTATTCAATATGGACGGTGGGTGTTAGCGCCGAAGTGGTGACATGTAGAGGTGTACGATATGTAGGAGGACTACTGGGTCTTGGGAGTAGGCTAAGAAGCCTATGCCCAGAGTCGAGCACATAAAAATATATATATATATATATATATATATATATATATATATATATATATATATATATATATATATATATATATATATATATATATATACAGTATATATATATATATATATATATATATATATATATATATATATATATATATATATATATATATATATATATATATATTAACTCCTTTATATCATGCCCTCAATGAAAGAACACAGACAAATAATGTGACCACCACTTCGCATTTCGTTCTCCCATCCCCTTCCTTCCCTACCTCCCCTCCCCTCACTCCACCCTCGCACCATACTCATCCCCCCACCACCTTCCCTTCCTGGTTGCTTTGGCTTTACCAATGTCGGTAAACATTGCCTCAGATATATTTTGGAAGTCTGAGTAGGATTTTGTTTCATTTTCTTTCTAACATTTTATGAGAGCTATCGTTATTATATCCACCCATGTGCACAGACATCACATTTATTTACTTTTTGTGCACAATTATTTTAAACAGCCTTTTCGTATAGAGATGCCATAAAATAGTTGACATGATGGTGGCTGTATAGAGGGAGTGTATACGAAAAGGATGATCATATTTACTGTGGACACAGCCATGTTACAGGTTGCACATGATATTTAGTTTCAAAATTAATTACATCTAACGGTAAAGGACGTTTCTTAAACATCAAGGAAGTCAAAGCCATCCAGATTCCATTCTGTTTCCAGAAGTCAAAATATACTGATAAACAGAAATATAGGGCTCAGCACTAATATATATTTGATGTCACGTCAGTATATTTCCCACACGAGCTAGCCCTTGATATCACCACCTATCTAAAGCTTGTTATCTGACGCCGGTAATAAGTTGAAATGCATCATTATCTACCGAATATTAATTCACATATATTATGTCCTGAATGAAAGAAAATAGACAAATAATATGACCACCACCTCGCATTCATTTTCCCTCCCCTCCCTCAGTTCACCCCCACACCATCACTCGTTCCCCCCTCCCCCACCTTCCCTTCTCTCTCTGGCCCCTCCCACTCAGCCCCTCTTGCTCCACTGTGACTTGTCGCGCATAAATGAGGCAGCCTGAGGCACGGGGTACTGGAGAATAGGTGATTATTTATGGCCACGACTGTACCTTCAGTGCTAGATCTAATATTTACTAGGCAAGAAAATGATATTGACAGTTTAATATATCACCCTCCACTCGGCAAAAGCGATCATGCAGTACTAAATTATAACTTCAGGATAGCATATGACATTGTAAACAGCAATGACAGTTACAAAAAGAGCCTAAACTATAAAAAGGGAAATTTTCAAGACCTAAAGAAGTATTTCTTAGAAGTTGATTGGGAATATGAGCTTAGAGGACAAGATTTAAATGCTGCATATAAAAAATTCTGTGAATTTTATGAAATAGGAGTCCAGAAGTACATCCCACAGCACAAAGAAGCAGATAAGAAAATACAGAAATGGTTCAATACAGAATGTAAAAAATCAAAAGAAAGAAGAGATTTGTTGTGGAATAGATACAGAAGACACAATAGTGAAAGAGCGTATAATAATTACAAACAGGCAAGAAACGACTATACAAGAATAAGGAGGGAAGCCCAAAAACAGTTTGAGGAGGATATAATAAATAAAAGTAGTGATCAACCAAAGGTGTTTTACAGCTATATCAGAAGCAAAACCAAAGTAAAAGATATAATACAATCCATTACGGACGAGGGAATCACTTATACACAAGAGAAAGATATTTGTGAAGCACTAAATAAGAATTTCCAATTAGTTTTTACAGAAGAAACAAATTTTGAGAGGGACTATGTGGAACATGCATGTCCACACATACTACCAGATATACAAATAGCAGAAAAAGTAATACAGGAGGAGTTAAGTAGATTAGACAGAGGAAAAGCAAGTGGTCCTGATGAAATTTCATGTTGGGTATTACGAGAATGTGCAAAGGAGTTAAGTAAACCAATATTTTTAATTTTCAAGAAATCCTTGAGTCAAGGTAAACTACCTGATATTTGGAAAAAAGCAAATAGTGTCCCCTTATTCAAGAAAGGAAATAGACAAAATCCACTCAACTACCGGCCAGTATCACTAACCAGTGTTGTAAGCAAGGTATTAGAAAGCTTATAAGAAAAGCTTGGGTAAATCATCTAGAAGAACACAGTATGATAACAGAAAGACAGTTTGGTTTCAGAAAAGGAAAATCATGTGTTACTAATCTGTTGAGCTACTATGACAGAGTAACAAACACAATACAGGAAAGGGAAGGATGGGTGGACAGTATCTATTTAGATTCAAGAAAGCTTTTGACACAGTACCACACCAAAGACTTTTATGGAAACTGTACCATCAAGGAGGAATTCGAGGCAAACTGTTTTGTTGGATGCAAGACTTTCTCATAAAAAGAGAAATGAGGACAGTACCAAGAGGAAACTACTCATCATTGAAAGAAGTGACTAGTGGAGTACCACAGGGTTCAGTGCTGGCACCAATTATGTTTTTAGTGTATATAAATGAACAGTAACACTGGAAATGAGAGCTACTTGAATATGTTTGCGGATGATGCAAAAATACAAAGGAGAATTACTAGCACAGACTCTTGTAGGGGGCTACAAGAAGAATTAAATAAACTTCATGAATGGAGTACTACATGGCAAATGGAATTCAATGTGGACAAGTGTCATGTAATCAAGTTTGGTAAAAGTGGAAAAAGACCTGATTGGGATTATAAGTTAGGAAATAAAATCCTATACACATCAGAAACAGAGAAAGACCTGGGTGTGATTATCAATAACAGACTATCTCCGGCTGACCACATCAGCGAGAAGGTACGGAACATGTATACACTGCTTGCAGATATGAGAATAGCATTCACATACATAAATGAAGACATGCTAAGAAGGATAATAACATCATTCATTAGACCAACCCTGGAATATGCATCAGTAGTCTGGAGTCCTCATCTCAAAACGCATATAGACAAGATTGAAAAAGTTCAAAGGGCCGCTACAAGATGGATACCAAGCTTAAGGGACCTAAGCTACGAAGAAAGACTAAATAAACTGAATCTACCAACACTACAGGAGAGAAGGAAAAGAGGTGACATGATAATGCTATATAAGTGCATATCAGGGAAGGAGAAAATAGACATAAATGATTACTTAACATATGGAGAAGCATCAGCAAGAGGACACTGCAAAAAATTGCATAAGAAGAGAGGTGATAAAGACGTAAGGAAATTCAGTTTCCCAAACAGAGCAATTGATCAATGGAATGCACTACCGAATGAAATAGTGTGTGCCAAAACAATTCACAAATTTAAGGATATGTACGATAAATATGGTTTAAGACACGGGACAGTACGAGCTTGACTCATTCCTGTAAAGATACAATTAGGTAAGAACAATTAGGTAAGAACACACACACACACACCTAGCGATATAATACTCAAGGATACTTCAATCGAAATAGTGGCCCTTTGTTCAGGAGAAATGCCAGTTTCCCCAGAATATATATATATATATATATATATATATATATATATATATATATATATATATATATATATATATATATATATATATATATATATATATATATAGAATATATATAGATAGATAGATAGGTAGATAGATATAGATATATATATATATATATATATATATATATATATATATATATATATATATATATATATAAAGCGATGAAGGAAGGGAAACTTAATAGAGGTGAACGCGAGTGGTGGCTCTTGCTTTAGCTCCCAAAAATAATTAAGTTTGTTCTGTAATTGTGTACCAATGATGTCTTGTGCAACGAACAATTTTCATAATGACCAGCAACATCCAACATCCTCACCCTCAGGCCAGCCCATAAGTACAGCAACACAGCACGTAGCTTAATGACAAGTCTGTAGCAGCCTTTCAAAAAACATGTCTCTCCGTGCCATGAACTGAATTTGGGACCTGGAGTGTATATTCGAAGGTTGTGTTGTTTAATGGGTAATTAAGGCACTCCAATCGGATTAAGCCTGTGTAGGTTTCTATCCAAGGGGTGATTGGGGTTTATTGCTCATGTAATGCCATTCAGGGATAAGTGAGGTTGGTCACTCTCATCTTAAATGTTAGGACCAACTCCCCTAGCCCCGGGCTTCTACGCTTCTGATGGGTCGGCATAGGATTGGATGATGGATGGATGGATGGAGTGTTGAAGTGTGGGGGAAGACTGCGACTTAAGAAAAACTGAATGCTTGAATGTTCCTTGGGCAGTCGGCAGGCATCAGTCTAAGCCTTATTCTATTTTTTGTGGTGTAGGGAGGGACATTAACCCCTTGAATCCGGCAACGTATTTTTAATTCATTCTTCCGGCCACCAGGTCATTTTTGCTGATGTTTGGAAGGGTCCCTAATAGTAACGCTCTGGCTAATCCCACAAATTCATAATGTCTCTGCAAAGCTGAAAATAGTGTCAGTAGTTAGAAAGAATAAACTAAAGAAAATAAACCATGGAAGAGAAGAGGATATGGTACTAATGATATGCTGCCTACTCCACTTCCCTACATTTGAAACTGAGCATGCCAGTGAACCACCTGCCCGTGAAGGACTTTGCACACACACACACACACACACACACACACACACACACACACACACACACACACACACACACACACACACACCTAAAGCAAAGACGAGGCCTCTCCAGTTTTCAAAGATTTACATCCGTCATCTAATATACTATAGCAGTAGCCGTGTGTGTGTGTGTGTGTGTATTTACCTATTTGTATTTACCTATTTGTAGTCTACAGGAATTGAGCAATGCTCGTGTTGTCCTGTCTCCATATCCACATTTATCAAGTCTACCGTCTACAAGTCTGTGTGTGTGTGTGTGTGTGTGTGTGTGTGTGTGTGTGTGTGTGTGTGTGTGTATTTTGGGCAGCCAAAACTACACATTCAAATCGCACCAAAATTGGCACAAAAATCGCAGAAAAATCGCTGATGTAAAAAAAACTTAGTCCAATCACGATTCAAAAACTTTTACTTTATTTAATGAGCGATCACATTTTGACCAAAAAACGATGCTCCCGGAGCCCGGCATAGGATCTCCGTATAATATTTTGCCCAGAGGTAGAACTAAAATAAACTGGGTTCCATTACCGAAGCTGCGAATAACACGATCAATAGGTTAGCTACAAAAAATCCAAGTGACAACGTTACACTAGAACAGCATATAAATGCGAGAGCCCTCCGCAGAAGCAAGTGCGAGGGGCCCGAGGGGCCCACGAGCACTTGTCTTCTCTTATGAAACTGCCATGTTAGCATTTCTATGCAGCATGGAAGCTCTCATTATTTCGGGCTGGCTTCGACTGTAGGTTTTAATGGGTGAGAGAGGACTTGCTTAGCTATCCTTTTCTTTGACTCAGAACAGATGCGTTAGTTAATGCCTAGCCTATTTCACAGTCTCAGAAGTATCAATAAGTCTGTTGCTGTTTGCTTCCCTTTATTTTCCTTTGTATCTGTACTCACTCCTCAGCGTTCAGTACATCACAGCTCGAGGAGGTTCCGCCACAGTAACTAGACCACGTATAGTGTCGAGCAGCTACTTTCTGCACCGACTAGGCCCACTGCAAAGACGACGACATCGACTTTGAACGATACTGTGGCTCGATAATCGGAGACATTTGGTGGCCCAACTTTACACACAAAATACGTCTGTGATTAAGGTAAAGCCGAGTGTTGATGGGTTCTAGATTCTCCACACCCTTGTCTCCCATCCCCACCAGTCCCTTCACCCCCCCCCCCCTCCCTTCATACTTTATGAATGCCATATGTCAATAACGAAACTATTTCTTAGGAAGCAAATTTATATACACTCATTAGAACAATGCTGAAGGCGATGCCTAACGATGTTTTCTGAAGGCTGTAGGACCCTTCTACCCCCTTCCCCCACACTGCCAGGGTGTAGCAGAGCATGAACGTCGCATCTCATTAGCCAAGGCAGAACATGCATCAATAAGCTTGCTGCAAATGAAATTAATTTTCAATTATGTACAGTGTTACGGAACAGAGAAAGATAATGTACACTTTAAGTGAGAATACTAATAATCACTACTGTCCCGTAAAGGTCCAGGTTCAAAACAAAAGAGTTAGGTAAAATTACAAGTTAAAGTTTAATGCTCAAACTAACAACAAAACATTCAGGACTCATAAGGATAATGTAATGGCAAAAACAGGTTAAATATATGGTTAACTGCAATAGCCTCTATTAACACGAAATTAGCAAGAGTAAATTCATCTAAGTCAGCCCTGATAAAATGAAAATACACTGGGTAATGCTCAGTTAATGCAAGATAAATTATTACAGATACAAAGTATTATTAATGATGGCTGACAACAAGAACCCTACGTAAATTACAAAAACCTTACTAGGCCTAAGAATTAACCTTATGCTACACAGTACAAGAAAAAATGCAACAACAGTTATACTCAAATTACACACAGCTGCTAGATGGTTGGAGACTTCCTGAACACTGTACAGGGGAGGACAGAGATGTCAACAAAATGAGGAGCAGATCTAAGTGGCAAATTAATGTAGAGACTGAGCTCATTATATAGGGGCCGGCAGAGCTTGATACAACTTGTAAGAAGGACGCGCAAATGAAGCCATAGGGGACAAAGAGCTGACAAGCCTGCTCTGAACAACAGAAAGTACGACTTACTCTACTATAACGGTAGAAGGGGGAACTGAGGCAGAACACGCTCGTGATCAAACATGCAGCATACTGTGCATTAAAATTACACAAAGGATGATGAAATCATAGGCTATGTAACACCTCCCCACAAAGAAAAAGAAATTTACAAAGGAAATTTCTTATTACTCTAAAACAATCTGTCTAAAGTCTAGATAAGCAATCTGCAATAACATTTTCTTTCCCCTTGACATGTTGTATGTCTAATGAATACTCCTGAAGAAGTAGACTCCATCTTGTCAATCTCTGATTTTTATCTTTAAACTTACTAAGGAATTTCAGTGGGTTATGATCGGTATAAATGACTATGGGGTCAAAACCAGAACACAAATAAAATGAAAAATGCTGTAAACCCAAAATCAAGGCCAAAGGCTCTTTCTCAATAGTTGAGTAGTTCTTTTGAGGTGGAGTGAACTTCTTACTGTAATAAGATACAGGGTGTTCAATACCCTGATCATCCTCTTGCAGCAAAACAGCCCCAGCTCCTGTATCACTTGCATCAACAGCCATCTTAAAAGGCTTAGCAAAATTTGGAGTAGCGAGCACTGGCTGACTTAACAGAATAGCTTTAAGTTTGTTGAAAGAGGATTCACAGTTATCGGTCCAGACAAATTTAACTCCCTTTTTCAGTAGGTCTGTAAGTGGTGATACAAGAATAGAAAAGTTAAGAACAAATCTCCTGTAATAACCTACCATTCCCAAAAATCTTTGTAGCTCTTTCCTACTTTTAGGTCTAGGAAGATCACTTATAACCTGAACCTTACCTCCTGGTGGTGCAACGTGTCCATCACCAATTACGTACCCAAGGTACTGAACTTTAGCTTGACCAAACTCACACTTTGATAAATTAGCTACAAGATTAGCCTGAACTAAACGCTCAAGAAATTTACTGACATGGCATAGGTGATCTTTCCAGTTGTCACTGAAGATTAATACATCATCAATATAAACAACACACCCTGCCAAACCCTCTGTTACAACATTCATGAGCTTCTGAAATGTGGCTGGTGCATTCTTCATACCATATGGCATTACCGAACATGCAAAAGTCTTTCCTAGTGTTACAACACATGAGATCTCCCTAGCACGTTCAGTCATAGGTACTTGCCAGTATCCCTTTAACAAATCAAACTTACTTATGTACCTAGCCTTTCTGATCTTGTCTATGCAATCTTCCACACGAGGGAGAGGGTAAGTGTCTGTTTTGGTTATCTGATTAACATGTCTGTAGTCGATGCAAAGCCGCTGTGACCCGCCTGGCTTAGGGACTAGAGTGACAGGAGAACTCCACTCGCTCTGACAGGGCTCAATCTTCTTGTGGTTCAACAGGTAGCCAAGCTCCTTCTGGATGAGAGGAACTTTCACTGGGTTCACACGGTAAGGGGGCAGTTTAATTGGCTTTGCGTCTCCAACATCAACATCATGCATCAACACAGTGGTTCTTCCTGGAGTGGCACGGAACACTTGCGGGTACTCCTGCAGTAATGCCGAAAACTCCTGCCTTTCCTCGGGAGGTAGGTGAGAAAGCTTAGTCTGGAGATCATTCATGATATCAGGATTCTTCCCCAAACTATCACTCAGGCTCATACTGCATGGGAGAGCTTCACTTGCAGACTCGGGTGGAATAGCTACAGTGCAGACTGGATTATTTTCGTCCCGCCTGTGATATAACTTTAGCATGTTGATGTGACATAGTTGCTTGTTCTTTCTACGATCTGGTGTGGCGATGACATAGTTGACACCACTGAGTTTCTTCTCCATGAAATAAGGACCACTAAACTTGGCTTGAAGAGGTTGCCCATGAACTGGTAGCAGAATCAAAACCTGATCTCCTGGCTGAAAGTGGCGTAACCTGGACTTCTTATCATACCAAGTCTTGATCTTCTCCTGAGCAGCTCCTAAATTCTCTCTCGCCAGCTGTAAAGCAGTGGACAGCCGTTCTTTGAACTTCATCACATACTCCAGCAGGTTGAAGTCATCTTCCTCCTATAGCCAGCATTCCTTGAGTAGCTTAAGGGGTCCTCTTACTTCATGGCCAAACAGTAGTTCAAAAGGTGAGAAGCCCAGTGATTCATTTGGAGATTCTCTTGCAGCAAATACAACAAATGGAAGACCTTTATTCCAGTCTTTCTGATGTTCCAAACAGTATTTCTTGAGCATCGATTTGAGTGTTTGATGATATCTCTCCAACGCTCCTTGGGTCTGGGGATGGTAAGCTGAAGACGTGATCTGGGTGATGCCCAACTCTTTCAGAGACTGCTTGAAAACGTTTGACATGAAATTACTTCCCCGGTCTGACTGTACCTCCTTGGGCAGACCAAACTTTGTGAAGAACCCTAGCATTTCCTTAACCACGTTCTTTGCTGAGATATTTCTAAGTGGAATGGCTTCAGGATAACGAGTAGCCATATCAATCAGGGTCAACACATAAGAAAATCCTGAAGAAGTCTTAGGAAGAGGGCCCACAATATCCACCAACACACGGGTGAATGGCGCCTCAAAAGGAGGAATGGGAACTAGAGGTGCAACCTTTTCGGTCTGATTACACTTCCCCACAACTTGACAGGTGTGACAAGACTTACAATACCAGGAAACATCCCTGGAGATACCTGGCCAGTAGAAGTGTTTCATAATGCGTGCCACAGTTTTCCTCACTCCAAGGTGTCCTGCCAAACTGGAATCATGAGCCACTCTAATGATATCCTGCCTACAAACACGAGGGATGACAACTTGATGTACAACCTCCCATTCACAGTCGGCTGATGCTGTTGGGGGTCTCCACTTCCTCATAAGTACTCCTGACTTTACATAATAACAAGTAGAAGCACCGGCTGACTCTTCTTCACTGTAAGCAGAGTTAGCTAGACCTTTCAACTCAGGGTCAGCAACCTGCAACTCAACCAACTCTTGACGAGACAAATTATCAACACTACGGGGTACTGCCTCATCTGGTGAGTGGTCCAAATTAGCAAGAAAAGTGTCAGCTAGGATAACATCATCATCATCATTATCCTCTAAATCACCAGTAACTTTAGACTTAGCCCTAGTGACAGCACATGCAGGGAACACATCAGGGACATCACAATCCTGGGACGCAGCCACTGGCTCACTAGACAACTGAGGAGCTGGACACACTTGACCTCCACCAATATCATTTCCAAGTAAGAAAGTTACACCTGACATTGGGAGTGTCTCAACCAACCCAACCATAACGGAACCATTAACAAAACCAGACTCTAAATTCACTCTGCACAGAGGGACAGAGAAGTAATTATTCCCTACACCTTGTAAGATTACAGTTTCATCAGAGGAATTAACATTAGAGCCTAGAACACTGGTCAGCATAAGGGATTGGCAAGCACCTGTATCACGATATATTTGAACTGATTTCCTGTCATTACTGTCCAGAGGACTGACAAAACCTTCAGACAGGAAATTAGCACATGAACTCTTGAGAGTGTCACCCACGTTACTGCTCAAAAGAGGAGCTCCATCATGAGAATTTAATTTACCCCTCAAAACAGGTTCAGTTAACTCAGTTAAAGAATTCTGGGAACTCTCAAGAGTGGACACTAGACCAATTGACTGAATATTTAAAGACTCCTTATTGTTCACATCACGCTGTCTCCTGAAACATTTCTCCGTAGTATGACCAAGCTTACTACAATAAGTACATTTACGTTTCTGAAATCTAGAGGTGAAGCTGGTATTTACTTCCTGAGAAACATCATCTTTATTCTCTTTCCTGTTACCTGTACTCTGAGTAGAGGCAACGTACTTACTCTCAGCTTTCCCTTTTTCTCTAGAATATCTCTTGTGAGTGAGAACATATTCATCAGCTAAAACTGCAGCATCAGACAAATTATCTATTCTTCTCTCATCAAGATATAGGCTTACATCTTTATTAACACACCTCTTGAAGTCCTCCAGCAAAATCATCTGCTTAAATTTACCAAAATCAGAATCCACATTCTTAGAATTTAACCACTGCTCTAACAGATCTTCTTTGATTTTTGCATACTCAACATGGGATTGCTTATCTTTCTTGTAAGTTGTCCTAAATTTTACTCTATAAGCTTCAGGAACAAGCTCATAGGCCTTAAGAATCAAGCTCTTAACTACATCATAATTATCAGATTGATCCTGAGGCAAAGATGCATAAGTTACTTGAGCTTTACCGGTGAGAACAGTTTGAAGGAGTACTGGCCAATACTCCTTGGGCCAATTAAAACCTGTAGCTACCCTCTCAAACAACTGAAAATACTTTGTTAAATCAGATTCATTAAAAGGAGGGACAAGTTTAACATTTTTAGCCACATCAAAATCATCAGAGCTAGATGATCCAGTTCCACCTTGTTTCATGCGATACTCATGGTCTGCCTGAATCCTAGCTAGTTCAATTTGTGCCTGAGCCTTTATCTGTGCCTCCTGAATCCGAGCCTGAGATTCAGCCTCCTTAGCATTTGCTTGAAATTCAGCCTCCTTAACACGAGACTCCGCCTCCTTAGCCTGAGCCTCCTGCAGGGCTAGCTGTAACTTAGCTAATTCAATCTGCGTTCGCTCATTTGGAGGAGTTACATTAAACAAGCTTTCATTAATCATGTCAACAATTTGATCTTTAGAATGATGAGAGTGAACTGCAATTCCCAATTGTTGAGCAACAAGCTTAAGTTCATTCTTTGTTCTGTTTTCTACATCCAACACTGTTTGCACATTTGACAAAAAATCTTTGGCTTCATCAAGTGTAGTAATAGTAGACATCATGAATAAGTAACAGTCACAAAATATCAAGCAATATCCTTATGATAATATCCTGAATATCCTGGCGAGGTCGCCAAATTTATGTTACGGAACAGAGAAAGATAATGTACACTTTAATTGAGAATACTAATAATCACTACTGTCCCGTAAAGGTCCAGGTTCAAAACAAAAGAGTTAGGTAAAATTACAAGTTAAAGTTTAATGCTCAAACTAACAACAAAACATTCAGGACTCATAAGGATAATGTAATGGCAAAAACAGATTAAATATATGGTTAACTGCAATAGCCTCTATTAACACGAAATTAGCAAGAGTAAAATTATCTAAGTCAGCCCTGATAAAATGAAAATACACTGGGTAATGCTCAGTTAATGCAAGATAAATTATTACAGATCTATCTATCTATCTATAGCCCGACGCCCTAATCCCGCAAAGGGTGGCCGCAGACAAAACGCCTCCAAGTCACTCTGTCACCCACCATTTGACTCCCCTCCCCCAACTCACCCCCCCCTCCCTCATATACCTCTCAACTCCATCCCTCCACCTCATCCTCGGTCTACCCCTCCCTCTCCCTCCCTATTACAGATACAAAGTATTATTAATGATGGCTGACAACAAGAACCCTACGTAAATTACAAAAACCTTACTAGGCCTAAGAATTAACCTTATGCTACACAGTACAAGAAAAAATGCAACAACAGTTATACTCAAATTACACACAGCTGCTAGATGGTTGGAGACTTCCTGAGCACTGTACAGGGGAGGACAGAGATGTGAACAAAATGAGGAGCAGATCTAAGTGGCAATTAATGTAGAGACTGAGCTCATTATATAGGGGCCGGCAGAGCTTGATACAACTTGTAAGAAGGACGCGCAAATGAAGCCATAGGGGACAAAGAGCTGACAATCCTGCTCTGAACAACAGAAAGTACGACTTACTCTACTATAACGGTAGAAGGGGGGAACTGAGGCAGAACACGCTCGTGATCAAACATGCAGCATACTGTGCGTTAAAATTACACAAAGGATGATGAAATCATAGGCTATGTAACAACAGGCAAAGGCACATGTATCTCGTATCTCCCCAAAGTTTGACGAATACATGGCAGGAAAATCGATCCATCTGAAACACGCACAGGTAGAGATAAGATTATCATTGTATTTCGGCAGCTGTAATTTTCTTCAGACGGACCTGGGAAGATAATTGTTTCTTTGACTGTACATTCACCTTCGAATCACGTTTCCACCCACAACATCCTTCCTCAGTGAATTACAGTGTGTGGATGCTGTTGTTCAAGAGCCAGACTACATTTTATAGTAAGCGTTTTATACACATTCGACCTATGATGAAAGCCGAAGTGGGCATAGCTTCAAAACAATGCATTTAAGGAGATATCACCTGCAAACCAGTCCCTATTTTACTAACACCCTAATGCTCCCATCCAGTGTTTAACAGCTCCACACATCAAAACTATTGTCTGAACAATTTTCCCAACCCCATTACCCTTTGCAGGAGAGTCCGTTGATGCTGCAGCTCAGTAACTTTGCCATCTCTTGTTTTGCTATTTTGAAAACTTATTATGCCCATGGTATATGGTCAGCCTATTGGTGTTCAAGAATCCAAGTTCCAACATGCTCCGTCCAATGTTCTGTACCCAAAATACGTCACAGTGACCATGCAATCTTTGCTTATCCTACTGTCACACGTAACAGACCCTTCATGAAAGCCTTCATAAAGCTACAGACTCAGTATTCAAGGGTCTTGATTCCTCCACCCCTCAGCATTCCACTCTCTCTCTCTCTCTCCCTCACACACACACACACACACACACACACACACACACACACACACACAGAGGGAGTCAATCGAGGCAGACGTGCGACATCGGCGCTCCATACCGAACCAACACGGCCAGTGGCATTACCTAAATTAATATCTTTGTATGAGTCAAGCTCTGTACCAGGTTAGACTAAATGATTTTTCATTATTAAATGAAAAAAAAAAATTTAATCAAGACTTGTTCAAACAGAAAAGAGAACCAAGACGAAAGAATGCACTCAGTCAACTGAGGTTTGTTTAGACTACAGCAGCACAGGGAATGTAAGTACATACTCTGTACTTTTAGTATTGCAAAATGGATACATACTTTAGTAAAGCAAATTTGGAAAAGAAAAGGGATAAAGGTAGAAAGCAAAATGATGATTTCTACCAAGAACTGGTTGAAGTGGAGACTCACAATAGACTGGTTGAACATGTACACAAACTAGAAATGGCTTTCAAAAATGAAATTGATGAAATAAAGAAGCAGATGCATTTGCAAAAGGAAGAAATAGAAAAACTAGGAAGGGAGGCCAACAAGAAAGACACAACCATCAGTGAACTACCAGTGGAACTGAGAACACTTAGGAAGAAAATGAGTGAAATGGCAAGTATAGTAGTCAATCACGAGAGTGTTATGGAAGAGTTCAAAACTGACACAGAGACAGTTAGGCAAGCAAGCAGTCTTACAGACCAGAGTAGTGATATTGAGGAGAAGATAACACAGGTGAATGAAGCTGTGCAAAGCTACGAAAATGATGTGGAAACCACGTATGCTGAAATGGTGAAAGTAAAGAAAGACTTAGAAACAAGGCTGGAGGAAAAAGCATTAAACAGGAAGTGAAAAGAATAATCCAAAACAATCCAAAGTTAGTCAGAGATTCAGTAGATATAAACAACTCTATAGTAATCAGTGGTATAGAAGAGGAAGAAGTAAAAAACAAGATCACAAGAGACAAAAAGGAGATGGCAAATGTAATGAGCTTACTGAAAGAAGTATCAGAGGAAATCTGTAGTAAAGACATAGAGGAACACAAAAGGTTAGGGAAATACGAGAAAAGCAAGACAAGACCTCTAAAGGTGACTTTCCAGAGTGTAAACACTGTGGAAGAGATACTAAAAAATGCAAAGAATCTTATGGAGAAAGAGGAGTTCAAAAATGTATGGATAAAAAGATGCATAACACAAGAGGAACTGGAATTACTGAAAGAGAAAAAGGAGGAAGCAAAAACAAAAAATGAGGGAAGATCAGAAGAGAAGAAGACATTTTTTTTTTACAAAGTAATAGGATTGCAGGTACGAAAGTGGTACACAAACAGGATGGAATAAAAAGGAGGAAGGTAGTAAAACCATGTCATGACAAGTATATAAACAAGATGATAAAGTTGATTTACTCAAATGTGGATGGAATGGTATCGAAATTACTAGAGATGAATGATTATGTCAGAGAAAATGAACCACAAATAATATGCCTAACTGAAACAAAATTAACACCAAGGATATCCAATGACATACTAAACTTAGAGGAATACAATATATGGAGAAGAAACAGAAATTTAAAAAAAAGAGGAGGAATTATAATATTAACTAAGAAAAATCTAAAAGTCAATGACATAAAACTAGATATACCATCACAAGTAGAACTGACTGCAGTAGAGATCAACACGTCTGAAGGGAAAGTAATTGTAGCCAATTTGTACATGCCACCCAGATCAAACACATGGGAAAGAGATGAATATGAGGACCTGGCAGAGAGTACAATTCAGAGTTTAAGATCATTACTACATAAAATGGAAGAGAAATCGGAAAGTATTATACTAACTGGGGATTTTAATACAAATATAAATTGGAATACTCTAGATATAATTAGCCAAGAAAGCTGTTGGGACCAAAAGCTCCTGGATCTCGTGCAAGAGTTTTTCCTAACGCAACATGTGAGGGAAACCACCAGAAAAAGAGGACTTGATGTACCTTCAGTGCTAGATCTAATATTTACTAGGCAAGAAAATGATATTGACAGTTTAATATATCACCCTCCACTCAGCAAAAGCGATCATGCAGTACTAAATCATAACTTCAGGATAGCATATGACATAGTTAACAGTAATGACAGTTACAAAAAGAGTCTAAACTATAAAAAGGGAAATTATCAAGACCTAAAGAAGCATTTCTTAGAAGTTGATTGGGAAAATGAGCTTAGAGGACAAGATTTAAATGCTGCATATAAAAAATTCTGTGAATTTTATGAAATGGGAGTCCAGAAGTACATCCCACAGCACAAAGAAGCAGATAAGAAAATACAGAAATGGTTCAATACAGAATGTAAAAAATCAAAAGAAAGAAGAGATTTGTTGTGGAATAGATACAGAAGACACAATAGTGAAAGGGCGTATAATAATTACAAACAGGCAAGCAACGATTATACAAGAATAAGGAGGGAAGCCCAAAAACAGTTTGAGGAGGATATAATAAATAAAAGTAGTGATCAACCAAAGGTGTTTTACAGCTACATCAGAAGCAAAACCAAAGTAAAAGATATAATACAAACCATTACGGACGAGGGAATCACTTATACACAAGAGAAAGATATTTGTGAAGCACTAAATAAGAATTTCCAATTAGTCTTACAGAAGAAAAAAATTTTGAGAGGGACTATGTGGAACATGCATGTCCACACATACTACCAGATATACAAATAGCAGAAAAAGTAATACAGGAGGAGTTAAGTAGATTAGACAGAGGAAAAGCAAGTGGTCCTGATGAAATTTCATGTTGGGTACTACGAGAATGTGCAAAGGAGTTAAGTAAACCATTATTTTTAATTTTCAAGAAATCCTTGAGTCAAGGTAAACTACCTGATATTTGGAAAAAAGCAAATATTGTCCCCTTATTCAAGAAAGGAAATAGACAAAATCCACTCAACTACCCACCAGTATCACTGACCAGTGTTGTAAGCAAGGTATTAGAAAGCTTATAAGAAAAGCTTGGGTAAATCATCTAGAAAAACACAGTATGATAACATAAAGACAGTTTGGTTTCAGAAAAGGAAAATCATGTGTTACTAATCTGTTGAGCTACTATGACAGAGTAACAAACACAACACAGGAAAGGGAAGGATGGGTGGACAGTATCTATTTAGATTCAAGAAAGCTTTTGACACAGTACCACACCAAAGACTTTTATGGAAACTGTACCATCAAGGAGGAATTCGAGGCAAACTGTTTTGTTGGATGCAAGACTTTCTCATAAAAAGAGAAATGAGAACAGTATTAAGAGGAAACTACTCATCATGGAAAGAAGTGACTAGTGGAGTACCACAGGGTTCAGTGCTGGCACCAATCATGTTTTTAGTGTATATAAATGATATAAACAGTAACACTGGAAATGAGAGCTATCTGAATATGTTTGCAGATGATGCAAAAATACAAAGGAGAATTACTAACACAGACTCTTGTAAAGAGCTACAAGAAGAATTAACTAAACTTCATGAATGGAGTACTACATGGCAAATGGAATTCAATGTGGACAAGTGTCATGTAATCAAGTTTGGTAAAAGTGGAAAAAGACCTGATTGGGATTATAAGTTAGGAAATAAAACCCTATACACATCAGAAAGAGAGAAAGACCTAGGTGTGATTATCAATAACAGACTATCTCCGGCTGACCACATCAGCGAGAAGGTACGGAACATGTATACACTGCTTGCAAATATGAGAATAGCATTCACATACATAAATGAAGACATGCTAAGAAGGATAATAACATCATTCATTAGACCAACCCTGGAATATGCATCAGTAGTCTGGAGTCCTTATCTCGAAAAGCACATAGACAAGATTGTAAAAGTTCAAAGGGCCGCTACAAGATGGATAACAAGCTTAAGGGACCTAAGCTATGAAGAAAGACTAAATAAACTGAATCTACCAACACTACAGGAGAGAAGGAAAAGAGGTGACATGATAATGCTATATAAGTGCATATCAGGGAAGGAGAAAATAGACATAAATGATTACTTAACATATGGAGAAGTATCAGCAAGAGGACACTGCAAAAAACTGCATAAGAAGAGAGGTAATAAAGTCGTAAGGAAATTCAGTTTCCCAAACAGAGCAATTGATCAATGGAATGCACTACCGAATGAAACAGTGTGTGCCAAAACAATTCACAAATTTAAGGATATGTACGATAAATATGGTTTAAGACACGGGACAGTACGAGCTTGACTCATTCCTGTAAAGATACAATTAGGTAAGAACAATTAGGTAAGAACACACACACACATTTCACAAAGGCATTCGACCTCGTTAACCACACCACAGTTGTCAAGAAAGCAATGAAAATTGGTGTCAAAGCGAGTCTCATTCACTGGCTTGCCGACCTTTTGAGTGACAGAGAACAAGCTGTTCAGCACAGGGGTGTTACCTTCAGCTTCCAGTCCCTCACCTGGGGTGTGCCTCAGGGGATCAAGATGGGACTGCTTTGTTTCCTTATCCTAGTCAACGGCGCCCTCACTGACACCAACCATCGATGGAAATATGTTGACGACTCTACTATCACCATAGCAGTCAATAACACCAACCCCGACCCAGACTACCACACTTTGCAACAATCACCTGGAATGGACTTAACAAATGTCACCATCCACTACCACAAGACTGTCACCATGCAGTTTAACCTGGCCACTACTCCCACCCCACCTCCCCTTCCTTAATCTGGACGACCACACCCTCGAACTAGTCCAGACAATCAAGCTTCTTGGCATCACTTTGGACAGCAAACTACTCTGCGACCAACACACACCTTCCGTCCAACGCCTGTTTCAGGCTCCACATGCTGCGAAGACTCATGTCTTTGGTCGTCCCATGGTGGAACTCTGCAACACCTACCGCTCTTTCACACTTCCAAAACTGACATATGCCTCACCAACATGGTCATTGGTCACCAGTCTCACTGCAACGCAAAAGCAAAGACTGGAGTCTGTCCAGAAGAGTGCTGCAAAAATAATTCTTGGTCCTGCACATGTCATCTATACCATCGTACTTCAGACTCTCACCCTAAGATCCATCTCAAACATTCATCAAGCATACCTCTGCCAGTTTGGACTCAAACCCTGAACCACCCTCGTTACCGCAACTTGCTCCCTCCCCGCCCCAACACCACCTCACGCCATCCGTACCAGCAACAAGTTACCACCTATTAGGGCAAGAGCTGATCGTTATAAGAATAGCCTTAGGCCTACCATTGTCCGAATGATCAACCAACACAAGCTAACAACGTCTCCACCAATTTGTTTTTATTGTTGTTTTTGCTCTTGTTTGTTCTCATTTCTTGAGTAAACCTAGTTATTATCACTTACTGTAAATTTTGCTGCTACATTTACTTTTGAAACAGTGTGCACCTTTTACATATGTTACTTTTTAACTTTTTATGTTCAGCCTGAGAGCTGCCTTGCCTTAATTGTAGTAACTGCAGTAATATTGTAGGCTTGTAACTGCAGCAATATTGTAGTTATCTGTAGTAACTGTAGTAGTATTGGACAATTACATTGTAAATTACATTTTAAGTTGCAACATAATTGTGTGCACATGCATATAATTACACAGTAGTAACACAATAGCAGCAATTGATAGTATTGTGAATCATGTAAGTAGCTAATCCAGTCATGATGTGGTCGATGATAGTAATGTTGTGCCTTATTACTGGCTCGTGGAGAACATTAACTTGTTCTTTGTTTCACTTATAGCAGGAGTTTATGCTGTATTGTGGCACGTGTAGCATCATTTGCACTTATTTTTGTTTGCTTGGTAGGCGATCTTAAATAGGTTTTGTATGTACTGATTTTCTCTAGTTTTTTATAATCTTTATTGTTCGCTTTTGGTGGTGTTTGAGGTTGCATGGTTGCTGGTTAAGCCTTGGGACCCTTTTCAATGCTTAGTTTATATTGCACAGTTATTACTGAAAATGATTTTATATAACCCCATATTTTGTTATTATATATAAAAATATATATACACTGAAATGCCCACCACGAGACACCACAGGGACATCGCGACACCCACCCCAGGGGGAGACCATGGAGTGGCTCTGAGGGCGCATGCAATGCCAAGGCAGTATGGGCCTATGTCCCCTACTACCTTGCACCCCTTTTCTCCTTGACAGACCCGACGAGAACTACACAGTGCTGGTGCACTACTCTCCGGCTGGACCAGCCCTCGCCAGGTTTGGGGGGGGGGGGTGGCTGATATCTCAGTCCCAGACAGCACCCAAGTGACGGCCACCAGCTGCAGTAGGCAAGAGAAGGCCACTAGCCGCTCCATAGCTGCATACCCAGCTCTGCAGAAACCAGTGATGGCCACTAGCCACACTAGGGGAGAGACAGCCACCACCTGCTCTCCTTCTGCAGCTGCCTCTGGGAGTTGGACCTCGGTGACGGCCACTAGCCACACCAGCAGGCAGGTGACGGCCACTAGCCGCATTTCCCCTGCTGTCCCCTCCCCTCACAGGACCTCGGTGACGGCCACTAACCGTACCCATGAGCGAGTGACGGCCACTAGCTGCACCCAGCCCACAGTCCACTCGGGGAACGAGGCCCCAGTGATGGCCACTAGCTGCATCTCTCCCAGTAGGACTCCGATGATGGTCACTAGCCGCATCAGTGGGCAGGTGATGGCCACTAGCCACATCTTGCCCTCAGTCATACCTGGAAGTTGGGCCCTGGTGATGGCCATTAGCCACAACGGCAGGAGAGGGACGGCACTAGCCGCCCCACCCATGCTGCCCTCGGGACCTTGGCAATGGCCATTAGCCACAGCAGGGAGAGCACAGACACCACCCATCTCTCGCCCCCTGTGACTTCCCCTCCGGAGGACGTCTCTTGCTTGGCCCAACCCTCCTGCTGCCGAGTGGGACACCCCTCCCTTTCTCCCCACAAAGGCAGCCCCCAGGAGGAGCTATGCCTGGAGGAGGTCTGGCAAGGCCCCATTGCGACCCCGGGGGTTCGAGCAGTACAGCCGGCACCCAGGCAAGGACACCTGCTGTCGGACTTCTAGAGGAGAGGACGCCGCAGACCACTCCTGATGGCGACCATACTCGAGGGAGACCACAGTCCTTGGACTCACCGAGGAGCCCCCAGGACCCCGGGACATGGCCTCCCCAGCCCCATTGGACGACGACCTCCTCCCCAGAGTGGGGACAGACAAATGTGCCTACTCTCCCTATTCGGCCCCAGTCCTAAGGACTGAACTCCACACCGAGGCCTCACTAGGACTGGGCCCCTCTCCACACCGCCCAGCAACCCATCTTGGATGACGCAGCCCCCAAGAGTAGTCCCGTGCCCATCAAGGGAAGGCACACCTGACGGGACCCCTCCCACACCTGGCCAACACCTATAGACAGCCCGAGTTTTCAGCAGCCCTGACAGAGTCCTCTGATCCGGACAGTGCCTTTAGACCTGTATAGTGTATTGTGTCTAAATTGTATCTACATTGTATTCAGTGCTGTGTGAATTTGAGATAATATGAATGTAAGGGTGGTTGACCGAGTCTTTACGCCCTGTTCCTCTCAAAGCATATTCTAGTTCCGGTCTCGAAAGAGAACTCCAGCTCAGCAGCTAGTGTCTTTAGGACGAGAAGTCGACCTAAAAGCACCTAGAAGAACATACAGTATTTAAACATTAGCTATATATCTTACTTGTTCATTTGTACCTATCGTGGGCAATGTATGTGTCAGCACTGTGTGGAAATCTTTGTCTTCACGATTGTGTGGAAGATGATGTTCATTCTTGCTAACATCATTTGTGTTGGCCTTTTTTTTTTTTTTCTCCCTTCCTGATTTTCCTTGTAATTTAATTTGTCTGGTTCCACTAGGTAGCTTTAATTAATAAATGTTTATTACAGTTCTTTTAATCGCTCACTGAGTAACTGTGATAGCATATTTTATTTATTACTTTGTAGATGTAATAATGTCTAGTTGAACGTATGAAACACTTATTTTATGTATGTATAAATGGTAACAATCGTTGGAAATAAATGAATGCTATAATAGATGAATGAATATATACAGTGTATAATAGTTATTGTTGGTGCAAGTATTTAGTGATTGAATTATGCACATAACTGAAGTAGGTATGTGTACGTAAGCTGTAACTATACAACACGTTTTCTATGTTTGTGCAGGTTTTGTCTACCACTGTGTCTATCACTGTGCATTGTATAAATGAAGTAACTATGTAACTCACTCATTTTTACCGTGATGGGAATGATGTTAGTGGTGGTGCAGCATTGTGGAAATGGGTTGATTGACGTGTTGTGGTGGTGTTCTCAGCTTCTCAGCAAAACGACAGCACAGCGACTTCTCACTCTGGCAGCTGTGGTGAGTAAATGAGTAACGGAGAGTAGTGATGAGTGAGTAACGATAAGTAACAATGAGTGGTGAGTGAGGGCTCTGGTTTTTGCTACCATCGTCTGACTATACTCAGCCCTGCATCAGCGTGGTGATGGAGACACAGGGTGGCTGGAGAGAAGGCTGGGGTCAGGTGTTGGTTGTTGTAGTTATCTTCTCTCGCTCTTCATTTGCTTGTTTTGTTTTTCTTTCTCAATTTATTCTCGGTTCTTTCTTCTTGTGATTTACTTGTTATTGGATGAAGACTGCCGCTACTTGTAGGTGCATGTAGAACAGCGTTCCTTAACCTGGGGTGCTGAAGTCAATTTTAGGGGGTGCTGGGAAATGCAACATATATTGGTTTTATTATGACTGGCATCGTTGATATTTTATTTTTGGAGAATATATAAAATGAACTGCCAAGAAGTACTTCACTTTACATTACTTTATCCTTATGTAATGTAATAACTGTTGCAGGGTAGCAACTGTACTCCCAGTAACCAGATGTAAGGAGGTGCTGGACTGTGCAACCTTACTGCAGGGGGTGCTGAGGTCGGAAAAGGTTAAGAAACGCTGGTGTAGATTATAGAGATGTAGACTCGTTACTTGTAGTTAACCGTAGAGCTTGTTTTTCCTCACTCGTAACTCGTTCTTCTTACTGTATACTCGATTGTGGTTACTTGATCGTAAAACTGTAGTTTCTTGATAATGTAGGCTCGTAGATTCGATGGTTAGTTGACTTGTTGATTTGTAGGCTTGTTGATTTGTATGCTCGAAGGTGTTGGTTCGTACGTTCGCTCCACCAAAATTATATATCAATCTTGTGATTGGTTCGTTTTTACCGCTAGCCATCAAAATAATATATCAGTCTTGTAATAGATTATACAGTAGCTGTAGCTGAAATGTAGTAAATAGTGATTAAATATGTGAGGAAATAACCTCAGTTCATTTGTAATCGGTGACGGGAGAAGATAAAAGATGAGTCTGGGGTTGATTGTAGTTTTATTGTCTTCAAAAGGAAAAGCTCAATATTTTACATTAAGTTTCTCTCACAAGAGTGTCTTGAGGTGAGAGCTGTTTTATGCCTGCTAATTTCTCTCCCAGCTTCTCGCTAGACCCCCCCCCCCCACTTGCTCTCTCTCTGTTCCAGTCTCCTAATTCCTTCTCGCTACTTTCTCCTCCAGCCTCCTAACTCCTTCTGACTCTTTTCCTCTTTCTTTCCATATATAAGAACTTCCATCATGTGGGCTACACTGTCGTTGGAATGTTCTAGAAGCCTGTGTATGTGTGTACAGTGAGCGCCAATAGTCGTGTCGCGGTTTTGTCCGAAGATTAAATGCAACTCTTGAAACATTATGAACCTTCCGTATGACAGACGGCGGAATATACCAAACGTTTAGCCCGTCAGCTTATGTTTTCACCAAATTTCACGACACGACTATTGTTGCTTACTGTACGTATGTATGTACAGTATGTATCGTGTCTTTCCAGTCAAGCGTCACAAGGTGCTGAATACAGCATTCCTCAGCAGGAATTTGCAAATGATGTTCCTGCAGGCCCTAGCCATGACTTTGATTGAACCTTCTAGATTACATCTATGCTACTAGCTATTATGATATTTTAGCATCATGACAATTTCACATAAACCATAAGTTATCAACAAATGTCTTAGCACTGTACAGTACCTGTGCACTGACGTCCGCGGTTGCCTGGAATCCTTACATCCCCTGCCCTCCTTCCGGTAAGGTACTGCTAACATATGATACGCACGCTAAATATCTCTTCATGAACACTCGTGGCACATTTCACGTACATTTCACAGAAAGTATGAGTTCTCTATAAATGTCTGAGCACAGTACAGTACCTGTTCACTGACATCCATAGTTGATAGGGGTCCTTACGTCCCCTGCACACCTCCAGCTAAGGTACCACTAACATACACTATGCAAGCTAAATATCCCTTCACGAACACTTGTGGCACATTTCACGTACACATCACACTAAATCATAAGCAAATACATGACTGCCACAATGATTTCATCCCTACCTCCGCAATTATTCCATTCCTGACTACGGTACAACATAAGCCAGCACCTTCGCCTCGAGAGTACAATGCACCTTTATTTATGGCACACACCACACTCTTTCATGAACACTCGCAGCATGTTTGACTTACATTTCATACAAATTCATACGCAGGTACAATATCACTATAAAAATGATTCCCTACCTAAACACCTCTAATAAACTCCTCCCAACTATGGCATACAGGTGACGCCTGCCCCATTCCAGACTGTGGCTGTGGTATACATAACACTTGTTAGTTCCATTACTTCACAAAGCCAGCCACTAAATCTTTCACACAATAAACAGTTTAGGCATTGGCTTCACTATATACAGTCCTGCCCCTAGGCCTGACAACTGATAATGGGCCCCATTGCTTTTCGAGATATATATCTATGTTCCATCGACAAAATCACTTCAAATTATGCTCATAAAATTAATAATATATAATCACACTCAGCCCGTAGGGGCTTCAGCTCGGCTGGGAGGGGGAGAATTAGTGGTGTTTAAAGGGACAACACATGCGCCGCAACCCTACAGCTTGGCTACTCATGAGGTACTGTGGTTTATCGCTGTGGTCAAGTTCTGAGGAGGCGCTACAATGTTGCCAAGTGTTTACAAGAGAGAGACGCGCCTGCTAGAACACACCAAAATTTGACGCAAATCAGCTAAAAACTTAATTTTTGGTGATTTTTTTCTTTTTCACGCGTTTTGGATCTATGTGTGTTTATCAGATAAGACACATGGAAAGCGATTCGCATCTATGTGCCTGAAAGGGTTAAGTGACAGTGAAGGATGCATACCCTTTTCCAAGGATCGATGGCATGCTGGATGCTCTGTCAGGTGCCAAGTGGTTCTCTGCCATAGATAAGAAAGCAGGATACCACCAGGTCAAGGTTGCAGAGAAGGACACAGAGAAAACAGCCTTTTCATATGGGAGGGGATTATGACAGTTTAAAGTGATGCCATGTGGCCTATGCAATGCCCCATCCACTATTGAGCATCCCATGGATCGTGTACTGGAAGGCCTGCAATGGCAAACAGCTCTCATCTATCTTGGCGATGCCATTGTGTTTGGATGGACTTTTGATCAGGAATTGGTGAGGCTGTCAGAGGTGCTCAACATGATCCGAGCGGTGCACCTCAAACTGAACCCCAAGAAATGCTACTTCTTCCAGAACCAAGTGAAGTAGCTAGGACACATTGTAGGTGAAGGTAGCATCCGCACTGATCCAGAGGAAGTGGCAGCTGTGAAAAACTGGTTGGTACTTGTGTGAAGGGGCTACGGAGTTTGGTGGGTTTGTGTACCTACTACCGGCATTTTGTCAAGGACTTTGCAACGACAGCAGCACTTCTGCACAAGTTGTTGAGGAAGAGGCAGAGGTTTTTGTGGACTGCAGTGACTCAGAAAGCCTTTGACAAACTCAAGCATGTGTTAGCAAACTCTCCAGTGTTGCCATACCCAGATCAGAGTCAGCCATTTATCCTGGACTGTGACGCTAGTGACCATGGTATTGGTAGAGTCCTCTCCCAGAAGAAGGATGACAAAGAGCATGTGGTGGCATATTACAGCAAGAAGCTCAGCCCACCAGAGCAGAACCACTGTGTGACCTATAAGGATTTCCTGGCAGTGATGAAGACCCTTGATTACTTCCATCTATACTTGTATGGGTCCTGCTTCATCATCAGAACAGACCATGTTGCACTTAAGTGGCTGAAGATGTTAAAGAATCTGGAAGGACAACTGGCACACTGGCTTGGGAAGCTAGACCAGCAAAATTATGAGGTGCAGCACCGTGCTGGGTGGGTACATAGCAATCCTGACAGCCTAAGCAGTCAACCTTGTGACCCAGAGTGCCGACAGTGTAGTAAAAATATCATTGCAAGAAATGCAGCCATACTGCAGTGACAGGGCCACTGTCAGCTGAAGAAGACCTGGAGAGGATGCAGATGGAGGATGCAGATTTACAACCAGTGCTAGCGTGGCTGCAGTTGAGTACAGTGCGACCATTTTGGGAAGAGGTTTCCAGGTTTAGCCGTGACTAGGAGCTACCGGAGTCAGTGGGACCTTCTGCATTTGAACAATGGACTACTGGAGCATCAGTGGGAGACAATTGATGGCCTCTTCAAGTATTGGCAAGTGGTGGCTCAGAATAAAATGAGGTCCGAGATCCTGGATTAGTATTAACCAGATCACTAGTGAGCACCTGGGAATGAAGTTCTTAGTCAGCTGCTACAGAGGTTCTACCGGACTGGCATGTGGCAGGATGTTGAGGAGTGATGTCAGGCCTGTGATGTATGCTGTACTAAGAAGGGACCCAAGAAACATGGTTGTGCCTCTCTCCAGCCATACCAAGTGGGTGCACCGATGAAATGAGTCGCAGTGGACAATGCTGGACTTCTGCCACTCACTGAAAGAGGAAACCGGTATATATGTGTTGCTATGGACTACTTCAAGAAGTGGCCTTAAGCTGATGCCATTCCTGATCAAGAGGCTGTGACGGTTGCTCAGGTGTTGGTTGACCAATTTTTCTTTCATTCTGGGGTGCCACAAGAGCTACACTCAGACCAGGGTAGGAACTTCGAGTCTGCTGTGTTTCGTGAGTGCTGCAATTTACTGGGAACCAAGAAGACCAGGACGAGCACGCAAAGGTCACAGTCAGATGGGATGGTGGAGAAATTCAACTGGACCTTGGCACAAGAACTGGCCAAGTACTGTATAGAGGGACAAATGGAATGGGACCAGAAATTACCTGTGATGCTGATGGGATATCAGTCTCCATCCCACGGGTCTACCAGCTACACCCCTATGTCATGGGGGGATTTGAGTTTATGTATTAAAAAATGCTTAGATGTTGCTTGAAAATAGAGACAAGGAATTGACTTGTGAAAATCAAGCAGTAAGTTTTACTTCATGCCAGCTTACTTCGCCGATTCTCTAAGGACGAGAATTTATAAACTTTCTCAACAGTACACAGCAGAGACTAATTAGTTAGCCTCTTGAGAAAGTGACTCCACCCCTGACAATCAGTAACCAATGCTATTAATGATAAACAGGTTCTTGCCGGTGCATTAACTCCTGGCTGGCACAATGGATTTAAGCCTGATACAAAAGAACTGGCCTAAGTACCAGTAATGAATAATGTAAAGTGTTTGTGCAAACTAGGAGCGGCAACTAAAATATGCTTAACGTGGAGAAATAAAACACGAGTTTAATTACATTAAGCTCAAAGAAAAAGAACTGTAAATTTATTAATTACAATGAAATAAATTTACATTACATGAGTCTCAAAAATGAACTCAAAATAACAAGGAGAATACACTCACTCGCTCATTCAAAAGCTAAAACACTTAAGCCTAGAAAAAACGAAAAAGAAATACTGGTCAATGGTGGGGAGCTGAGCGAAAAGAACTGGGCACCTGTGCAGGACATCAGATGCTGCAATTCACTAAACCCTCTTCGCCAATTCACCGTCTAGGTGGAGATTCAGGAACTTGCTGTACAACAGCGGCGCTGCCTTACGCTGGACACAAACGATCCTACTCTCGCGATGACTCGAAGCTGACTAACTTCAAACTATGAAAGAGGACGAGGGATGGCCGTGTTCGAACTTCAACGGTCAACAGAAAGAAAGTGAGTGATATACGCTCACAATAAATCACTCAGTGAAGGCACTAATGTCGTGCATAAGAATGATCACTTGTGAAACAGTGAGAAATGTTCTGAAAACCATCCCGATTGGAGTGAATATGAGGACGGTTGAACTGAGTGATGCGCAGTGGGAATTCCACTAGAATTTGTAGTTTTCTCACTGATACTATGTCACGAATTTATAAATACGCTCGCGCGAATTCGTGACACCCTGCAAAACTGATGCTGGGCCATGAGTTACATTTATCTGTTGACTTATTAATGGGAAGACCACCTGGTGAAGAGCTGCCTACAGACACCTCCAGTTATGCGAAACATCTTCAGGAAAGGCTGGCTGAGGTACATCATCAAGTGCGAGAAGCTCTAAAGTTTTTGGGTTAAGTAATGAAGTGCAAGAATGATGCCAAGGCATGTGAGGTGAGCTTCAGCGATGATGACAAAGTTTGGTTATACAATCCTCAGTGGTAAAAGAGACAATCACCGAAGCTGCAGAGCCCGTGGGACTGGCCTTACACTCTGTTGGACCACTTATCAGACATAATGTACCAGATTCAGGGAAGCAGGAAGTCTCACCCAAAGGTGGTACACATGAATCGTCTGTGGCAGTACCTTGGACCAGGACAGTACAGCTGGGACTTCTCTGAGGAATGGTGCTCTTCCACAGCTGAGGATGTTGAGAAGGATCAAGAAGCTGAAGTACAAGAGGATGGTGACAGTTTCCCAAGAGAAGTGCATCAGGAAGAGGATCAAGACATTCCAGAATTGGACTATGTGAAGGAGCAGGGACGTCGTTGGAAGTGGCATAGGAGAAGACCTGATAAGTTGAAGGATTATTTTGTTTAAATTTTTAGTTTGGATTAAGGTTTATGTTTGTGTCTATTGTGTAGTTTTGTTGGGACGACAAAGGACTAGGGAGAAGGGAATGTTGAGAAGCGGAATTTGCTAGTTAGGAAGTACTGGAAGGTTCTCGGTATTTCTCATATTTTCAATTACTTGTCAGAGTCGCCAGTTAGCCTTCTGTTTGTTGGCGGAGGTATTTTGTTAGGTGTACATTAATTTTTGTGCTTTTTTTCTCTATGTTTTATTTATGTGATTGTAAAATTACGTAGTTTTATCTCAGTTTGTGTGCTAAATAATTTAGAATACTATGTAATGTAAGAAAACTCTGGATATTTTGGATGTCTTCTAGTTGGTAACTGTTGCTTTTCTCGAGAAAGTAGTAGATAATTCTGATAAATATGGAATCTTATGTAAGGAGATGGAAGAGCCTAGGGGTGTCAGTTTCGTGTCCGTTCAATTTGAGTTTAGTTCAGTGTCAGTGTCAGTGCTGATTGTATAACTCCAGTACTTGTGAAAACAGTGAAGTGAAGTTGGCAAGCATTAAGTGTAATTTTTGGAAAATAAAGACAGCGAACTTAAGAAGCCAGTGATTATTTACCACGCCTGAGCCGATCTTGTTGTTCACCGAAAGGCTGCCCATAGGAAGAACAACTCACTGAGCAACGTCATTCCTATACTGAACTAATGCTGTTGGAGCCTGTGGCAGTGTGGGATAAGGAAGTAACAAGGGGGTTTATGAAGGCTGTATTTAACCCCTTCAGTTCGAAAAGCCTAAGCTGAAGAGTGTCGTCCAGAGACGGCAAGAATAAGTCGAAAAACCATGGCCTAGACTGAATGGGTTTTTGAGATTCTTTATAAACATGGATCCTGGTCGTTATCACGGAAAGGGAGGGTGAGGTGAAAGTGCAGAGATGGAGGGAAGGAGAGAGGGAGAGAGAGAGAAGGGTGAAATGAGAAGTGCACAGGGGGCGGGGGGATGGGCTCAGGGTTCTTGAGGCCCTGCCCCTTTTCTTTCCCATAACAAAAGTGTCCTTATAGTCAAAATCAGGGACAGAAAAGTGCACTTTTAAGTGAGAATCAGGGACTTTATGCTCACTCTGTATTTTATAATGTTCTTTCACTAATTCACACTATCTTACCGTAAACTCATGTTTGTTCTGTATTTTTGTCTTGAAGGATAGACACTGAATGATGAGTTTTTAGCGAAATCAGTTTATGACGAATATCAGTCGTCTAGCTGAGTATCCCAACATATGTATAAGAGAAAACTGGTCTGCCTGCCTGCCTCGTCAGCTGACCTGATCCAGGCCAATGTGTTGGTATTGCGACGCTACTCGACTTTTCAGGTAAGGAAGTCATATTTTTGTCTCCAGTATAATTTTGGGGACTGCTTCTTTTGATCATGTCATTTTTTTTTCGTATAGCTTGATCTATAAAATGAGGTAAGCCCAAGAAATTACTATTTATTTGTTATGAAATGTGCATAAAACACAATGGTAAAAACCACTTCTCGACCCAGCGTGTGTGTGTGAGACTGTGTGTGTTCTTACCTAATTGTAGGAACAATTAGGTAAGAACACACACCCACACCCACACACCCACCCACCCACACACACACACATACTGGGTCGAGGAGTGTTTATCACACACACACACACACACACACACACACACACACACACACACACACACACACATCAGCCGCTCCTTTGATTTGAATATTCATTGGCCACATCCGGTCCAAGGGAGAGTGAATCCAGTAAACCACCGGGTGTCCATTTGTTGGCTACATGATTACCTTCCAACGTTGTACATGATTTCCTGAGACAGGAATCTTTTTAATTTTCCACTCAAGGTAGCAGTACATCGAGAAAGTTAATGGTGAGTGCCACCACCTCCCTCATAGAAGTCCTAAACACCACAAATATAACGACTATTACACGTCACTCTGAAACAAAACTGGATAGCTGTAGACACACAGATATGTATTGTGGTAGAGTTACAAAGGCACTACGATGACAGAGTTGAATCCTCTCCTTAGTCCACTCCCCTCTTCTACCCTCCTGCCAGCCCTTTACCTCCTCCTCTACCTCCCTAGTCTCCCTCTCCTCATTTCCCTTTTTTACTCTCTCTCTTCCTTTCAGAGTTATCCCTTTTTGTATTCAAAATTTTCCTGTTCCCTCTCCTCCAGTATATAGCTTTTAAGCTTCTAAAAATCCATTTCATCTCCTCTTCGCCTCCTCCTCTCCCCACAAGTTCCTCTTCTTTTCTCACATTCCCGTCTCTCATTCCAACTCATCCTTTGAAGTTTCCTATTCCCTTCTCATCCCCTTCCTCTCCTCTTCATAGTCATTTTCTTGGGTTGTACTTATTTCGAGGGGACAGAAAAATTCTCCTTTCTGGATGGCTGTTGTGTTGGGTGAGAAGAATTGCAATGGCCACGTACCCATGCATCACTGGCCGGTGCTGATGGTGTACTGTATTTTGTGTTGTTCCGGAGAAGTGGCGTGTGGAGTGAAAAATATGACGGATATGGGAGTCGTTGTTGTGGTGTGTGTGTGTGTGTGTGTGTGTGTGTGTGTGTGTGTGTGTGTGAGAGAGAGAGAGAGAGAGAGAGAGAGAGAGAGAGAGAGAAGGGGAGGGAGGAAAAACATTCACCTTTGGAAGGGGGTGCTGTTAAAAGGTAATAATTATATTTTTCACAGCAATATGACGGAATAACGAGTCTGTCGTTCTTTTTCCTACGATGGGTCTTTCTGTTAAGCTAGATAAGATAGCTGAGTGGCGACAATAATGAAATAAACAGGTTCAACATAAAGAAGAGAATACCCGGGTCTATCTCTAGTCTTGTCACTGCGAGAAGGCACATGTGTGCGCTTCAATAAAAAAAGATTGGCAGCAGCAAGAATACATAATCAGGACATCAGTGTTTGAGGCAAACTGTACGAACATATAGGATGCGGTGAAAAACAAAGAAAAATTCATTTCAGTTTGAGCCAAACATGGCCCATGAAATGAGACGCAGTACTAACAACTTTTATCCCATAATTACACGATCACACAGTTTGCATCCTAATATGTTCGTTTCTGGCCTCAGTATGAATGCACGCTTACCCTTCCATCAGGAGTGGTACATCTCTTCTAAATTGAACATAATTGTTTGGAGGCAGCAAGAATAAAATATTAAGTCATCACACTAAGATAATCCAGATCTCTAGTATGCTCTTTTTCTGTTTAAAACTCCTCCATTCTAAAAAAAAAAAAACAATAATAATTATTATGACAATAATGCTACTTGTACAACGATTACCAATTCTAGCGATACTACCGGTATTGAATAATAAAAAAATAGTGATAATAATAATAATAATAATAATAATAATAATAATAATAAAAAATTGTAATAATAATAATAATAACATTAATAGTTATTATTATTATTATTACAATTTTCATCATCATCATCATTATCTGGATATTTTTTTTCCCCACCTAAGGATGGGGTGAGGCTGGTTCAACAAAATAAGGAAAGAGTTAAAGCACAAAAGAAGGGTAACTGTAAATATGATTCCCTATGTAATGGGCTAATAATAATAATGATAATAATAATAATAATAATAATAATAATAGTAGCAGTAGTAGTAATAGTAGTTGTAGTAGTAGTAGTAGTAGTAGTAGTAGTAGTAGTAGTACTACTACTACTACCACTACAACTACTACTACTACTACTACTAGTACTACTACTACCACTACGTTTGATAGAACGTTATACAATGTCAACACAGTGGACCCTCTCTGTACCAGATCAACTGGGAGGCAGCCCGGTCCGATAAACTGATAATTCGATACGTTCGATGGTTGCCCCCTGAGGTGGGATTTCAAGCACATAACGGAAAATAAACGAGTAAAACAGCATAGGCTGTTCTAGTATTGAAAATGATAACTGAGCTCGTTTTACACTAAACTGGCCAATAATTTCATATCCTTGTTCTTCTTCGTGATTAGTCCAGGCCGATGGGTAGAACCACTGCCAGCGTTAACTGTTTTCTCAGTCACCCCTCGGCTCTCACGTGGGAAGTGATCCGGCAGGCCAGGGTCATATGCCCCAGGATGTTAAAGGCAAAAAAGCGTCAGGTGGGTCCAGAGTTGTCCTGCTGGTCCGTGTAGTTTTTTTCCCATTTACCGGATGGTATCTGATATATATAATGTTTGTCCGGGGTTCAGCAAAGTGTCGTTAAATTCGACATCCGGTCTAGCAGGGTTCGGTAAAACGAGGGTTTACTGAATATAACCAATGGAAGACATTAGTATATTTGCATAAGTGTCTGCTTCCTCCATATCGATCCCAGGGTCCAGATTCACAAACTTAAGATCAACTTCCTCTGATAGAATAAATTTCTTTTCCCGGGAAGGACAACGAAAGAAGAATGTATAACATGCATGTGGCATTAGTTTTTCATGCTAAAATATATAATATATACGAGCATAAAATAATCGTGTAATTTCGATATATTGTTGCAGAGGACAAGGAATGGCGAGTACAGAAACTTCGCATGTGGCTGAATCGGCAGAGAGGCGGCTTGCCGTCCTGATGGACCCAGGTTCGAATCCTGGTTGGGGCAGGGGACAATTTAAGGATTTGAATTTCATATAAAACAGACTTTCCTGATCTACCAGATGACCCGCCGACATGTCGTAAAAATACCCCCGCTAATACCAATACACCAGTCCTATATGAGACAGCCCTAGCATGTATTCAATATGGACGGTGGGTGTTAGCGCCGAAGTGGTGACATGTGGAGGTGTAGGAGGACTACTGGGCCTTGGGATAGGCTACTGCCCCCGAGATATAGGCCCTGAAGCCTTTGCCCAGAGTCGGACACACACACAAAAAGAAAAAAAAAAACTAAAATCAAAGCTTTGGGATGGAGCTGATGGTAAGTCTGTTTGTGAAACCTGTCCTTCTCTTGAGAGTTATATAAGTACTCAGTCTGTTTATCTACCTAGCAATCTATCTATCTAGAGCCAGACTCCTTGATCCCGAAGTGGGTGGCCGCAGGAGAAGCGTCTCCATGTATCTCTGTTCCCGCCATCAAGTTGCTTTTCTTCACTTCACATCCCCTTCTCTCATATATCCCTCTACCTCATCCCTTCATCTCATCCTGGAGCTCCTCCTATGCCTCGTTCCCTCCATCTCACTCACACTCATTTTCCTAGTTAGTCTCTCATTATGTGTTCTCTCCATATGGCCAAAACATCTCGAGGTACTTCTAATGCTTTCTAACATATCTACAATGAAAGAAAAGCATTCGGCAGCCGAATGCTAATCGTCCGCTAGAATATGCTGTAGGCTAAATCCAATATTTAGGCCACATCTTGATACCTTGAAGGTTTCATGTTGATAGCTCAAGCCGTTCATGAGATATAATGGTACTAAAGGCGGGCGATAAAAACTAGTTGATCTTTGGCAACAATTTTGCTGGCCTTGACTTCGACCACGAGAGCCCTTTTTCGAACTTGTCAAGGATTTTGGCCATATCTTGGTACCCTGAAGGTTTCATGTTGATAGCTCAAGCCGTTCATGAGATATAATAGGAACACACACACACACACACACACACACACACACACACAGAGGAAGGCAAGAACATTATCGCTCCGCCTTCTAAAGGCGGGCGATAATAATGCTGCAATGCTCCTCCATTTCCATATTTGTCTGCTTCTCCACTCAGCTCCACACATATATATATATATATATATATATATATATATATATATATATATATATATATATATATATATATATATATATATTGTTACGGAACAGAGAAAGATAACGTACACTTTAAGTGAGAACACCAAGAGTCACCACTGTCCCGTAAAGTTCCAGGTTCAAAACAAAAGAGTTAGGTAAAATTACAAGTTAAAGTTTAATGCTCAAACTAACAACAAAACATTCAGGACTCATAAGGATAATGTAATGGCAAATAAACAGGTTAAATATATGGTTAACTGCAATAGCCTCTATTAACACGAAGTTAGCAAGAGTAAATTTATCTAAGTCAGCCCTGATAAAATGAGATACCAGATAATACTCAGTGAATGCCAGATAAATTATTACAGATACAAACTATTATCAAAAATGACTGACACAAAGATCCATACATGAATTGCAAAAACTTCACTAAGCCCACAAATTAAACTTATGCTATACAGTACAAGAAAAAATGCAATAACAGCAATACTCAAATTACACACAGCTGCTAGATGGTTGGAGATTTCTTGAGCACTCACAATAATAATATCTGTATAGGGGAGGACAGAGATGTGAACAAAGTGAGGAGCAGATCTAAGTGGCCATGATGCAGAGACTGAGCTCATTATATAGGGGCCAGGAGAGCTTGATACAACTTGTAATGAGGACGCGCAAATGAAGCCATGGGGACAAAGAGATGACAATCCCGCAAAGTATAACAGAGATGTCGACTTACTCTACTATAACGGTAGAAGGGGGGGACTGAGGCAGAACACGCTCGTGATCAAACATGCAGCATACTATGCGTCAAAATTACACAAAGGATGATGAAATCATAGGCTATGTAACACCTCCCCACAAAGAAAAAAGAAATTTACAAAGGAAATTTCTTATTACTCTAAAACAATCTGTACATGGCATTACAGACCATGCAAAGGTCTTTCCTAATATTACAAAACATGAGATCTCCCTAGCACGTTCAGTCATAGGTACTTGCCAGTATCCCTTTAACAAATCAAACTTACTTATGTACCTGGCCTTTTCGATCTTGTCTATGCAATCTTCCACACGAGGGAGAGGGTAAGTGTCCGTTTTGGTTATCTGACCAACACGCCTGCAGTCAATGCAAAGCCTCTGTGACCCACCTGGCTTAGGGACTAGAGTGACAGGAGAACTCCACTCGCTCTGACAGGGCTCAATCATCTTGTGGTCCAACAGGTAGCCAAGCTCCTTCTGGATGAGAGGAACTTTCACTGGGTTCACACGGTAAGGAGGCAATTTAATTGGCTTTGCGTCTCCAACATCGACATCATGCATCAACACAGTGGTTCTTCCTGGAGTAGCACGGAACACTTGCGGGTACTCCTGCAGTAATGCCGAAAACTCCTGCCTTTCCTTGGGAGGTAGATGAGAAAGCTTAGTCTGGAGATCATTCATGATATTAGGATTCTTCCCCAAACTATCACTCAGGCTCATACTGCATGGGAGAGCTTCACTTGCAGACTCGGGTGGAACAGCTACAGTGCAGACTGGATTATTTTCGTCCCGCCTGTGATATAACTTTAGCATGTTGATGTGACATAGTTGCTTGCTCTTTCTACGATCTGGTGTGGCGATGACATAGTTGACATCACTGAGTTTCTTCTCCACGAAATAAGGACCACTAAACTTGGCTTGAAGAGGTTGCCCATGAACTGGTAGCAGAATCAAAACCTGATCTCCTGGCTGAAAGTGGCGTAACCTGGACTTCTTATCATACCAAGTCTTCATCTTCTCCTGAGCAGCTCCTAAATTCTCTCTCGCCAGCTGTAAAGCAGTGGACAGCCGTTCTTTGAAATTCATCACATACTCCAGCAGGTTGACGTCATCTTCCTCCGACAGCCAGCATTCCTTGAGTAGCTTAAGGGGTCCTCTTACTTCATGGCCAAACAGTAGTTCAAAAGGTGAGAAGCCCAGTGATTCATTTGGAGATTCTCTTGCAGCAAATACAACGAATGGAAGACCTTTATCCCAGTCTTTCTGATGTTCCAAACAGTATTTCTTGAGCATCGATTTGAGTGTTTGATGATATCTCTCCAACGCTCCTTGGGTCTGGGGATGGTAAGCTGAAGACGTGATCTGGGTGATGCCCAACTCTTTCAGAGACTGCTTGAAAACATTTGACATGAAATTACTTCCTCGGTCTGACTGTACCTCCTTGGGCAGACCAAACTTTGTGAAGAACCCTAGCATTTCCTTAACCACGTTCTTTGCTGAGATGTTTCTAAGTGGAATGGCTTCAGGATAACGAGTAGCCATATCAATCATGGTCAACACATAAGAAAATCCTGAAGAAGTCTTAGGAAGAGGGCCCACAATATCCACCAACACACGGGTGAAAGGCGCCTCAAAAGGAGGAATGGGAACTAGAGGTGCAACCTTTTCGGTCTGATTACACTTCCCCACAACTTGACAGGTGTGACAAGACTTACAATATCAGGAAACATCCCTGAAGATACCTGGCCAGTAGAAGTGTTTCAAAATGCGTGCCACAGTCTTCCTCACTCCAAGGTGTCCTGCCAAACTGGTATCATGAGCCACTCGAATGATATCCTGCCTACAAACACGAGGGATGACAACTTGATGTACAACCTCCCATTCACAGTCGGCTGATGCTGTTGGGGGTTTCCACTTCCTCATAAGTACTCCTGACTTTACATAATAACAAGTAGAAGCACCGGCTGACTCTTCTTCACTGTAAGCAGAGTTAGCTAGACCTTTCAACTCAGGGTCAGCAACCTGCAACTCAACCAACTCTTGACGAGACAAATTATCAACACTACGGGGTACTGCCTCATCTGGTGAGTGGTCCAAATTAGCAAGAAAAGTGTCAGCTAGGATAACATCATCATCATCATTATCCTCTAAATCACCAGTAACTTTAGACTTAGCCCTAGTGACAGCACATGCAGGGAACACATCAGGGACATCACAATCCCGGGACACAGCCACTGGCTCACTAGACAACTGAGGAGCTGGACACACTTGACTTCCACCAATATCATTTCCAAGTAAGAAAGTTACACCTGACATTGGGAGTGTCTCAACCAACCCAACCATAACAGAACCATTAACAAAACCAGACTCTAAATTCACTCTGCACAGAGGGACAGAGAAGTAATTATTCCCTACACCTTGTAAGATCACAGTTTCATCAGAGGAATTAACATTAGAGCCTAGAACACTGGTCAGCATAAGGGATTGGCAAGCACCTGTATCACGATATATTTGAACTGATTTCCTGTCATTACTGTCCAGAGGACTGACAAAACCATCAGACAGGAAATTAGCACATGAACTCTTGAGAGTGTCACCCACGTTACTGCTCAAAAGAGGAGCTCCATCATGAGAATTTAAGTTACCCCTCAAAGCAGGTTCAGTTAACTCAGTTAAAGAATTCTGGGAACTCTCAAGAGTGGACACTAGACCAATTGACTGAATATTTAAAGACTCCTTTTTGTTCACATCACGCTGTCTCCTGAAACATCTCTCCGTAGTATGACCAAGCTTACTACAATAAGTACATTTACTTTTCTGAAATCTAGAGGAGAAGCTGGTATTTACTTCCTGAGAAACATCATCTTTATTTTCTTTCCTGTTACCTGTACTCTGAGTAGAGGCAACGTACTTACTCTCAGCTTTCCTTTTTCCTCTAAAATATCTCTTGTGAGTGAGAACATACTCATCAGCTAAAACTGCAGCATCAGACAAATTATCTATTCTTTTCTCATCAAGATATAGGCTTACATCTTTATAAATACACCTTTTGAAGTCCTCCAGCAAAATCATCTGCTTAAATTTGTCAAAATCAGAATCCACATTCTTAGAATTTAACCACTGCTCCAACAAATCTTCTTTGATTTTTGCATACTCAACATGGGATTGCTTATCTTGCTTGTAAGTTGTCCTAAATTTTACTCTATAGGCTTCAGGAACAAGCTCATAGGCCTTAAGAATCAAGCTCTTAACTACATCATAATTATCAGACTGATCCTGAGGCAAAGATGCATAAGTTACTTGAGCTTTACCGTTGAGAACAGTTTGAAGGAGTACTGGCCAATACTCCTTAGGCCAATTAAAACCTGTAGCTACCCTCTCAAACAACTGAAAATACTTTGTTGAATCAGATTCATTAAAAGGAGGGACAAGTTTAACATTTTTAGCCACATCAAAATCATCAGAGCTAGATGATCCAGTTCCACCTTGTTTCATGCGATACTCATGGTCTGCCTGAATCCTAGCAAGTTCAACTTGTGCCTGTATCTGTGCCTCCTGAATCCGAACCTGAGATTCCGCCTCCTTAGCCTGAGACTCAGCCTCCTTAGCACGTGCTTGAAATTCAGCCTCCTGAATACGAGCCTGAGACTCCGCCTGCTTAGCATTTGCCTGAAATTCAGCTTCTTTAGCACGAGCCTCCTGCAGAGCTAGCTGTAACTTAGCTAATTCAATCTGCGTTTGCTCATTTGGAGGAGTTACATTAAACAAGCTTTTATTAATCATGCCAACAATTTGATCCTTAGAATGATGAGAGTGAACTGCAAATCCCAATTGTTGAGCAACAAGCTTAAGTTCATTCTTTGTTCTGTTTTCTATATCACACACTGTTTGCACATTTGACAAAAAGTCCTTGGCTTCATCAAGTGTAGTAATAGTAGACATAATTAATAAGTAACAGTCACAAAATATCAAGCAATATCCTTATGATAATATCCTGAATATCCTGATATGAGGTCGCCAAATTTATGTTACGGAACAGAGAAAGATAACGTACACTTTAAGTGAGAACACCAAGAGTCACCACTGTCCCGTAAAGTTCCAGGTTCAAAACAAAAGAGTTAGGTAAAATTACAAGTTAAAGTTTAATGCTCAGACTAACAACAAAACATTCAGGACTCATAAGGATAATGTAATGGCAAATAAACAGGTTAAATATATGGTTAACTGCAATAGCCTCTATTAACACGAAGTTAGCAAGAGTAAATTTATCTAAGTCAGCCCTGATAAAATGAGATACCAGATAATACTCAGTGAATGCCAGATAAATTATTACAGATACAAACTATTATCAAAAATGACTGACACAAAGATCCATACATGAATTGCAAAAACTTCACTAAGCCCACAAATTAAACTTTGCTATACAGTACAAGAAAAAATGCAATAACAGCAATACTCAAATTACACACAGCTGCTAGATGGTTGGAGATTTCTTGAGCACTCACAATAATAATATCTGTATAGGGGAGGACAGAGATGTGAACAAAGTGAGGAGCAGATCTAAGTGGCCATGATGCAGAGACTGAGCTCATTATATAGGGGCCAGGAGAGCTTGATACAACTTGTAATGAGGACGCGCAAATGAAGCCATGGGGACAAAGAGATGACAATCCCGCAAAGTATAACAGAGATGTCGACTTACTCTACTATAACGGTAGAAGGGGGGGACTGAGGCAGAACACGCTCGTGATCAAACATGCAGCATACTATGCGTCAAAATTACACAAAGGATGATGAAATCATAGGCTATGCAACAATAGATATAGATATATATATATAGATATATATATATATAGATATATATAGATATAGATATATATATATATATATATATATATATATCATCAGCCATTACAAGTCCATTGCTGAATATAGGCCTCCTCCAACCTTCTCCACGAATTCCTTGCCTAGGCCAATCTTTTTCACGTTCTCCCTGCAAATTTCTGTGTCTCATCTTTCCACCTCCTGTCTGGCCTTTTTCTGCCACGCTTACAATCACTTGGTGTCGAGTCAGTCAACCTCTTGCTCCATCGGTTATCTCTTATTCTTGCTACATGGCCTGCCCACCTCCATTTCTGTTCTTTTATAACTTCTATAATATCTTTGACTTTAGTCTGCTCTCTCACCCAAGTTGATCTTTTCTTGTCCCTAAAAGATATTCCCAACATTGACCTTTCCATTGCTCTCTGAGAATGTATTAATTTATTTTCCATCGATGTTGTCAGTTTCCAGGTCTCACAATCATACGTCATAGCTGGAATTATACATTCGTTATATACTTTTCGTTTCATTCAAACTGGCAAGCTACTTTTCATAATGTCTCTATGTTTCCCGAATGCATTCAATCCAACTCTAATACATCTTTTTTTTAATTTTACTATCATTACCTTTCTTCAGTTTTAGTGTTTGTCCCAAGTAATTGTACTCCTCGACTTCTTCAAGAATTTCCCCGCTTATTCTGGTGACGCTTTTCAGTATTTGTGGACTGAACATTAGTTTTACTCCGGTTCATCTTTAGCCCTACTTTGAGACTTTCTCTGTTCAGGTCACCAATCATTTCTTACATGTCTCCGCTGTTTCTGAGATTAAGACAATGTCATCTGCATATCTTAAATGGTTTAGCTTTTCTCCATCTATGTTCACTCCTTTGTTTTCCCAGTTTAGCTTTCTGAAAATACTTTCTAGGCATGCTGTAAATAATTTTGGTGAAATTGTATCTCCTTGACACACGTCCTTCTCAATCTTAATTTTTTCTGAGTTCTTATGTAATTTAACTGTTGCAGTTCCCTCTTTACACATGTTTTCGATCAGTTTTGCAGTGTTCTCATTCACTCCTCGTTCTCGCAATGAATTTATAATTGCTATGTGTCCACTGAGTCGAAAGCCTTTTCGTAATCAACAAAATCAGAGCACAGTGGTTTATTATATTCTATAGTTTTCTCAATTAGCTGATTCATTGTGTGTAGATGATCAGTAGTCGAAAACCCGCTTCGGAATCCTGCCTGTTCACTAGGTTGGTTTTCCTCCAGTTTCGTAGTTATTCTATTCGTAAGGACTTTAGTGAAGAGTTTGTAAATGACTGATAATAAGCTAATGGGTCGATTGTTTCTAAGATCTTTTGAGTCACCTTTTTTGTAAAGTAAAATAACTATTGCATTACACCATATTTTGGGAATTTTCTTTTTTATGCAGTGGGTAAATAAGCGAGCAGCCCTATTTTATACATCTATTCCTGCATCCAAAAGTAGATCTGTTACTATTCATCTTCTCCAGGAGCTTTCCCACTTTTCATATTTTTAAGAGAAATATTTACTTCGTGTGGTGTTCCCTCAGGCATTTCACTTGTGTCAACTGAAAAGTTAGCTGTTGGTACTACTGTCTTTGATGCATACAGTTCTTTGTAAAATTCTTCAACTCTCTTCACTATCTTGTCACTGCATTTAGTGACTTCACCGTTTTTGTCTTTCATTGATGTAATTTGTTGCTTCCCTAGTGCCATTTTACTTAGGATATGTTTCAGACTATTTCCTTTTTTGATGGTTTCTTTGATCTGATCCATGTTTCTCTTTCTTTTTTCTTCTCTTTATCTTCTGTTGATAAGCTTATTTAATTCCACCCGTTCTGTTTCATCTTTCGTTGTTTTTACTTTCATTTCCTTTCTTTTTTTCATAAGCTGGAGTGTTTTTCTGAATACTTCTTGGCTTTGGTTGTATTAGATTTTCCTACTACCTCCGCTTATTCTCTTAGCACTTTTGTTAGTCTGTCATTCAGCTCATCAGTGTCATATTAAGCATTACTTAGAGCCTGAAATCTGTTCCTCATTTCCAACTGAAAGGCTGTTTTGTTTTCGTTTACTTTTATTGGGTATATCTTTTTATCTTTAATCATCTTTCTTTCACTTTTGAAATTGAATCTGGCGGTGCAACCCACCATTCTATGGTCACTGCCTATATTTACTTTGTTGATAACCGTGACATTTGTGATCGTGTTATTCTTGTCCGCTATAATGAAGTCAATTTCATTCTTTGTTTCTCAGTTTGGACTTCTCCAGGTCCACTTTCTCCCTGTTCTTTTGTGAAAGAATGTGTTCATTATTCTTATGTTATACATTTTAGCAAAATTTACCGCCATTTCTCCTCTTTCACTCCTTTCTCCTACTCCAAATTTTCCCATACATGCTTCTCCATTTTTTGATTTACCAACTTTTGCAATGAAATCTTTTCTTCTTCCATAATCTGGGAGATGTCGTCACAGAATGTTTCAGTTTCTTCATCTGAGCTTTGAGAAGTTGATGCATATACTTGTATTACTTTCAGGGTATATTTTTTGTACAGTCAATGCTACTCTGTCACACTGCTGAATTTAATGATGTCTGCAAAATTTCTGTTACTTACAAATCCTACACCACTAACTCTTTCATTGCCTTCCTCTGTAGTAAAATAGGTGGTTGCTGTCTTTGAGGTGAATTACTTTTTCTTTTTTTCTGTGGGTTTCACTCATTCCTACAAAATCCCAATGTGTTCCAGTTCAGTCATTAAGTTATAAAGTTTGTAATCTTCTGCGAGGCTTCTTACAGTGTATGCATAGATCTTTATGGATTTCAGATTGTTTAATATCCCAGTCTCTAACTTGCCAACACAGTGCCTACTCACTTTCAGTGGCACACTGCTCGTAAGTACAGGAGGCAGTGCGGTTGGACTTTTAGTAGACGATAATCCAACAGGAACGCCCGTCAAATCATTTGCAAAAGAAAACTCATGTTTGTTGGGAGGATTGTGGCAAATAATATCACCTTCCTGCCACATAGTTTCTGGTGACATGTAAATTTTGTAAAACCTTATTCGTTATATTCGGCGGAGCCCTATATATCTATAGGGGGTCCCATGGTCCGTGCCGTCTGAGACGGCACCTGGTATATCTACAAGGCCTTCCACTATCCGCCACCTGGGGACGCGCCAGGTAGCAGTGGGATCCTGCTATATGTATATATCTCATCTCATCTCATCAGCCGTTTGTGTGTCCACTGCAGGACTGGCCTATCCCGACCGAAGTGGGAACGATACAGCCACTGTATCTCTACCAAGTGGCTTAGGCTGTCTAGTAGAGATTGTATGTAGGGTGAAAAGTGCTTGCAAGTGTAAGTGTAGTGTTGGCGTGGCTTTGGATGTGTATGTTTGTGAACGAAGTGTAACCAGCCCGCGCAAACCGACTGGGTGCAAGCATACTTTATAGTATGCGACACTGGTTCAACCACAGCACCCCTTGTGTCCGCCAGTGCAGTAAGTGGCTTGAAGAACGCTCCCAAAGTTTATTACCCTGGCGAGGCGTGAACCCTCGTTTTTCAGTGTGCGAAAACGCACACTGTACCACTGTACCACAGAGGCTCCATATGTGTGTGTGTGTATATGTATATATATATATATATATATATATATATATATATATATATATATATAGAGAGAGAGAGAGAGAGAGAGAGAGAGAGAGAGAGAGAGCTGTATACTGAAAAGAAACAAATAACATGCAAAAGAATACCAAAGTGGGAGTATGAATGGGGTATATGCGAGGGAGTAGGTAAGAGTGAGAGGGCAAAAGAGGGTGTGGACATTGTTGTGTGCAAGAGACTGAAGGAGAATATAAGAAAGTATCGTTTAGTTGGTTAAAGGATTATGTGGGTAAGACTGAAAGTGCGAATTGGGCGATTGTGTGTATGTGTATGCGCCAACGCAGGATAGTACAAGCAAAGTGAAAGAAGAGTTCTGGGCAAATGTGGAAGAGTGCATGGAAAAGTTTGAGATGAGTAGGAAGTGTTTTTGATAGGAGATGTGAATGGAAAAGTAGGGAATGCGAAGGTGGATGGGGTAGTTGGAGGCTGGGGTGTAGCTGCAGGAGTGGATAAGAATGGCAGTGCTTTGGTCATTTGTGCCGGGAGGGGGTTAGTGATAGCCAATACCCTCTTCAGGCACAAAATGATCCACAGGTTATACATGGCAAATGGTGAGAAGGGTGGGTGGTTAACTGACTGAAAGGAAGGCAGTGACTGATTATGTGATTGTTTGGATGACAAAATGAGAAGGAATGTAATGGATGCAATAGCATTCAGAGGCTGAGGAAATGGACTCTCTGACTTCCATTTGGTGATGATGAAAGTCAAGTTTCAAGTGCAGTGGAGGAATAGAAAGAGGGAAGGACAGAAGAGAGTAGTTCTAAACAAAGATTGTTGAGAGGTTGCAAGATGATGGGGAAAAAAAGGAAGAATATAAGAGAGAAGTGGAGGAGCGAATGGGTAAATAATTATGATTTGGAGTAGATGGGGGAGGTGGATATCCACAGAAGAAATCTGTGCAGCATGTGTTGTGCTGTGTGGGGTGAAGAGACGACGAAAAAAGGTGCAAGGAACAGCATAGTGGAACGAAGAGGAAAGATGAAGAGGTGAGACAAACTGTGGCGCAAAGGAAGAAAACATATAGTGAGTGAATGGGAAGCAGAGGCATGAAGGAAGACGGAAGAGAGAGATGAAAAATTAGTAAGAGAGAGTAAGAAGACAGTGGAAGAGGAATTTGGAAAGAATTTGAGTGTAAAGTGGAGGGAATGTAAGATAATGTTCAGGAATGCGGTAAAGAGAGTTAGACAGGGTGATTAAGAAGTTAGTAGGGGAGTGAAAGATAAAAATTGTAGATTGATAGTGAAGACGGGAGAAAAAGTGAACAGATGGAGAGAACATATTAAGGAACTGATAAACATAAAGAATGAAAGTAATGCGAGTATAAGCGGCTGGGGAAAGGTTGGGAGAAGGAGGGATGTGAGAAGGAAGGAAGACATCAGTAGGATGGAAGTTGTGGCAGCAATGAATAAAGCAAAATGGGGAAAACCCCTGGAATTGAGGAGTGTGTGATGAAATGCTGAAGCATAGTGGAGAGATGGTAGAAGAATGGATATGGGAGATGTGCAGATTGGTCTGGGAGGAAGGTAGAGCCCGGAGGATTGGAAGTCAGGTAAAATTATTTCCAAGTACAAAGGAAAAGGGGAGAAAGAAGTGTGTGGTAATCATAGGGGCGTTGGTCTTTTTATTGTAATACTAAAAGTATATGGTAGGATACAGAGTTAGGGAAATAACAGAGGAATTAGTTGGAGAAGAACAGGGAGGAATTAGTTGGAGAAGAACAGGGAGGTATTTGGAAGGGAAAAGGTTGTGTAAATCAGATATTCATCCTTAGGTCCTTAGTGGAAAAATTTATAGAGAAGGGAAAGAAGTTGTATGCGGCCTTCATGGATTTGGAGAAAGCATATGACAGGGTGGATAGACATGGATTGTGGAAAGTATTAAGAATATATGGAGTATATGGAAAGTTGCTGAATGCTGTGAAGAGTATGTATGAGGGTGCTAAGGCTACAGTCTGTGTGGATAGTGATATGAGTGAACTTTTCTATTTGAATGTTGGATTGAAACAGGGATGTGTCTTGTCTCCATGGTTGTTCAGTCCGTATATAGAGGGGGTTATAGGAGAGGTACAAGGTAGGGCAGTGCGTGTCGGAGCAGCCCCAATATCAGAGGGCAGCTTTTGGAAACTTCCTGTACTGTTGTTTGCAGATGATACTGTATTGTTAAGTGAAGATGAAGGAGAAACGCAATGCTTGGTGAATGAGTTTGGGAGAGTATGCAAGAACTGAATATAAAGGTTAATGAAGGGATGAGTAAAGTAATGGCCTTCAAGAGAACTGAAGTCACTGAATGCACAGTGAGATTGGATGAGGAGGAAATGAATAATGTGAGTGCATTAAAGTACTTGGGTAGTGTGATGAGTAAGGATGGAAGTTTGGAGGATGAAGCACTTGAAATGGTACAACAAGGAAGAAAGGTTGCTGGTTCTTTGAAAGGGCAGTAATAGGAAGTAGAGAAGTGAGCCTGGAAGTAAAAATGTTGCTGCATGATAGCATTGTGATACCAAGTCCAACGTATGGAAATGAAACTTAGACATTGTTAGAAGAGTGAGAAAAGTGGAAATGAGTTATTTGAGAGCAGCATGTGGAATACATGCAGAGACAAAATGACAAATGAGTAAATGAAGGACCGTTGTGTTGTGGATGTGGATGTGATGGAAAGCATCAGCAGAAATATACTGAGGTGGTTGGCCATGAGAGGATGGAGAGTGAGGAACTGATGAGGAGAGTGTGAGTGAAGTGGAAGGGGGGCGAGGGGGGGCTAGGGAGGGAGAGGCCGAGAATGAGATGGATGGATGGAGTTGAGAGGTATATGAAAGACGGGGGTGTGTAAGCAGCGGGGAGGGCGGTGAAATGGCATGGAACAGGATGACATGAAGGCGATTTGTTTGTGGCCAACCCTTATGGGAATAAGGCCATCCCTTATGGGATTAAGTCCAACCTTTATGGGATGGACGATATAACACTGAGATATAATTTGCGTAATAAATCTCTTAGGATTGATTAGGCATAGGCTGCTAACCCACTGGTCAGCTAGATGGATGACCCTCTCTTGATAAAGATGAGGAGGGGAGGTACGTAGGTAGCCAGGTAGATAGGTGAAAACCAGTATTGATAATATGGATGATATGAAGAATCGTTGTTACCAGTATGAAGTCGTGAGGTGTTGGATAGCTCGTTGTGAGGTTTTAGCTTGAGGAAGGTGCTGCTCTGTTTTGCTGGCCCTTCTGTATATCTTGTGTCATTGGTGAGGTGAGTTATGGACATTCTTGGGTAACGGGGTTTATTTTGACAGTTATATCGTGGTACAGAGTAACGTAGCATGACGGCTAACCTCCTACACTACCCTGTCTCCTAAGCGTCCTTCTGCCTTCTATCGTTCTCTCTGGCTCTCTAACTGCTATACCAGATTTTCAGTAATGTATACTACTTTGTGGAGATTCTTCTTTCACATGGGCTAACCGGCTTTTGGCAGTTACCCTAAGTGTCTGGTGCATGATGGGATTCTCTATCATCTTGAAAATGTTTGCCATACATTCAGTGTATGAATTCTGGCTAGAGGATGTGTAAGTCTTTACCTGAGCACCAGATATTGCAAGTGGCGCAAGTGGTAACTTTTATGCTATGAGATATATACTACTGCCTATAATTACTGCATACCTATACAGTAACCATTAAAATGGCAGATTAATGCCTATACATCAGCTTTCTCAGTAAGGTCACTTAAGAGAAAAAGTGTTTTAGTTATTTTGCCCTTACACAGACACACGGGTTGTATTTTGAACCCACCTTGTAGTATTGACCTTTGACTTGCTGTTCTCAATTTGACTCACCCTGTTCCACCATGTTTGGTATAAGTTGGATAAAAACTCTATGAGTTGTTTCTGTTGGTCAGAGATTGACCTAGTCCCGAGACCAAGAACTTTGGACTGTTGTTCCACAAAAGAAAGGCCAACCCCTTATCTAACCCTCAAACTTTCCGCCAAGTTTGGTTAAAATCAGATGAAAACCTTTTAGAATTATTTTGCTCTCTCTCTCTCTCTCTCTCTCTCTCTCACACACACACACACACACACACACACACACACACAATGTAATTGGATTGCAGGTACGAAAGTGGTACATAAACAGGAGGGAATAAAAAGGAGGAAGGTAGTAGAACCAAGTCATGATAAGTATATAAACAAGATGATTAAGTTGATGTATTCAAATGTGGATGGAATGGTATTAAATTATTAGAGATGAGTGATTATGTCAGAGAAAATGAACCATATATAATATGCCTAACTGAAACAAAATTAACACCAAGGATATCAAATGACATCCTAAACTTAGAGGAATACAATATATGGAGAAGAGACAGGAACTTAATAAAAGGAGGAGGAATTACCGGTATAATATTAACTACGAAAAATCTAAAAGTCAAAGAAATAGAAGTAGATATACCCTCACAAGTAGAACTGATTGCAGTAGAGATCAATGCATCTGAATGGAAAGTAATTGTAGCCAATTTGTACAAGCCACTCAGATCAAACATATGGGAAAGAGGCCATTAGGAGGACCTGGCGGAGAGTACAATTTAGAGTATAAGAGCATTACTATAAAAAATGGAAGAGAAATCGGGAAGAATTATACTAACTGGAGATTTTAATACAAATATAAATTGGAATACTCTAGATGTAATAAGCCAAGAAAGCTGTTGGGACCAAAAGCTCCTGAATCTCGTGCCGGAGTTTTTCCTAACGCAACATGTAAGGGAAACCACCAGAAAAAGAGGACTCGATGTACCCTCAATACTAGCTCTCATATTTACTAGGCAAGAAAACGATATTGACAGTTTAATATACCACCCTCCATTCGGCAAAAGTGACCATGCAGTACTGTATTGCAACTTCAGGATTGCATATGACATAGTTAACAGCAATGAAAGTTACAAAAAGAGCCTAAACTATAAAAAGGGAAACTATCATGACCTAAAGAAGTACGTCTTAGAAATTGATTGGGAACAGGAGCTTAAAGGACAAGATTTAAATGCTACTTATAAAAAATTCTGTGAACTTTATGAAATAGGAGTCCAGAAGTACATCCCACAGCACAAAGACGCAGAAAATAAAATAAAGAAATCGTTGAGTATGGAATGTGAAAAAAAAAAAAAAGAGAGATTTGTTGTGGAATAGATACAGAAGACACAACAGTGAAAGGGCATATAACAACTATAAACAGGCAAAAAACGATTATGCAAGAATAAGGAGGGAAACCCAAAAACAGTTTGAGGAGGACATCATAAATAAAAGCAGTGATCAACCGAAGCTATTTTACAGCTACACCAGAAGCAAAACCAAAATAAAAGATAAAATACAATCCATAACGGATGTGGGAATCACCTATACACAAGAGAAGGATATTTGTGAAGCACTAAATAAGAATTTCCAATCAGTTTTTACAGAAAAAAAAATTGAGAGGGATTATGTGGAACATGCATGTCCACACATACTACCAGATATACAAATATCAGAAAAAGAAATACAGGAGGAGTTAAATAAATTAGACAAAGGAAAAGCAAATGGTCCTGATGAAATTTCATGTTGGGTGCTACATGAATGTGCAAAGGAGTTAAGGAAACCATTATTTTTAATTTTCATGGAATCTTTGAGACAAAGTAAACTACTTGATATTTGGAAGAAAGCAAACATTGTTCCCTTATTCAAAAAGGGGAATAGACAAAATCCACTCAACTATCGACCAGTATCACTAACCAGTGTTGTAAGCAAGATATTAGAAAAGATTATAAGAAAAGCATGGGTAAATCATCTAGAAGAACACAGTATGATAACAGAAAGACAGTATGGTTTCAGAAAAGGAAAATCATGTGTTACTAATCTGTTGAGCTACTACAGTGGTTCCCAAACTTTTTCAGCTTGTTACCCAATTTAACATGCCACACTAAGCATGTTACCCCTTTCACAAATTCGTTTCGTCGTTTCGTTTTTAAAGGCTCCAACATGCTTGCATGTGTCAGCCTTGGTCACCTAATGGCGGCTCTCCACGCTACACGATCCATTGCAGCCTCCCTGTTCGGTCCCTTAACCCTAAGGTCACACTTAATGACCTCGTCCCATGTCTTTCTCGGTCTACCCCTCATAGCCCCACCCCCAATATTAACACTTCTCACCTTCCCCACCCAATTATCACCCCCCATCCTCTCCACATGTCCAAACCACCTCAATCTACCTCTCCTCATCACAACACCAATACACTCCAGTCCCATCCTACCTCTCAACTCTTCCATTGTAAACCCAGCCCCTCCAGGCCTTGGACGCAGGGACGCACTGCACATCCACCTAATCATTGTCATTTCTGTACGTCTGAGCCGGCGAATGTCTTCCTCCTTCACTGCCCAGGTCTCACTGCCATACAGCATTACACTCCTAACACATGCTGCATACAAAGACCCCTTAGCACGTAGGGAGAGCCCTCTCAATGTCAGGAGAGGCAAGAGCTCCCTAAACTTCTTCCAACCACTTCTCACCCTAGCCACAGAGCTAGCTCCAGCCCCACCTCCAGCACACAACATCTCCCAAATAACAAAACTCTTCCACACACTCAAGAGTTTCACCAGCAAGTTCAATCCTTTCACGTCTGACGATCTCCACCTGCTCACCCCGGCACGCCGTACACATAAAATCAGCATTATCTCGCAGTCTACCTCTGATACCACTACATCTCTTACGCACCCACTTATCACACACACCGCATAAGATGGAATTACTTCCCACGCCCTTGTGGCAAACTGCACATGGCCACTCTCCCTCGTCTTTGACAGTACCGCCACCAACCCTAGACATCATCACTTTTGTTTTATCTGCATTTACCCTTAAACCCTTTTGCCCCATACCATCTCTCCACTTCCTAAACCTTTCCTCCGCCTCCCTTTCATTCTCTGCAATCAACACCAAATCATCAGCATACAACAACTCCCACGGGAGTCCGTTTCTAAAGTCACGTGAAAGGGCTTCAAGTACCATGATAAACAACATGGGACTCAAGACTGACCCCTGATGCACACCAACATTCACGGAAAACTCATCACTCAAATCTCCATTCACTCTCACCTGGGTGTGAGCACCCACATACATGGCCATAACCACCCTAACCAGCCACTCCTCCAAGCCAAGCTTTCTCATTGCCCACTTCACCACCTCTCTAGGGACTCTGTCAAAGGCCTTTTCCAAATCAACAAAAACAAAATAAAGATCCCTTCTCCTACCAATATATTTTTCCTGAAGCTGTCGAACAATGAATATGGCATCAGTGGTCCCCCTACCTGGCATAAACCCAAATTGCATCTCATCAATATTCACTCTTTCTCTAATCATACCTTCTAAAACTCTCTCCATTACCTTCATTATCTGATCTAAAAGCTTTATACCTCTATAATTTCCTCTTTCCAGGGCATCACCCTTCCCTTTATACACATTTACAATTACGTTCTTCAGCCAATCATCTGGGACAACACACTCATAAATAATCCTATTTATCAGGTCAGTGACTAAACTCACCCCTATATCGCCTGAGGCCTTCAACATTTCGGCAGTCAACCCAGACACACCTGCTGCCTTCCCCACCCTCATCCTGCCTATTGCCTCACTCACAGTAGCAGTATCAATCAAAGGCCAAGGGCCAGACACTGGATCTGCTGGCTCCAAACCTTCCCTGTCCCAGTCAAACTCCTCATTCAACAACCGGTTATAATGCTCTCTCCATGCATCTTTAATATCCTCACTGTTCACCACTACCCTTCCCTCATCATTCTTCACACACTGCTCACCTATGATATCCCGATTATCCCTCTTCACCTGACCTGCCACCCTAAATATATTTTTCCTTTCCCCATGATTTAGGTTATCAAGTAATTGTCTCTGTGACTCAGACTTTGCCCTGTATACCTCTCTCCTAGCCCTACGCTTGGCAGCCAAATATTCCTCTTTGCTACCACCCTTCTTCCATTCCCGGAAAAGCCTTCTTTTCTCCTTAATTGCAGCTTCTACACCCTCATCCCACCACCAAGTTACTTTATGTCTTGGTGGTCCTCTTGTCCAGCCGCATGTTACATCAGTAACTCTCAAGAAATTGTTCTTGAGGGCTCTGTACTGTTCATTAACGCCTCTGTCTACAGCTCCCTGTTCAGCCACCACTCTCCTCAACTCGCTATAGAAGGCATCCCTTACTACTTGGTTTTTCAGCTTCCATATTTTCCTCCTAGGTACATAAGTCCTCTTTTGCATCACTTGTTCTTTAAGCACCATATCACAAATCAATAGTTTGTGCTGCTGCACACACTCCTTACTTCCTATAACTTTAACATCCCTCACTAACCTTCTATCGGCCCTCCTAACCAGAAAATAATCTATCTGACTGCTATTTCCCCCAGACTCATACGTAATTAACCTACTGTCTCTTTTCCTAAAATATGTGTTGCACACAATCATGCCCGTTGCCTCCCCAAACTCGAGTATCCTTTCCCCTTCTGCATTCCTTAGACCATATGCACATCCCCCATGCACTCCTTCATAACCTTGTGCTGCTTCACCTACATGACCATTTAAGTCCCCTCCCAAAATCACTATCTCATCATCCCGCATACCACCCACTACACGTATTAAATCATCCCAAAATCTATCTTTCTCTGATCCATCCAATCCTGCCTGTGGAGCATATGCCGATATAATCACAGCTATCTTTCTTCCCAACAGAATTTTCACTACCAATATCCTATCGCTTACTCTCAATACATTCATAACATATTCCACCCATTTCTCCGCAACCATCACACCAACACCTCCATATCCGTCTGTCCCCCCCTGCCAAAACAACTTATAGCAACAGTCCTTCCCAACAATCTTTCTGGCTGATCCACCCCTGTACCGGACTTCCTGCAAACACGCCACATCCACCCACCTCCTACTGAATGCCTCAACGACTTCCCCTGCTCTTCCCCTCAAACTTCCCACATTCCATGAACCCACCCTCATCCCCATGGGTGATTTACTGTCCTCAGGCTTGTTTTGAAACTTATTTAGTTTTGTCATCTTCAGTATTAATAATAAATGGGGACAGACACAGCACAGGTCCCACTCACTGCACAGTCCCAGGTCCAGGCAATGGATCTGGGACCCCTAGCCCACCAGCTTACCAGTGGCTGTGGTAGTGGCCTCGGGGCACCCTGCCAGGACAGCTGCAGGGACACCCTCCAAGCGCGTCTTGGCACTGCAACTATCCCGCCATTATACACCCACTGATAGGGCAGCCTCCTGGGGCGCTACTCCCAGGTTCGGACCCCTCTCTATTGGGCGGAAGCGGCAGCCTGGGAACCGCAATGCCCTGTACCCTCTAGCACAGGCCAGAGCCCCATCTCGCCCTGGACCCATGATCTATGCCGGCGGAACCCCCGCCACGCCTCCCCCCAGAAGTCCGCCACTAGGTAGCGGGGGCAAAGTTTTCTGGCCGCATGCCCTTGCTGGCGCCAACCCCTGTAACGTAGTGGGATACGTTGTGTGAAATGTAAAGTGCATGTGATGTAGTGCATAGATAGTTAGAGGAAATGTTTGGGACAGTATGCTGGTCTACTCTCCATGTTACTGTCACACTGAAAAGGTCAGCAAAGGGGGATGGTTAGATAGCTAGTGAAACAGGAGCTCCAGCTCTCCCTATCACCAGCATTCCCATTCCCCTCGGGAGTACTACCCTGTTCGGCCCGTGCTACGGGCCGAACAGGGTAGTATATATGGCTAAATTAAAACACTAGTGTTATTTTCTTTTGTTTATTGTAATTTAACATTGTGCATCTCTAATGACTATTGCCAAAGATGTCAAGAATATCAGTGGGATGGATGGAGTTGCAGGCTTGAAGCTAGTTGAGGAATTCTTGGCTTTGTGGATGAAAGTGCCAGCCTGGCATCGTTTGCAACATTCAGGCGAGTCCTCTTTTTTGTTTTCATCCCCAGCACAGTTGAGAACCCCTTCTCACAAAGATACATTGTTGAGAATGATACCAACAACTTCAAGGCTCTCTTGGACAGAGTTGGTGAGTCAGCTAGTCGTGAAATCCAAAAGGAATCTGCACTTTGGTTTTGGAATTCGATTTTCAAGGCTTCATTGGCTCGCATTGTGATCCACTCCTCCTTTGCAGGAAAATCATTATCATGAATGGCTTCATCAGGTACAGAGAAGGGATGAATGATCCACTGAAGACTGACTGTTTCTTGGTCACTCTCTGGAAAGTAGTGATGCATGCTTGTTTCAAGCCCCTTCAAATGGTCGCTCATCTCTTCGTTGATGGTCTGCAGAAGTGATCCAATATCATGACTATTCTCCTCAACAAACTGGTCTAGGATGGGGAACTGGGCTATCACTCTTTTCTCCAAGCGCCGAATCCAGAGTCTCAGTTTCCCCAGAAATGCAGTCACAGTTTGATGGGCATCAATGACAGTCGTGTTTCGGCCCTGCAGTTGCAGATTACCACTGTTCAGCTCTGCAAATATGTCAGCCAAGTAACAAAGTCGAGCAAGCCACACCTTATCAGTGAACTTGGTAGCAAAAGGAGATCCTTTTTGTTCCAGGAATTCCTGAATAGCCTTTTGGAGCTCAATGACTTGACGTAAAACCTTGCCTTGTGACAATCAGCGAACATCGGTGTGGTACAGCAGAACTTGATACTGCTCTCCCATTTCCTTGCACAGCTCCTTGAATATGCGCGAATTCACATCCCTGGACTTGATGAAGTTGACGATTTTCAACACATCTTCAAACACTAACTTCAGATTACCAGGCAGGCTTTTCGATCCAAGAGAGTACCGATGAATGATGCAATGATCTACAGAAATTTCTGGATTCACAGCTTGTATGAGGCCCCGTAATCCACGATGACCACCCATCATCGACGGTGCTCCATCGACGGAGACCTGGATTAAGAAGAAAAATTATTATAGAATTATAGATTGTTTCATTTAGTCATTCTTACATATCTTTTGCATTATAATTATATGGTTTTTTTAAATTTTATTTATTTTGGTACTTTAGTACTTCAGTGTGACAGGCACTATATTATTTGTGGATCATGTACAAAATATTAGCTACACTACAGCTACTTATACCATACATAAAACTGTATATGACTAAATGCCATGTAATTCATTGTATTTATACTAATTAAGACTTCATATAAAAAATCTTTCCCTACCTGTTGAACGCTGTTCCAATCCAATCCATTCTTGGTAAAGAAACTCTTGATGATATTGAAGACATCTTCTCCCTTCGTGGTTGTCAGCAGATCCTCGCATAATAGGAACTCTTCTTTGATCTTGTCCTGGTGCACGTAACGGACGAACCCAAGGAGAACAGCACAACTAGCTACCGTACGTCACACGATTCATCAAATTGCAAGGAGAATTTGCTATATGAGCTTTGCTTGATCTCTGCTATAACTTGGGACAGGATATCTGATGCCATGTCATCGACTCGTCGGCGGATTGTGTTGTTTGATAGAGATATGGCACTCAGTTTCTTCGCTTGATCCTCCCCACATACCTTGCTTACCATCTCGTACGCACAAGGCATAATCAGATTCTCTGCAATGGTGTGGCATTTCTGTTGTTCTGCAACTTTATATGCAACAAAGTAGGATGCTTCGACCGCAGCTTGAAGCTTTTGGGCTTGAATTCCAGATGAACCAAACTGGATGTTCTTCAGTGCTACAGCCCGGCGCTGAAAATAAGCCTGATCCTCATTCTGAAGATTTGGATGGCACTTCTGGAGGTGAGCTGAGAGTTTTGATGGCTTGAGGTTTTCATTTGTCAACACTTTGTGACATATCACACATTGTGGCCGATCCTCTCCACCACAAGGTAAAATCACAAAGCCATGGCGAAGAAAGGCGTCAGAGTAGGTGCGCTTTTTGGACATTTTATTGTTTGATCTGCAAAAAAGGAAGAAAACTGCATAAAAAAGTGTGAACTTTGAGAATTAATTATTTATCATTTCATGGCATTCTAGATAGTATCAGAAGAGTTTATTCAGCATAGGAATGATGTAACAGTAGGTAATGGTAGCTATACTGCACAGGGCAAAACATATAGGCTACATACCAGCTTACGTCTACCCCAGCTGATGCTCACAGAGAAACTGACTGTGAAATAGAGGCAGCGGTGCCAGATTCTCAAACCCAAATTATCGCATTTTTACCATAATTTGAAATGCTCTTATTATTGACGAACCTGTCACGTACTTACGAAAATTATTGCATTATCGCATGCATGCTATCGCCTGAAGCACGAGAGGCCAAATTATTGTATTTGCGATAATTACTGCACGTCTGTCAACGCTGAATAGAGGCAGCCTCAGGGAGTGAGTGACGCGTACTGCACACGTAGATGAGTCACCAGGGTTACTGAGTGACTTGTGTCCTGAAGCATACCTGTCAAAATACTTTTGAGTTTCCACACTTTTAGATACATATTTCTTCTTTCCTAGTACTGTATATTAGTGTTTGATGTTTATTGTAATTCGGTTTAACTTTATTAATTAATTATAATTGGTTTACTTTACAACTTTACATACTAAGTTAACATTAATCCTAATGCCTGATTTTCAGGATTCTTAACGTTTTTTCTGTCACCTCTCCATTACCCCCGGAAAACCGTTAAATTACCCCCAGGGGGTAATTTACCCCCAGTTTGGGAACCACTGCGCTACTATGACAGAGTAACAGACACATTACAGAAAAGAGAAGGGTGGGTGGACAGTATCTATTTAGATTTCAAGAAAGAATTTGACAGAGTACCACACCAAAGACTTTTATGGAAACAGTACCATCAAGGAGGAATCCGAGGCAAACTGTATTGTTGGATGCAAGATTTTCTCAGAAAAAGAGAGATGAGAACAGAACTAAGGGGAAATTACTCATCATGGAGGGAAGTGACTAGCAGAGTTTCACAGGGCTCAGTGCTGGCACCAATCATGTTTTTAATGTATATAAATGATACAGACAGTAACACTGGAAATGAAAGCTATCTAAATATGTTTGCAGATTATGCAAAAATACAAAGGAGAATTACTAACACAGTCTCTTGTAAAGAGCTACAAGAAGAATTAAACTTCATGAATGGAGTAATAAATGGCAAATGGAATTCAGTGTGGACAAGTGTCATGTAATCAAGTTTGGTAAAAGTGGAAAAAGACCTGATTGGGATTATAAGTTAGGAAATAAAACTCTACACACATCAGCAAGAGAGAAGGACCTATGTATGATTATCAATAACAGACTATCTCCGGCTGACCACATCAGTGAGAACGTATGGAACATGTATACACTGCTTGCAAATATGAGAATAGCATTCACATGCATAAATGAAGACATGCCAAGAAAGATAATAACATCATTCATCAGACCAACCCTGGAGTATGCATCAGTAGTCTGGAGTCCTCATCTCAAAAAACACATAGACAAGATTGAAAAAGTTCAAAGGGCCGCTGCAAGATGGATACCAAGCTTAAGGGACCTAAGCTACGAAGAAAGACTAAAATAAACTGAATCTACCAACACTACAGGAGAGAAGGAAAAGAGGTGACATGATAATGCTATATAAGTGCATATCAGGGAAGGAGAAAATAGACATAAATGATTACTTAACGTATGGAGAAGTATCAGCAAGAGGACACTGCAAAAAACTGCATAAAAAAAAAGAGGTGATAAAGACGTAAGAAATTTTATTTTCCCAAATAGAGCAATTGATCAATGGAATGCACTAGCGAATGAAATAGTGTGTGCCAAAACAATTCACAAATTTAAGGATATGTACGATAAATATGGTTTAAGACACGGGACAGTACGAGCTTGACTCATCCCTGTAAAGATACAGTTAGGTAAGAACAATTAGGTAAGAACACACACTTGGTGAGTAAAACATACCGGTGATACCTACTCCTGTGAAAAAGAAAAAAAACGGAGTTCAAGGAATGCAACAACCACGACCGTCGACTGATTTAAGGGTCTATTTTCTGCAATGCCTTGTGATCTTCACTTTCGACAGATTACTCTCAACATCGGAGTACACCGAACTTTTGAATGGAGATAGCTTCTAAGCTGAACAAAATTAAATGACCGTAGTGAAAAGAAAAAGTTGTCTTAATAAAATTTTGAAATTTGGATAACACCGGCAAATTTAGTTTTACATAGATTCTAATTTTACCCGCCATTGGAAGCTATACAGTAGAAAAGTAAAAAAAACAGTGAGGAGTTTTTTTTACTGTTCCTCGTTCGGTTCATTTTTATCCGAGATGAATACTTCTGGCACATTTGCATGCACACAGCTGGCCGTTAAAATTCCACCCTTTTTCCACAGGGTTTTCCCACCAGCCATTATTTTTTCCTCGAACAACTTTCAAATTCCCAGTTTCTGTAGTTTTTCCATTTTCACATTTTGTTTTTCATTTCTTCATATTCCACTTTTTTGTTCTCATGGTCAGTGTGTCTCTTCAACTCCACTGATAAATCCCTTCATTGCTCCTCCCCCTCCCCCCCCCTCTCTCTCTCTCTCCATTTTCTCTGCGTTGCTTTTCATTGGATTCAGTTCCCTTTTCCTCATGTTTACTCGGTCATTTTTTATAATTTTTATTTTTCCACTTTTTTCTTTGTCTTTTTCTGCTTCTTTTGTTCTTCCCTTCCGATCTCTTTCTCGCTCTCTCTCTCTCTCTCTCTCTCTCTCTCTCTCTCTCTCTCTCTCTCGCTAGCTCGCTCGCGCGCGCGCGCGCGCTTGAATCTATCTATCTATCTATCTATCTGTATAAAGGCGAGTGTTGTATGTTTGTTACGTATTAATTCGGCTCCCTTAGGGTCAACCCACACATATACATATTCTGAATCAGCATGATGCAGGGAGTGTTTTGGTATATAATTTATTAGGGTTCATTGTATGTTGAAAAATTATATTAGGTATATTTGCCGAAGGTCCAATCAGCCCTACGTAGGAGCTAGCCGAAAAAGCCCGCCCGAAATTATATATATATATATATATATATATATATATATATATATATATATATATATATATATATATATATATATATATATAAAGATGCATTAGAGTTGGATGGAAAGCATTCGGTAAACATAGGGACATTATGAAAAGTTGCTTGCCAGTTTGTATGAAACGAAAAGTATATATAATTAATGAATGTATATTTCCAGCTATGACATATGGTTGTAAGACATGGAAACACAAAATCGATGGAAAATAAATTAATTCGTTCTCAGAGAGCAATGGAAAGGTCGATGTTGGGAATATCTTTAAGGGACAAGAAAAGATCAACTTGGGTGAGAGAGCAGACTAAAGTCAAAGATATTATAGAAGTTATAAAAGAACAGAAATGGAGGTGGGCAGGCCATGTACCAAGAATAAGGGATAACCGATGGAGCAAGAGGTTGACTGATTGAACACTAAGAGACTCTAAGCGTAGCAGAAAAAGGCCAGACAGGAGATGGAGAGATGAGATAGAGAAATTTGCAGGGAAAACGTGGCAAAGATTGGCTCAGTCAAGGAGTTCGTGGAGAAGGTTGGGGGAGGCCTTTGTTCAGCAGTGGACTAGTTATGGCTGCTGATGATGATGATGATTATATATATATATATATATATATATATATATATATATATATATATGTGTGTGTGTGTGTGTGTGTGTGTGTGTGTGTGGAGTCACATGGAGAGACAGACTGACAAATGAGGAAGCGAAGTAGCGTTGTGGTGTGTATGTGAATGTAGGAAGCATTAGGAGAAACACATTGAGGTGGTTTGGCCATGTGGAAAGAATGGAGAATGAGAGACTGACGAAGAGAGTGTATGTGAATGAGGTGGAGGGGGGAGGAGAGGGAGGGGGAGGCCAAGGATGAGATGAAGGGATGGAGTGGAGAGGTATAAGAGAGAGGGGTGTGTGAGCTGGGAGCAGGGTAATGAAATGGCGGGGGACAGGGCGACATGGAGGCGATTTGTTTGTGATCACCCCTTATGGGATTAAGGCATCTGGGAATAGATAGATAGAAGGATGTGTGTGTGTGTGTGTGTGTGTGTGTGTGTGTGTGTGTGTGTGTGCAGACAGTATAATAGACAAACGGGATGGCAGTAAAACTGTAATGATTTTGGGACCACTGGATTCCTTTGACTCTCCTTTACATTTTTTTCTGGGTTTAGTTTCTTTTGATACTGCAGCGGCTGTAGGCATACTTTCAGGAACACCTCAGTTGGCGCGCCGGACTTTCCAACGCGTATAGGTTCGATTCCAAAAGATGTGACTGGTGATTCTTAGGTTACGTAATTCTATCAGGGGCATAGGCTGGTCGCCAACTCTCAAATGTTCTGGTCTATAGATATACACTAACGGCCTTATACCTGTAGCAAAGTGAAATATGCGATTAATCGTCTTTATTGTTTTTTTTTTTCTTCACTGTTTCTGTATTGTCCATGTGAGCCAATCTTGTCCAACCTACTATACACACAGTGTACAGGTGTACGTGCAGTGTTCCGTTAAGTACAGTGCAGTACCTATCCAGCAGTGTTCTCTGGTATGTATAGACTGTATGTTACTTGCTCCCATTCTGATAAAGCCTGAGAATGAGAAAAATTGAAGAGTAACGAAGGAACTGTCTGACCTAAACAAATTTACCCACATTTTCTCCAGCACTCCCATATTGTGTGTGTGTGTGTGTGTGTGTGTGTGTGTGTGTTAAAATAATTCAGTTTTGATCTAACCTGAACGAAACTTGATGGAAGGGTTGGGTGTCGTCCCGGAGGTTGGCCACTTGTTTTGTTATAACAAAAGCTCATTGGCGTCACACAACAATACCAACTTGAACAGCGTTGATCCGATTCAAATCAAACTTGGAAGGGATAAAGATATGGCAGGGATGAAGTGATTCGATTTGGACAAAATCAGTCAAAGATCACGGTCATAAGGCAAGGTCAAAGGTTCGACCTTACTCCTCCAGTTTTGTTTATTCTATCTGGGCCAAACATTGTGGAAGATTTGAAAATTTAGCACGGGTTAAGAAGTTTGATTTTCAAAATAATAGGAAACGGGTGCAGGTAACAGGGCATAATCAAATCAGACTGCACTGATCCAGTTTAAACCAAGCCTTCAAGGGTATTGTCGGCCAGAAAAGAATGTAATAAGTCGGCTTTGGAAACAATTAAACGTAAAGGTAACAAGCGAAGTCAATGTTCGGCCCTAAAATCATCTGTGATGTGAGGTTGATGCACTCTGAGTGTTTCTTGATTTATACTGCATTTTTCTTTTTTTCTTTTTCTTTTGCAAGAAAGTAGGAACTAAAGGCCAGGAGCCTGCAAGATTGTTCCCCCCAGGAAAATACAAAAACAAGAAGCGGTACCAAGGCATTGAAAACCCGTCCCCGGCAATCATTATAGTGTTGACTTATAAACACAACAGGATATCTAGTCAAAGATGTCACATCAAATTTGGAGCAAATCGGATAAAAATTGACGATTTCATGCCCATTTGAAATTTTAGGCCCGAGCTACCTGAGATTGACCCTCCACTTGCTAACTTGGGGGTGACCCAGCTGATGTTCTGAAGCATGTTATAGGATGCAAATTTGAAAGATGCACCTTTAAGTTATGGTTTCATGTCGATATGACGAATTTGAAAGGAATTATGGAAAAAAAAAAATTAAAAACATTTTCTGGGGGTCTACAGCCTGGGCCTTGGCCCAGTTTAGCCCAAAATTTTATTAGGTGATCAGAAGGTCATAGCCCATCATCCCTGTAGTTTTAATCAAAATCTCACCAGTAGTTTTCACGTTAAGTTGTTAACAGACAGACAGACAGACAGATAGATATACAAACCAAGTGAAAACAATACCCGTTCCCGAGCCACCCCGGGGCGGGGAAGGGTAACAACATAACAGTGCGCCATATTTAAGATCCGTTCATTTCGAAATGCCTAGTCGCACTGCGTTTGAAAGACCGGAGATCATAGGCGGTAGGAAATACAGACAGAGAGAGGCTGTTCCAGAACATACATGATGGACTGGATTGGGAGTAACGGTTAACTCTTGCATTAAATAGCTGGACAGAAAAGGAATGAGAGTATGTTGCTGGACGAGTGCAGTGTGTTCGCCGTAGTGATGACGGGATGCAAGCAGACAGTTTAGAGAAGCAGTGACCATTGAAGGAGCGATAGAAAAGAGATAAAGATGCAACAGAGTGGCGAAGAGACAGAAGATGAAGGAAGCCAGCAAGAGAAGGAGTGTTAATGAGACGAACAGTCTCTGACTCCACCTTGTTGAGAATAGCTGTATGTGGGGAGCCTCCCCACACATGAGAGTTGTACTCTATACAGGGGAGAATGAAACCCGTGTATGAAGTCAACAACTCTGCAGGGTAATGAAGACACGGATTATTCCCGAAAGAATGAAACGCGAAGTATGGTGAAAGATGATGTAGGCTTGAGTTTGATGTTATTAAGAATTAGAGGACACTCCTGTGGAAGATTACTGATTGTTCCATTTCTTGCACGTATTATCTTTTCAATGTAATTTTTTTTAAATTATATTCTTGGTATGGACAACATATTTCAGCTTATAAAAGGGAAACCGTTTTCATACTTTTCAATACAAAGCCACATTTTAGTTATATAGTTATATCAGGGATTGTTTTAGCTGAGAATTGACGTCTTTAACTGAAAGAGTTAGATACTGTCACCATCATCCCTATCTTTATGAGAAAACAAGAAAACAATCCAGAGAAAAAGAAGATATTAAATATCATAACTGGGAAAAGGAATTAAGAAAATAACAGCAATGAAAAGGAAAAAGAAAAGGAAAAGAAAAAGAAGAAGGGAAATACACAGAAAAACGGAAAACAAAAAAAAGAAGAGGAAAAGGAGATATCAGAGACAATACTTATACTGTATAAATAGAAATATAAAAACAATACGGGGTGGGGGGGGGGAGAGGCGGACTAGGATGGCGCAAGGCTGGAAAGCCCTACAGCGGTAGGAAGAAAGGCTGGACAGTTCCGAAGAGAAAAAAGGAAATGGACTAAGATGTGTGCACAAGTTCCTCCTTTCTGTTTTTACAAAGAAAATGAAGGAACTAGATTCAGGTAAGTAACAGTTACAGCCAGTCCAATCATACCTGTGTACAGGACCAAGGGAAGACCAAATAATCATCTTCAAAGGTAGATGCCAAGATAATTCCCTTGATGGCAGTGCATGATGGAAGAACCTCCACTTGCCTCTCACGGGATCTATCCTCTAGACCACCAGGAAAGCCAGGCATGGGAAGAGAGAAAATCAAGAGGAAAATGTTTTTAATTCCCATCACATTATGCTTACACTTGTGGGAGAGAGCACGTCTGTTTTGTTACTAGGTGGAGAAGTAGGGAAAAAAATGATAAAATATTAGGGAAAGAAGAGGAGCAAAAATGGGCTGTACGACATACATACATACATGTGTAGCATACATACAGGTGTAGTAAATATAGCAAGTTTTTTATATAAATACAAGGATGGAGAGAGATAAATATGGCAGGGGCTTGAGGCAGTGGAATAATAGAGCAGTAGAGCAATAAAGTTTAATATTTACAGCGTTCTACAGCAGAGTGATATATTCTTACCGTCTTCTTAAATGGTTTCCACCAGTCTGTGAGAAAAGCTTTAGTAATATATGATATATTTCAACATTCTATGCCGAAAAATTGGACGTTCGCTTTACTCTTTTATACAAGAAGTTTCTCGTCAGTGTGTCATTTTCTTTACCATTCAGAATACGAACCATTGTGGCTCAATAACAGCGTGATCTCGCCATCTACTTGTGCCTCAAGTGACCCTCATATGGAATGTTACAGTTACACTTACAGAAGCGATCCCCATCCAGAAAAAGGACTCTCCCAATTATCTCTTTTCACTGTTTCACTCGTACATATAAAAAACTTCAAAATGAATATGTTTGCATTTTTAGAACCAAAGGAATATAGTATGGCTTAGAAAATATAATGATGCTAAACCACTTGGCTTGTCATACAGTGAAAAGTCAGCTGAAGCATCCACTGCACAAAGTGAATGAATGGTGGGGGTCCCTAATTACCAAGCATATAGCAATATATCATCACATTACCAGCTCACAAGCTTATCTATTTTGTTTTGTTATGTGACAACACGTTGCAGCGAATGAACATGTGCGAAAATTACAAAAATCACCAGCAAAACATAACGTTCCTCGGTGGCTAGTTAAATGCTTTCTCCTGTATCATCATCATCATAATACAAACAACAAATACAGCTGCCATAGATAGCTTGATTTTCTTTCAAGAGCCTTTAGCGTCCATAAAGTCCTGGTTGGGAAGTACTGCTTTAGAGGACAGACCCTAATATTTACAGTTACGTATTTTACGAGTATTCTGCCCACTGTCACACGATATTATTCAGATAATAGATACTCTACTTTTTATATGAGGGACGTTTCTGCCTCACTCCTTTAGACTTTCACGACCATGACGGAGCCAGACTTCACAACATAGCACCACACCACACTAAGGACACTGACTATAAGGCCTTGAAGCTCTTACACCTAGTAATTTTGTACTTGTTCTTCTACCCTTTTCATTAGGTTTCATTTCACGTCACTTGTTACGGTCGATCGGTCGTTCTCTCTCTCTCTCTCTCTCTCTCTCTCTCTCTCTCTCTCAAATGATCGTTACTCAGTCACTTTCATGGCTGGTTGTTAACTTTGATTAAATGCACAGCACCTCGATTAAATGCCATTGCTGAAAGACCTCGCTTCATTCTCTCGTACGTAGGAGGAGGAGGAGAAGAAAGAGAGAGACTAGGACGGAGAGGGAGAGGATGAAGGATTACGGAGATGAAACCTACAAGTGGAGAAGGAGGAGGAGAAGAGGAGGAAAAATTGAAAAGAGGAATGAGGAGGAAAATGGGAAAAAAGAAGGGAAAACAATGATAATGTTGCTGCTGCTGATGATGATGATGATTGTAGAAGCTCAACCATGTTAAGTCTAGCAGGAGCTGAGTGATTACAGACACACAGTAACTCGGACTGTAACATTCCTCTAACAACTGTCTTGATAATTTTTTGAACGTAGGTACACTACGTCCTGCTCCCTTGGTCTCTATTTTCCTTCTGCCTGATTCTAAGCCGCTGAGGGACCCAAAGGGTGATCACGTGTCGCATGTGACAGGCATGTTTTGCTGACCTCGCAAATAATCAGATCTGTATACAACAAACCTCTCTTAGCAACTATGCTGCGCATCAGCAGGAAAAACTCTTCCGGCAACTCAATCATACAATAGCTATACATCATCATACAAAATAAATCTATTCACTTATTCACAGTACAATTCTCTCTCGGGTAGACAAGATGATTCCCGACATGTTATAGAAGCAGAGATTATTAATAGATAATTAATATATTAAAATAATTTCGATTATGTAAGAGGATAATAAGAAGACGGTATGATAGTATGAATAACAGGTGGCCACTATAGTTGCTGAAAGGGTTCCTGTTGAAGAGGAGGCTATGGAAAATGCATTATTTTCCTGACTTTCCTCTCATTCGAAGTATCTGGGAGTTTCTCTAATATCATGTGTATGGCTTTAAATTGTATGATGACGTATATGCCTAAATGTATAGCTATTGCATGAACCAGTTGCAAGATTGTGGACCATAGTTGTTAGGAGAGTTCCTGTTGAAGAAAAAAGAGGCTATGGAAAATGTATTATTTTCCTGACTTTCCTTCCATTCGAAGTACCCGGGAATTCATTTAAGATCATGAGCATGGACACGTTTCCTTTCGGATAACAAGTCTTTTAATCTCAAATTTGTTATGGTGACGAGGTAACAAACGACGTGGGCCGATAATCTTGTCATCCAACGTAAAAGTGCGAGTGTGCGAACGAGTGAACACTTAATATCCAAAATCAATCCTGAAAGGTGAGGCAGAGATGTGCTGGCGATGTAGCATAGCTTCTTTATATAAAGCCAGATTAGCCTTTATGTACTGGTGTAATTTCTGGAAGGTTGACAGTTTCACAGTCACATAATCGTCCAGGTTACTGAGTGGACTAGGCTTTGATAGTAGCACTGAATAGGACAGAGAATTATCAGATCCATAAAAGGCAAAGAACAGAGTTTTGCCGATGGATTTATTATGGAGCTGTTGATAGAAGCAGCAACTTGTGGTATCCACACATCCATACAGGTGCTCTAAGAACCTAAGTACATTAAGGACTCTAATACTTTACCATTTTGTCTTTCGACATGGCCCTCGGAGGCTGGATGGCTGGGTATGACATTACATTTATTGAAATTACATTATTTAAAAATCTCAACACGAAGACCTTGTTGAACTCAGAATGATTATCAGTAATTATGGTTGTTGACGTAATAAATGGACAAACAACATGATCGATGAAGGCACGTGCAATGCTCTTGTCTTACAGAGCCACGAGAACACCGTAACGTGAGACATGATCAATTGGCACAAATACTCTACACCAGACTGCACAAGAGATAACTCAAGGAGATCAATTGAAACGGTTTCCCATGGACGAGATAGAACCGGATATTGCAAGGATCGAGCAGGCGATTCAGGTGACCCTTTATGATGATTACAGGAAACACATGAATCACAGTGATCATCAGTGCCCTTACGCGTAGTAGGCCAATAGATGTCTATCTGTCTATCTATTGCCAGACGCCATAATCCCGTAAGGGGTGGCCATTTGACTTTGAGTTATTTGTTTTACGGGGAGGGGCACTAACCCTCCACCAACCCACTTGCTGACACGTAGGGAGCACGTATGGTTTGGTTATATGGTTACCACCCAGCGTTATAAATGGTTTCTTGGCTTCCAGGAAACCACTTGGCTTGTCACTCAATGTAAAGCCATCTGTAAAGGAAACCAAAGCAGTAAGACATGACAGGAAAGATGGGAGAAATATGAAGAGAGGAGGGCAGGCACAGAAAAATAATGATAAAGGCTAAGGAAGAAGTAGGCAGCACTACATTAAGTGAGTGGATGATGGTCGCCACCACTCACACACTGATCTTTTCCCGGATGGGATGCATGAGGTGCGCTATGGATGAAACTGAGTACTGCAGGTATCAAATGAGTGGGGATGAGTTGACTTACCTCCCTATAAGGCATGTCCCTATTGGTAAGGGCTGTCTTCCTATACAAGATATCGTTGTCCAACAGGAGCTTACCTACTGGCACTGGCAGAGGAGGTAAGTTGAGGCGTCTCCTGACTCTACGACGTAAATAACCTAAGACCACAGACAGTCTGTGCGCTGGCAACTATGGATACCATCTGAACTTTTGGTGGTGTAAGGAACTTCACTTGGTTGATATGGCGAGACTGCAGTGAATACATGACATGAAAGAGCATCTGCACCTACATAATATTTACCAGACGAGGAAGATTAGGAAAACAAGGGAGAGATGGAGGAGGACGAAAAAGGAGGAGGAAGAATGCTCTATATTCGAATTATTCACGCGTCCCGACCCTTGACCCTTCCACCAAATTTGGAACAAAATTCTTGAAGTTGACTTTGTCCTGTGAACTTAATCTTTTACTCATAGTTCTCAAAATTAATTTTAATCGTCACTGGATGACGCTGAAACAAAACTCGTTCAGTAATAGGGCCAAACACTTGATCTTGCCGTGTGACCTTGACCTTTAACGGATTGTCAAATAAATTAAGTCTCTTCATCACTGCTTTACCCTGAACATATTCACAATGTTTGGTCTAAATCAGATCAAAGCTGTTTAAGCTGACCTTGCCATATGACCTTGAGTTTTGATATTTTTTCAATTGACCGAGATCCAGTACTGAACTGATTGTTCTCAAAATTTAATGACTTTATTATTGCTTTTCCCTGAACACTTCCTCTCTGTTTAGTTCAAACCGAATATAAACTATTTAAGTTGATCTTGACCTGTGACCTTGACCTCTGAACAAAAATGATAGGTCTTACCACTTGCTGACACTTTTTCTCGCAAGTTTTGTCCAAATCTCATCAAAACTGTTGTATTTTGTTCACTTACAGACACCTGGGTCGAACTTTCATTCCCTTGGTCCTAGCTTACCCCAAACTCCATCTTTGTTCTAAATCTGAAAATAAATAAATAAATAAATAACTATAGCCGCTGACCCTGGCCCTGTGACCCTGATCTTTGACCTATTGTTATAATGAAAACGGTTTCATTCTTTGAATAACGTCCGATCATGCCACCAAGTTTAAACTGGATCAACATTGTTAAAGTGAACACACACACACACACACACACACACACACACACACACACACACACACACACACACACACACACACACACACGAGCGCGCGCGCAAACACATACATAGAGAGAGAGAGAGAGAGAGAGAGAGAGAGAGAGAGAGAGAGAGAGAGAGAGAGAGAGAGAGAGAGATCAAAACAATATCCCACACACGTGAGGATGTACAGATCAAATCAAGTTCCAGACAACATGAAAAACTTAATTAAGAAGAAATTAAAGAAAAGAAAATTTTGTAACAAAACTGGGTGCTAATGTTTCTCAGGTCTGAAGTTAGAGCTAAAAATAAAACCAATACTCTAAAGCTTGTTTTCGTGTTATCTGATACGATGATATCTTTTACTGAATTTTTATTCATACTTCAAGCCATTTTGGGTAGCGCAGGAGAATTCACTGTAAAGAAAAGGAAGGCTATATCTCATTTGCTCCAACCTGAAACTTTTCTTTTACACTATATACAGAAGTGAGGAGACAGAAAGAATAAACTAAGATGAGTAGCATCATAGTTATGGACTAAGAAATAATTGTAGTAGTTAAGGAGGCAATGAAGACGAGTTCAACCTCATGTTTTAAGAGGCTGTAATAAGGGGAGTAAGATCGTCTGGAAAAAGGAAGATAAAATAGATATCAGGAGGAGAGGAAAAATAAGCGGATGGGAGGGGGAATATAAAGCAGGATAGGGGAGGAAAGAAATGAACTAGAATAGGAAGCAAGGAGCACAACACCCGTGCCCACAAACTGGTTTGTCACTTTGTCTTGTGTCCTTGACGTCGACCGATTGCTCTCAAAATCGACCTTGCTTTACTTTTCCCTGATCCTAAACCCATACATCAAGTTTGGTCTAAATCGGATGAGAACTGATTTGACCTTGCCTTGTGACAATGATCTTTGACTTATTGTTTTATAATCTCCTCATCCTTGGCTGACCTCATTTCCGTCCAACAAGTTTTGTCCAAACTAACCGTAATTAATAGTTGACCTTATCCTATGACCTAGACCTTTTATGGATGTCCACAAAACCGAATTCTATCACCCTTGCTTTACTTTGGATCCTTCAGCAAAATTTGATGTATATCTTATAGAAAGTTTTGTTTTTTACTTACGTTGACGTGTGGCCTTAGCTTTGACCTTTCCCTGTGACCTTGACGTTGAAGTCATTATTTCTTTGTTTATTCTCGCCATATCTTTAATGTTAGGACACTAAATATCATAACACACTACATAATAGCTGGTGACGTATATACTGTTAATATGTAATATAGAGGTTTCAAGAAAGTCGTGCCTAAGCTCGAGAGATTTGGAGGAAACAGCAATGCACATTCTAGCTAGGGAATTTCGCATACAGCGCAGCATGACACCTGATAGGAAACCACTCAGTCGTGGAAAGTTCCTTACACACGTGCCCTCACTCATGACCCAACCAGTCATATACAGAGGAAATTAGAAAGTCAGGGCAATCGGGGTTAGGAGTTAGAAGAGGCACGGTGGGAAAGGTAGGAACAGTGGGCGTGGAGTTAGCTAGCATAAACCGCTCTTGTCTCAGTACTGTTCTTGTGAAGAAAACTTCCTCTGGAGAATAAAATTGCAGTCAAACCCCAGACTCATTTTTATCATTCTCCTGCCATCCACGACAAGAACAACTTAAACATTCTCTTCTCTTAAAATCCTTACAGTCTAACACATTTTTGGAAACGCTCGGCGACGGCTGGGATATTAAAACGTCTGGAAATTTGGTATAAATAAGAAAAAAAAAAATTAAAGTTGACCTTGCAATGTGACTCTGACATCGAATTATTGTTATAAGGACTATGTGCCAACCCCCTTGGTTGACTTCATTCACTCCACACGGTATGGTTGAAGTAAGACAGGAAAATCGGTTTTAGTTTTCTCTCGTAGTGAAAAAGGTAAAAAAAAAAAAAAAAAAAAAATAGAATATGCATAATAAACATTTCAGTCGAACGTGTTACATTTATTTTTTTACACATTCATGAGAGAACAATTTCAACTTTCAATATTCATTTGTAAAAAAAAAAAAAATGTATTTAACGTACACAAGGTAAAAAAAATATCGCGCAGGAGGGGTACGATGATATCCGAAGTGATCGATATAGCTTGTGTAGTACTTGGAAAATTAATTGATTATAATCTGAATATGCATCCAGTAACAACATCAACCATACATTGTCATACGAAACCTATCTATGACACACTTCTATAAAGCATGTTTGACAACAAGGGGGGAAAAAAAATCATCAAACATTTCTAGAGTCCATCGTCCGTGACGTCAAATTGTTTCGGGCCAACTGTGCATGGATACTTTTTTTTTTTTTGCCTTGTGTACAGTCATAAGAAAAACTATCGTTACCCTTCAGAGGTATGACCTATGACACAAAGATGAAATGTTGAATGACGGGACAGGAAAGTTTGTACCGCAAACCTGTCAATGTCGGTTATGTGGGACACAGATATTAGAATTTGTGCTAGAGGTAATAAAAGCTAATTAGATCGTTTGGCCTGTGTGCATAGTGACAATACTTTTTATTATCCAGCACCGAATTCATAAAAATATAACAGAATGTTGTAGACTCGGCAACGCACATGCAGACGGGCAATGAACATGTACACCAATGCCAGACGTATGATAGTAATTCAGCCGATACAAGACAAGTTAGTAAATTTCAATGTAATAATGATATGTATTGCTTTCTGCATATAATAAATGTTGAGTAGAAGGAAAATAATAATACGTGTTCAGTCTCATTGCTGCCCACCCTCTGCTTCCAAAACAACCTCTAGACATCGACACATGGATGCCACTAACTGAAGTATCCATCTGAAGCATTTAATCACCCATATAAAGCAAACAAATGAACTCGTGCACCCCTGGTACACTATCACAAAAAAAAAAAAAAAAAAAAAATCGGTGCCTATAGATTTAATGCTTTTAAAATTATTTGTTGTATTCTACAGATAATAAGTGTTGAAATGTAGGAAAATAATAAACGTGCCGAGTTTCATTATTAATCCACGGCAGGGCGCTCAGAGTAACTCAAACACGTCCTATATATTTCCTCGCCATATGGCTCATTCTTGCTCATTATTCCAGCTCTTGTAATGGGATTGTGATATGGCAACACTAGATAGGGGAGGGGCGAACAGCAAGGATCCGCCCACATAGCCCAGCTAACGTTCGTTTTACATCGAACATCCCTGGGGATAACATTAGTTTTTCTTATGACTGTACGTCAAAGCGTTATCATACTCCTAAAATAACTGGTGAAATTAAATATATTGCTCAAAGCAAAAAGAAAATAATTTATACCTATTATACTTGTGCCGCACACCATACTATTTTGCAAACGTGGCATGAGAACGAATATATGAGAGGTCCTTCCCACACTGAATAAACTCGTTCTTAGGGAATAAAAATATAATGATAATAAAAATGCTTTCGCATCGAAAAAGGCTAGAGTAGCAATTTCTCTAACCCCTCCAGTAGATGTCTGAAGTATACAGTATACAGAAAAAAAAAGGAAAATAAATAAGTCACGTGTGAAAAAGAAAAAAAATCTTGGCAGGTGGCAAGAACAGAATACAAAATTTGATGTCCTCGGGCTGTGGAAGAGGAACGGCAGTTGTTTAAAAGTGTTGTGGTGGGGCATGCGGAAGAGGTGTGTGGTGTGAGACGAGTAGGTGGTGGTGTAAGAAAAGGAAGTGAATGGTGGTGCGAGGAAGTAAGTGTGGCTGTGGCTGAGAAGAGACGTGCATATGAAGTGTGGCTGCAGTGGAAGGATGAGGTGTCATATGAGAGGTATAAGAAAAAAAAAAAAACAGCGCGAGAAGGGCTGTGCGTGATGCTAAAGTGGCAGCAGATGAGAGGTGGGGTAGGCGGTTGGCTGAGAATTTTCAACAGAATAAGAAAATGTTCTAGAAGGAGGTGAAAAAGGTGCAAGAGGGAGAGTCTGGGAAGGAAAAGTGAGTAAAAGCAGAGGATGGAAGGATGTTAACTGAGATGGATGCTGTAAGGAAGAGATGGGTGGAGTATTTTGAAAGATTGTTAAATATAGAGGAGGAAAGAGAGGCTGAGATTGTGACGGATGGAAGGATGCAAGGAATAAATATGTTGGGGGAGTTGAATGATTCTTTGATCACGAAGGAGGAAGTGCAAGAGGCAGTAAAGGAGATAAAAACAGGGAAAGCTGCAGGTATGGATGGGTGTGCTGTGGAATGCCTGAAAGGTGGTGAAGTGACTATTGTTGACTGGTTAGCAAGATTGTTGAATGTGTGATTTGTGCAAGGTATGGTGCCAATTGACTGGGCAAGTGCTTGTGTGGTCCCACTGTATAAAGATAAGGGCGATAAATGTGAATGTGCTAGCTCTAGGGGTATAAGTCTGTTGAGTGGTGTAAGTACGGTGTATGGTAAAGTATTAATTAAGACATTTAGAGAGGGTTCAGAGCGAGTGATTGGTGATGAGCACTGTGGCTTTAGGAGAGGGAGGGGATGCGTGGATCAGGTGTTTGCTGTGAGACAGGTGTGTGAAAAGTATCTACCGAAGGGTAAGGATGTGCTTTGGGTGTTCATGGACTTAGAGAAAGCGTATGATAGAATTGATAGGGAGGCTTTGTGGACTGTTTTAAGATTGTATGGACTTCATGGTAGGTTACTAAAAGGAGTGAAAAGATTTTATGTAAGTAGTAGAGCGTATGTAAGAGTGGGAAATACTGTGAGTGATTGGTTTCCCGTGAGAGTGGGGCTACGGCAGGGATGTGTGATGTCACCTTGGTTGTTTAATATTTACATGGATGGTGTTGTAAGGTAGGTGAATGCAAGAGTTTTAGGTGGAAGTCTAAGTCTGGTGAATGTTGATGGTAGTGAGTGGAACCTGAAGCAGCTGCTGTTTGCAGATGATATTGCACTGGTGGCTGCTTCAGAGAAGAGATTGAGACAGTTGGTGGAGGAGTTTAGAAGGGTGTGTAAAGGGAGGAAATTGAATGTAAATGAGAATAAGAGAAAAGTGATGAAGCGTACGTGGTTGGTAGATGGTAGGAGGATGAATATAGATTTGCATGGTGAGTTGCTTGAGGAGGTAGAGTGTTTTAAGTATGTTGCTGTGGATGGCAGAATAGATGCAGAAGTGAAGTTTAGAATAAATGAAGTAGGAAAGATGCTGGGAGGAATGAAAAAAGTGTTTAGATGTCGTTCACTTAGAATGGATGTAAAGCGAAGGCTGTATGAAGGTGTTGTGGTACCGACTGCGTTATATGGGCCTGAAACATGGAGTATGGGTGTGGCAGAGAGGAAAAATTTGAATGTAATGGAGATGAGGTGTCTGAGGAATATGTGTGGAGTGAAGCATATTGATCAAGTGAGAAATGATGAAGTGCGAAGGAGAACCGGAGTTGTTCGGGAGATGGCTGATCAAATGGAGCAGGGGGTGTTGCGATGGTTTGGGGATATGGAGAGAATGAATAATGAGCGATTGGTGAAAAGGATAACTAGATCTGATGTGAGAGGTGTAAGGCTGAGAGGAAGACCACGAATAGGAAGGATGGACAGCGTGAGGAGAGCATTGGCTGCAAGAGGGATGTCTGTTGAGCAAGGAAGAGTGGCTGTGCATGATAGAAATGAATGGAGAGAAATTATGAATGAATAAATGATGATGCAGCCCTGAAGGGATATTCTCCCGCATTTGTCTGGGCAGCTGATCAGGTCAGGTGCGGGTAAGGGGATGGGTCTATTGTGATGTGGCAGGGGTAAACCACCTCGGCTGTCGGGCCCTGCTGCGGATGTCACTGATTGCACTGCTCAGTTGACCCTCGTGCGGTGTGGTGCGGTGAGGATCTGTCCCTTCTCCCCTTTTGGGGCTAAGATGCGAATGAATGTGTTTGAGTGGATGAGTAAATTGGGAGTGTGTCGTCCTGTCTCGGCTATCTCCCTTTCCTTGGGGGAAGCAGCCTGGGTATATATATATATATATATATATATATATTCACAATACGAACTCCACACACACACTCCTCCTGACTATTCGTGCTCATGGGACGTTTGCAAAGTATATATATATATATATATATATATATATATATATATATATATATATATATATATATATATATTCACAATACGAACTCCACACACACACTCCTCCTGACTATTCGTGCTCATGGCACGTTTGCAAAGTAGTATGGTGTGTGGCATAATTATCATAGGTATAAAGTGTTTTGTTTATATATATATATATATATATATATATATATATATATATATATATATATAATAATTTATAGAAAGTTGTTTTCTGGCTTATACCTCTCACCATCCTCGTAAATGAAAAACGTCATGATGATTATGATAAATTCACTAGGTACAGCTCATCAAAATTTACTCACTTGTCATTTTGGTATGACCAAAGTGATTTTGGCAGTTGCTGCAAATGTCTGCCCCACTGGTTTTTAATATTATCTGGTAAGACCAATAATGTTGAGATTAATACCTATCTACTAAACAAGAGACATTAAGGCAGACAGTATTTCATAACTAAGTTTCAATTTTCCTTTAGAGAGTTACACACAACGGTCCATGTTATATCTAAGTCCCCAAAAGTACTGCTGGGGGATCAGGTACAAGGGAAAAATAAACTTCGGCTCAGAAACTGATCTTAACGGGAATCGATCTCGGCTTCTTCCACTTGTGAGCTGGACGTGCTAACTCGTACACCACCGGCACCCCTTTGATTCAATTTAGTTATTGGTAATGTTGAAGAGTACAGTCCTGCGAAGAGTTATTTTTATTGTTATTTTACGTTAACGTGTTATTTTAAGTTACCTTGTTGCTACGATTGCAGTCAGCGTGCCTGTTTCTCGAAAACTCTATCTCTTTAGTTATCAATTTTTATCATGAGTCTGTTTTAATAATTCCTTTCCATCAGAGAATAAACCGGAGGATTAAAATTTCTTTGCCATATCCAATTCAAGTGAGCTTTTTTCTACTGAAGGAATAGCCTACCTCATGGCCGCCAATATTCAATGTTCATGGCACCAGTCGCTGTGCATCGAGCATGCTGGATGGCACGTGTAATCTACGCTTGCAAGATTTGGATCTTCAGATTCCGGTTCAGGCTGTACTATTTGGGCCAGGTGTTGTTATCTACCCTCGTCCAACCAACCCGTGTATGTGGCAGCGTCGCATTCACCAGCGCAATACATTTCTCTCGAGAAATATTCCTTCAACTTTGGCCTTGTTATAATATATATAAAACAATAGTACGATAATATTTACTATGACGGTTTGATTCTGATAACATGAATATATCACATTTATCATTTATAAACTACTGATTTTCTTATAAAGCCATGCAAGTGACTTTAAAATGTATATTTGATATCACTCCACGACTTCCTGTATGTCTGATCCAGCGAACACAAAGAGTGAACAAGTTCGAAGCATTCATTTTTACCAGGAGAGAGAGAGAGAGAGAGAGAGAGAGAGAGAGAGAGAGAGAGAGAGAGAGAGAGAGTAGTGGGTGCCTGTGAATTTGAAGGAATTAGGTGAAGAAATGAGGTGCTCAGCACTGTTAAACAGGGATTTTTCCTTTCCTCTCGGTTGGCTTTTTATGCCTAAGTGCGGGAGTCAATGAGAATGAGAGGGCAATAGAGGGAGTATGTCTGATGATAAGCAAGAAGTGGAAGGAGAATATAAGAGAGTATGGAACAGTGGGTGCAAGGATTGTATGGGTGAGGATGAAAGTAGGTATACAAGCGTGGGCGATTGTATGAGTGTATGCCCCGACAGAGGACCGAGTGGCAAGAGTGAAAGATGAGTTTTGGGCGAGAGTAGAAGCATGTATGGACAAGTTTGAGAGGAGCGAGAGAGTGCTTTTGATTGGAGACATGAATGGCAAAGTTGGGAATGTACGAGTGGATAGAGTGGTTGGTCAGTGGGGTGTGCCAGCTGAAGTAGATGGGAATGGTAGTGCTTTGGTGGACATCTGTGCTTGTAAGGGGTTGGCAATAGCCAACACCTACTTTCGTCATAAGATGATCCACCGGTATACATGGAGAGTAATGAGAAGGATGGATGATGAACTTGTTGAACGAAAGGCATTGACAGACTACGTGTGTGTGGATGAGCGAATGAGAAGACAAGTGTTGGATGCAAGAGTGTGGAGAGGGTGGGGGACTGGAGTCTTGGACCATCACTTAGTGATGGCCAAGGTAAAGCTGCAAAGAAAATGGTTGAGGAGACGAAGGGGAAGACAAAAGGAAACATTTCCTGTGAGAAGAGTGGAGAAATTGCAAGATAGTGAGAAAATGACGGAGTATAAGAGCATAGTGGAAGAAAGATTGGGAAGGTATGAGCTAGAGCAGATGGAAGGGGTGGAAGTCGTATGTAAGATATTCACGGAAGAGATAGGCGCAGCGTGTGAGGCGGTTTGTGGAGTGAGGAGGAGATGCAAGGGTGTGCAAGGGACAGCATGGTGGAATGATGAGGTGAAACGAGCTGTGGAACAAAAGAAGAAGGCATATAGTGAATGGTTAGCGAGTGGAGGAAGGGAAGAAGATGAAAGAGAGAAGAGAGAGGTATATGTGAGCAGGAGAAGGGAGGTTAAGAGACTGGTGAAGGAGAGTAAGAAGAAAGTGGATGAAGAGTTTGGGAGGAATCTGAGTGTGAAATGGAGGGAGAGTAAGAAATTGTACTGGAAGGAGGTAAAGAAAGTAAGGCAGTGTGAAAGGGGAAATAGTAGGGGAGTGAAAGATGGGAATAATAGATTGTTGGTGGAGAAGAGAGAGAAATTGAGGCGATGGAAGGAACACTTTGAGGATTTGTTGAATGTAGAGAGTGAGAACAGTGCGAGTATAAGTGGTTGGGGAATGGCTGGGAGATGAAGAGATGAGAGGAGGGAGGAAGAGATCAGTAGGGCGGAAGTAGTGGAAGCGATGAAGTAGATTAAGCTGGGAAAGGCCCCAGGAATTGATGGAGTGTGTGGTGAAATGCTTAGGTATGGGGGTGAGATTGTTGTGGAGTGGATATGGAAGTTGTGTAGATTGGCTTGGGAAGAGGGAAGGGTTCCAGAGGACTGGAAATCAGGTATAATTGTTCCTTTATACAAAGGAAAAGGGGAGAGAGAAGTATGTGGTAACCATTGGGGTATTTGCCTTCTTAGTGTGACTGTTAAAATATATGGTAGAATACTCATTGATAGGGTTAGGCATATAACAGAGGAGCTAGTTGGAGAAGAACAAGGTGGATTTAGGAAGGGAAAAGGGTGTGTAGATCAGATATTTGTTCTAAGATGTTTAGTGGAGAAGTATCTAGAGAAGGGATGGAAAGTGTATGCTGCCTTCATGGACTGGGAGAAAGCTTATAACAGAATAGACAGGCAAGGTATGTGGAAGGTATTAAGAATATATGGAGTGGAGGGGAAATTGTTGAGTGCTGTGAAGAGTATGTACAAGGGAGCTAGGGCTATGGTGCAAGTGGATGGTGAGCTGAGTGAGTTCTTTGATCTCAATGTGGGATTGAAACAAGGTTGTGTGATGTCTCCATGGCTGTTTAATATATACATGGATGGGCTTGTAAAGGAGGTGCAAGGTAGGGCAGTGGATGTGGGGGTGGCTCTAATGAATGAGGGTGAGATTTGGAAGATTCCGGTGCTGCTGTTTGCTGATGATACAGTATTGTTAAGTGAAGATGAATGGGAGTTGCAAGGTTTGGTGAATGAATTTGGGACAGTGTGTAGGAGGAGGAAGCTGAAAGTTAATGTAAACAAAAGTAAAGTTATGGTGTTTGAGAGGAATGAAGTCACAGAGTGTACAGTGGGGTTGGATGGTGAGGATATGGAGAATGAGAGTGCATTCAAGTACTTGGGTAGTATGATGAGTAAGGATGGAACTTTGAGGGATGAAGTGCGTGAAAGGGTACAGCAGGGAAGGAAGGTTGTTGGTTCACTGAAAGCAGTGATAAGAAATAGGGAGGTGAGTACGGAAGTTAAGAAGTCACTGCATGATAGTACTATGATCCCTACCCCGACGTATGGAAGCGAGGCGTGGACCTTGCAAGAGGGGAACAAGTCAAGAGAGAGAGCAGTGGAAATGAGTTACTTGAGAAGAGCATGTGGAGTGACATGGAGGGACAGGTTGACGAATGAAGAAGTAAAGGAACGTTGTAGGGTGGATGTGGATGTGGTTGAGAAGATTAGGAGAAATACACTGAGGTGGTTTGGACATGTGGAGAGAATGGAGAGTGAAAGACTGACTAAGAGGGTGTATGTAGGTGAGGTGGAGGGAGGGAGAGGGAGGGGTAGACCGAGAATGAGGTGGAGGGATGGAGTTGAGAGGTATATGAGGGAGGGGGGGTGAGTTGGGGGGAGGGTAGTCAAATGGTGGGTGACAGAGAGACTTGGAGGCGTTTTGTCTGTGGCCACCCTTTGCGGGATTAGGGCATCGGGATATAGATAGATAGATAGATAGATAGACTAAACGAAGGTAAAGTATGAAAGATATAATAGATGGATGACGAAGTGGTAATAGTGTCTGGCTAACGGTTGTTTGGTTCAAGGTGTGCATTGGTAAGCCTAGTTCCAGGCAACGGTCGCTGTTAAAAAGTGAGATATTTACAGTCCCATTTATTTTAAACATCTCAATGTATGTGAATCTGCAGTACGAGGGGTGACTGATAAGTTTTGAGCCTCACCCAGAAAACAGTGAGATAGGCAAATGAAATTTAGTCTATGTAATCTGCCAGATAACATTATTGTGCTAACCAAGTTTCTTAATCTGAACATTTTTCGTTTCCTTTTGGCAGGCTCTCGAAGTGAATGTACTTGACAGGTGTCGTGGAAATGGAGAAACTCGAGTACCGGTGCATGATCAAGTATCTTCAGTTGAAAGGCATGACTCCATCTGAGATCCATGAGGATATGGTGAATACTTTAGGGAAAGATGCTCCTTCGTATGCCACGGACAAACGTTGGGTCAGAGAATTCAAGCATGGCAGGGAGAGCCTCGAAGATGATCCAAGGTCAGGGAGGCCATTGACCGTGACCACACCAGAGAACGTTGACCTTGTCCTCGGGATGGTCATGGAGGATTGGCAACTGTCATCTCGTCAAATAGCAGACAGGTTGGGCACGTCCCAGGAGTGAGCCGACAACATTCTGAGGAACGAGCTTGGCTTTTCGAAGGTGTGTGCTCACTGGGTGCCACGCCTCCTGACCCAGGAACAGAAGCGCACACAGTGCACCCTGTCCACCAACAATTTGGAACTCTTCGAAGCTGATCCAGAAACTGTCTTGGCTTGATTCATTACCATGGATGAGTCCTGGGTTCATCACTACCAGCCTGAGACGAAACAGCAGACAAAGCAGTGGAAGCATGTCTCCTCTTCCACTCCAAAGAAGGCCAAGGTCACGGCCTCGGCTGGAAAGGTCATGGCGTCCACTTTCTGGGATGTATGAGGCATGTTGCTGGTGGATTATCTCCAAAAGGGCCACACAGTCACTGGACAATACTACGCCGACCTGGTGATACGTTTGCGTGAGAACATCAAGAAGAAGAGGACAGGAATGCTAGCCCGAGGGGTCTTGTTCCATCAGGACAATGCTCCGGCCCACACCTCCGTGGTGGCGATGGCAAAAATCCGTGACTGTGACTTCAAACTTGTCCCTCATTCACTGTACTCACCAGACCTTGCACCCTCTGACTTCCACCTGTTCCCGAACCTGAAAAAGGATCTGGCCAGACAACGCTATGCCACCGATGAGGAGGTCATGGTGGCTGTGGATGCCTACCTCAGGGCCCAAACTAAGGCCTGCTACTCCAGCGGGATCCAGGCACTCCACCACCAGTGGAAGAAGTGTGTTGACTTGAAGGGAGATTATGCTGAAAAAAAAAAAATAAAAGATTTCTATTGGCTATCATTTCCTGGAGGCTCAGAACCTATCAGTCACCCCTCGTATGTGTATGCCCCTATGGATCTGTTTTCACCCATGAATCTATTTCTCAATGGACATTTTCACCACTTAGAGCAAAATCCCCCATGGACCTCTTCTCCCTAATGACTTGTTTTTTCAAAGATGCCTATGTTTCTACGTAAACCTACTTTCCTGTGAGCCTATTTTCCCCCATTGATGTATTTTATCCCCATGGACCATTTTTTCCCGTCGACCTTGAATCTCTCCATGGATGCAGGTTTCCTACATGCACATATACTCATGGACATATTTTTCACAATGACCCTATTTTCCTCATAAGCCTATTTTTCGACGTGGAGATTCATCACCCACTGACAAGTGTGCAGTTCAAACACAGACCTCTTAACCAACAGACGTATTGCACTGTGGACCTGTTGTAGCCCACTGGATCTATATACCTACTTTGGCATGATTCCAAAATAATATCCCCTATGGACCTATTTTCCACGCACTGCTCTATTCCCAGCTTGGATGTATTCACTCAAATGACCCATGCCAGAGGCCTGTTTTCCTACTACCCGTCCCTTCCCCTACACACCCACCAAACAACGCACATACCCACTATCTTACTCAGTATCGTATGTCTCAATATTAGGTCGACATAAACCCGTCTCTTGCCTTGTCCTACAGGTAGCCCCACCACCCACCCCACGTAAACAATGCACGAACCCCACTCCACCCCATGTAAACAATGTACGAACCCCACTCCACCCCACGTAAACAATGCACGAACCCCACTCCACCCCACGTAAACAATGCACGAACCCCACTCCACCCCACTTAACAAACGCTAACAACCCCTTCCCTCCTTCTAGCCCACCCACTTCACCTAACCCGCCTGTGAAACCATCAGCCTACACTAACCTATCCACTCACCCAGTCACCAACCTACCAACCCGCATACCATGCTCCACGAGTAGGATGACTTGCAATTCTACACACACATACACACACACACACACACACACACACACACACACACACACACACACACACACACACACACACACACACACACACACACACACACACACACACACACACACACACACACACAAAGGAGGGGTGCAGGCCCTTATACTAGAGATGACAGTCTCACGCCTTAACTCAGTCTATCGGTAGAAAATAGTACTCTTTACAGGGAGGTTGCCAGACCGATAAAGGGGTTGATATGGGCTTCATTCCGGCTACATACACGTGATTTTATGCATTAAGGGTAACTATAATTCTCGAGCTAAACAGGGGTCTTTCCTTTAGCTGAAGACAAACGAGTTTATTTGTCCCAGAAGAACGTCTCGTCGGACAGTGAAAGATATGTTTTATTCCGAGCAACGCCACTTGACTTTGTTTGTCAAGTCATTAGCCAGGCCGTGTAATTTCTGTTAAATGCCTTAAGTTCGCATTTTTTTTTCTCTCTCTCTCTCTCTCTCTCTCTCTCTCTCTCTCTCTCTCTCTTGTTGGCACCTGGAGATTTTTGGCGAACTCCAGAGTATTTTTCTCATCAACTGGACATCCCTCGCTGCACAGTGAGGCAAATTACTTTCCTAAGCACAGCTTTTTGTTAAATCAACAGCATTTAACTCCTAATTCATTATTCTTCCGCTGGTAGTCCTTAAAAAAATACACCTTTTATCACACGGCAAGGCAAGTTCTAGTGACTGATGGGAGAAATATATTACGGGCCCGTTTTCAATGTAGCGCTGAGGAATCCAGGGTTTCTTATCCCTTGCACTTCCCTGCACCAGTCTGCCTCCACCTCATTTCTCCAAAATTCACAGGCACCCACCATACGCTCTCTCTCTCTCTCCTAGTAACAAATGGATGCTTCGAACTTGTTAACTCTTTGTGTTCGCTGGTTCAGACGTACAGGAAGTCGTGGAGTGAAATAAAAAATACATGTTTAAGTCACTTGCTTGGCTTTATAAGATAAATAATATTTTTAAAATGATAACTGTGATATATTCATTTTATCAGAATGAAACCTTCAAAGTAAATATTATTATTGCTTTATCCACTAGTACAAGCCCTAAGTTGAATGGATTTTTTTACAGAAGTGTATAGTAGGCAACTTTATATGCTCGTGAATGCGACTCTGCCACATACACGGGTTGACTGGACGAGGGTGGATAACACCTGGCAGAAATAGTACATGAACCAGTGTCCTTCAACTTCTAGTGAACTTAGCAAGTTTGATCGCCTGAATTCTGGCTTGTGGGACTTCTGCCTATTTGCCGCCCAGCATTACATATTTCCATGGTTTTCAGCAAGAGAAGCAGCAAGTGCTCCAAGATGTGACAATTCGCTCCTTCAAGTGCAAGAAACCAACATAGCTGTGTACAGGAACTTTAGAAGGCACCTCTGGTTCCTCAGTCAGGTGATCGTGGGCCTGTCACTATTTGATCCTGCAGCTGACGACGATGAAAATCGAAAAATGGTGTAGAACATGAACTCTGCTGAAGGGTCAATGGATCCTTCCCTAAGAGTCTCGGTACCAAATCTACAAGGAAAGTCACTGGCAGACTGCCCAGGGGCCTCCACATGTCTAAATCCGGCCCTGCACTGAGAGACATCTGGTGGCAGACAATTTCCAGAAGTCCCCCATTACATACTATGGGTCACAAAAGTATCGGTGCACAATATGAGTGAAACATTTGGGACCACAAAAAGAAGGTAACTGAAATATTAGTGTCCGACCTACCACACGTTGGTAGCCCTGATGTTGGGAGGTGTCATATATCGCCAACTAGCAATATCCTCTTGCAAACATATAACAAATGTTATGTTTACATAAACAGACATTGTTCATGCACATTAGACGTTGGTAATGGGGAACTTCTGGAAATCGTCAGCCACCAGATGTCTCTCAGTGCAGGGCCGGATTTAGACATGTGGAGGCCCCTGGGCAGCCTCCGTGTGGAGGCCCCCCTACCTTAGAATTATGAAGTTGAAGGCATAGTTGAAGTCGTTCATGAAGTTTGAAGTTGACCGGTTCCAATTTACTATCTCATATGACGAAAAATTTCAAACAATTTTATTGCAGAAAATATGTATTTTTTCAAGATTCTTCACATTACTGAAAGTTGAAACCTTCAATAATGGTTTTGTCCAACAATGTAAGATATGACTAGATTTTGTCAGAAATAATATATGTATTACATCCTAATAGAGCACCTCAACTATGGTGGTCACCAACCTATGCGCCATAGCTTATATACTATAAAAGTTAGCCAGGTTTGTAAATCTAAGGTCAAGTAAATTCTTTATAAATAACCTATAATTAAAACTGAAGGTTTATATTCAAACTAGTAAAACAAATATACAATTGGTTGAATTTGAAGACATACTAACAAAATTATGAAAAAAATTATAAAACAGATTTTAGTAAATACTAAATATAACGGCCTTCAACCACTGATCCAATTAACTCAGACAGAAGCTGATCAATTACTGAAAGACAACCGAAAAATGCACAGTACCTGTATTTACAAACAGGGCACTTTACGGGACTTGACCCTTGCAAAGTCTCTGATCAATTTGTCGAGATCAGTCTCTCTGAGAATGTCATACTCAATACTCATCAAGACCAGGTGACTGAGCCTATCATGACACATTGTAGTACGAAGTCTGTTTTTAATAAACTTCATTTTATTGAATGAACGTTCTCCAGAACAGTTTGTGACCATGAGCACCAAGTACATCCGTAGCATTATCTCGACATTTGGAAATGTATCTGCAACCTTCTTGCCCATCAACAGCTTGTAAAGGAAATGTGCCCTCCCTCTTTCGCCTTCTTCGTCTTCAAGAAATTGGGTGAAGAAGACTGTACACTGCAAAAGTTCAACACCAAGTGTTTGAGTCAGATCAACCTTGTACTCGGCAACCAGTTTTGCTGCAGCTGCTTCGACACATTTCGTGACTCTAGTTTAGACAAGAACCCGAAAAGGGAACAGTTATTCTCATAGGCCTTCAACCGTTGATCCAATGAACTAAGAAACTGATTGATTGCCGGAAGAAAATTCTGAATGCAGAATTTTTCAGACTGTGAGAGGGCCACTTCTTCTGATCGTCCATTATCCAATGGATTGAGCCGCACATTACGTTGACGATTGCGTGTCTGCGAATAACCATCAGTTCCAGACATTTCCCTTCTCTTCTTTTCATAAACATGGAAGCAGTCTCATTTCTCACACACAAAACTTTTCAAGGACTTGAACATTATTACTCCTGTTTTCAGATCAAGTTTTGGATCATGCAATGCGTGGCTTGTGGCATCAACTCTGCCAAGAATGTCATGTCAAAAAACAGCATAAGTGGCAGTTTCTAGTTTGCACATCCTGTCATGGAGACCGTTGGCCTCGTAACGTGCTTTGTTCATCTCATTTTCATCTCTTGCTATTTTGGCAAGTGGCCCAAGAATAGGATGATATCCTTGGACAAGTGCTTTCTCTGCATCTGCTCAACAGGACCATCGTGTTGTCGAAACCCTCTTTGGCACAGATACCGGGCCAGATTTTACAGTTTTCAGTGAGTGTGTAAGAATTACATAACAATCTGTAGAAGCTGTGAAGAACACATAAATTGCCTCAAGAAAAAAAAAATGAGATAGCTACCTGACAACATTTAACTGCTGCTTTTCCAGCCAGGTTCAGTGAATGACCAGCACAGGGTATCCAAACTGCATGATGATTTTTAGCTGCAGTTTTGGCTTGCTGGCCATTGTATCTCCCACTCATAGGTGTGGCATTATCATTTGATTGCCCACGACAATTTCAGATGTCAGTGTCATTGTCTTCGAGAAACTTCATCATTCTTTCAAACATTTCTTGAGCCTTGTGTCCTTGATTTGGCAAGAACTTCACAAATCTCTCAACAGGTGAATCATGCTCCATGTATCTAAAGATTAGAATTGGTTCAACAACATGACCTTCATCAGGCGAGGAATCCAGAGAAATTGAATAGTATTTTGACAGTTTTATGCGTGAAATTATTTCATTCAGAACTTCATTGCCCATTAGTCTGACAAGTTCTTCACAGATGATTGAGGACAAAGTTTGTATGACCACTGCCACAATTTGCATGTTTCTGGATGTGTTGTTTGAGGAAATCATCATACTCAGCTAAAAGTTCAATTATACTTTCTGACCACTACTTGGTGGTGGCCAGAATTAAGATCCAAGTAAGATGGAGAAATAGAAAAAGGGAAAGGCGAGAGGAGGGAGTAGTTGCAAAGGAGAGTAGTAAGGTTACAAGAGGATGAGAAAAAAGGCAGAGTATAAGAGAGAAGTGGAGGAACGATTGGGCAAATATGAATTGGAGCAGATGGGGGACGTGGAAGGTGTGTGCAGGATATTTACAGAAGAAATATGTGCAGCATGTGATGTGGTGTGTGGAAGGAAGAGAAGACGGAGGGGGGTGCAATGAACAGCGTGGTGGACTGAAGAGGTGAGACAGGCTGTGGCACAAAAGAAGAAAGCATACAATGAATGGATGAGAAATAGGGGTGTAGAAGAAGTTGAGAGGCGGAAGAGAGAGTTATATGTAGAAAGAAAGAGAGAGGTGAAAAGATTAGTAAGAGAGAGGAAGAAGAGAGTGGATGAGGAATTTGGAAGGAATTTGAGTGTAAAGTGGAGGGACTTTAAGAAAATGTTCTGGAAAGAGGTGAAGAGAGTAAGACAGGGTGGAAGTGAGGTTAGCAGGGGAGTGAAAGATAAAAATGGTAGATTACTAGTGGAGAAGGGAGAAAAAGTGAGCAGTTGGAGAGAACACTTTAAGGAATTGTAGAACATACAGGATGGAAGTAATGCGAGTATAAGTGGCTGGGGAATGGCTGGGAGAAGGAGGGAGGTGAGAAGACAGGAAGAAATCAGTAGGATAGTTGTGGAAGCAATGAAGAAAGTTAAATTGGGGAAAGCCCCAGGAATTGATGGAGTGTGTGGTGAAATGCTGAAGCATGGGGGAGAGATTGTAGTAGACTGGATGTGGAAGATGTGTAGATTGGCCTGGGAGGAAGGTAGAGTCCTGGAGGATTGGAAGTCAGGTATAATTATTCCCTTGTACAAAGGGAAAGGGGTAAAAGAAGTGTGTGGTAATTATAGGGCATTTGTCTTCTTAGTATAATAGGAAAAGTGTACGGTAGGATACTTATTGACAGAGTTAGAGAAAGAACAGAGGAATTAGTTGGAGAAGAACAGGGAGGCTTTAGGAAGGGAAGAGGTTGTGTAGATCAGATATTAATTCTTAGATCTTTAGTGGAAAAGTTTCTAGAGAAGGGAAAGAAATTGTATGCAGCTTTCATGGATTTGGAGAAAGCATATGACAGGGTGGATAGACAAGGATTGTGGAAAGTATTAAGAATATATGGAGTAGATGGGAAGTTGTTGAATGCTGTGAAGAGTATGTATGATGGTGCTAAGGCTGCTGTGCGTGTGGATGGTGAACTAAGTGAATTTTTCTCTTTGAAGGTTGGGTTGAAACAGGGATGTGTCATGTCTCCATGATTGTTCAATCTGTACATGGATGCGGTAATAAAAGAGGTACAAGGTAGGGTAGTGGATGTTGGAGTGGCCCTGGTGAGAGAGGATAGTGTTTGGAAACTCCCTGTACTGTTGTTTGCAGATGATACTGTGTTGTTGAGTGAAGACGAAGGGGAGTTACAAGGCTTGGTGGATGAGTTTGGGAGAGTGTGTAAGAAACGGAATCTAAAGGTGAATGTAGAGAAGAGTAAAGTGATGGTCTTTGAGAGAGGTGAAGTCAGTGAATGTACAGCGAGGTTGAATGGTGAGGAATTGGAAAATGTGAGTACGTTTAAGTACTTGGGTAGTGTGATGAGTAAGGATGGAGGTTTGGAAGGTGAAGTGCTTGAAAGGGTACAACAGGGAAGAAAGGTTGCTGTTTCTTTGAAAGCAGTGATAATAAACATGGAAGTGGGCATGGAAGTGAAAAAGTTACTACATGACAGTGTTGTGATACCAACTCTAACGTATGGAAGTGAAGCTTGGACGTTGTTGGAAATACACAAGTCAAGAGTGAGGTCACTGGAAATGAGTTATTTAAGAGGAGCCTGTGGAGTCACATGAAGAGACAGACTGACGAATGAGGATATAAAGGAGCGTTGTGGTGTGGATGTGGATGTGATAGGAAGCGTTATGCGGAACACACTGAGGTGTCCGGCCATGTGGAGAGGATGGAGGGTGAAAGACTGATGAAGAGAGTGTATGTAATTGAGGTGGAGGGGGGAAGAGGGAGGGGGAGGCCGAGGATGAGATGGAGGGATGGGGTGGAGAAGTATATGAGAGAGGGGGATGTGAGTTGGGAGCAGGGCAGTGAAATGGCGGGGGACAGGACGACGTGGAGGCGTTTTGTTTGTGGCCACCCCAAACGGGATTGAGGCGTCTGGCAATAGATAGTTTCCATTATGAGGAGATCCAGTACTTTCATCATCTCCACGAAGAGCTAGGCCTCGTTCACATGGAAAAGGCTCCCCCACTACTACTCAATTCGATCCACTTGTAGTGTAAGATTAAAGTCTATACCTCCAGCTCCCCCCGCTCGACTTGCTGCTGACAAAACTGCTTGATTGTGGTCTTTTGATTGCTCATGGATAACAGGTCGATGACTGGCATGTTTCCAGTCGCTGAACCCATCATATGTGAATTGCGATCTCGCAGCACCCATTAGTTTACAAAAGATGCAGTAGACTCTCCGATTTCCTGGAGAAAAACAAGCCAAGAATGCTTCACAACTTCCCCATTTTGATTCCTTCGCTCAAACATTGCTGGTGTGCATTTGCGACTGACATTGTTTGCATCTTTTTGTATTGCTGATGCAGCATCCAAAAATTTGGCATCATTGTGGTGAAGATCCTCAGCACCTTTCGCAACCCAATAGTCGACGAATTCTCTTGTCATATGCTCTGGCCATAACCTGATGTCAATGTCAACTTGTGTAGTCGTCATATGAGATTCTGGAAGCACTTGCTTTGAAGCAATGTCTGTCTTCTGGACATTCTGGTCATTTCCTACCATCGATAGGCCAGAGCCACCAGATGACGACGAAGCTGGTGTATCTGCAGCAGGTGCCTGCTGTGGTTGCCCTGCAGATGAACTTGATCAAGCACTGTTTGCTTGTTCTGAAGCTGATGGACGAGTGAAGTATTCAGTCAGTCTACGTGTTTTTGCAAGTTCTTGAGCTTCTCTTTCAGCATGTTTCTTAGATGCCTTTCTCTTTGCAGCGCCACTTTCAAAATATCGTGCACCTTTGTGTCTGTCCATTCCACTCATTCCTGCAACAACAAAGGGTGAACTGTCAGCTTCTAAGATTTCATTATACTAAAACATACGGTAATATAAAAAAGCAGTAGATTCGTCCGGAAATGGAACTCGAAAGTGGCGGTTTGCTTTTTGCTAGGTTAGGCAGGGGTAAATTGATTAGCTTTAGCTTAAAAACGGAGGTCGCCCACCATCATGCTGTGGCAGGGTTAGGTGTGATATATGAAAGGGGCAAAAACGGTGTAACATATGATTCAAACACCAGACTTCCGGGAACCTGATTTTCAACTAAGCAACATGAAAACCATGAGCAGATCAATATACATCTGAATCCCCCATCATCTCCATCACGTTTTCTTGATTTCAAATCGACATCGCCGCGACACATATGCTAGGTTACAGTTGCCCAGTCCCACGAGTTTCGCCAAGAACAACACACTCGTCAAAAGCAACTCAGACACCAGTAACGGCTCCCACCGCCATCGTGCCCCTGGCGGGGTTGGATTAGGAAAGGTAAAATTGGTTTATAAAACCATAAATGGTCAAAGTTTCAGATTTGGGGTCTCCTTTTCATCCATCAAAATTATTTTTCAACTTAAAAAATAGGCTAGGCCTTTATAAATTAAATTAGAATTATGCTAGGATTGACATAGCCTAATGTATGTAGTAACTAGTAAATGTAGGCTGGCTAAGCTAAGCTAGACCTACCTACGAAATGGCATCAAGTATAAGTAATATACATGTTAGGCTGTTAAATATATGAAATAATCAGTCAAATTAGACGCAAACATGACCACGAGCATAATAATGAAAACAAGGGCTAGATGAAATAGTCCCTTCTCTACTTTTCGGTTTCCCCAAAACTTCACCATCGGTGTCTCTTTTACGTCATCTAATACCACAAGTGACTTTGTTATCCTAGTTAACCATAGGAACAGTCACTGAAACCAATAACTTATTCCAAATACATCCGAATTTCTGAAATTAACTCAGTCTTACCTGCTTCTGATTCCCTCTAAATTTGTCAACAAACAATGGGACAAGAATACGTCCATATTCCAAGCAGTTTATAAATATATAAAATATTATAGTGAAAGTAGCAGTCTAAAATAGCCTAAGCGACACAGTCAGTTGAATTTGTTTTTACAATCTATAAAATGTTTCATAGAGAACTTCAGGTTTTCATGGATTAAGGGGTACCTATTTGATATGTTTTCTTTCCGGACATGTGGACTGGTGGTAGCTTTCCGTGATAAAATCGATAAAGGTAAACTCAAAATTTTCAGTCTTGTCCTTACAAAATCTTTAAAGAATAATAACGATAATAACAATAATAATAATAATAATAAAATCACATCAAATGTGTGGAGGCCCCCAGGTTGTGGAGGCCCCTGGGCAGCTGCCTACTTTGCCTGCTCCTAAATCGGGCCGTGTCCCAGCGTTAACAGCTTCTCTGTCCCGAGCACGTGTTCAGGTACCGTGATTTTTTTCTGTTGATGTGAGAACCTGTGGCAAAATACCATCATACACTACTGAAGTACTGAAAAAGCTTCATAACAAAAATAGAGGAGAAGACATTGCTCTCGTTGTTTTATTTCTCCGAAAAAGAAGCCCTAATTTTGAAAACTTGGCACTTATATATTTGTTTTCATCGTTTTTAATGAAGCTGCTACAAAGCTTAGTTAAATATTGCCTCCTGAAGTGTTCGATTTTTATTGTAGTTTTAGCCAAGCACTTGTTCTGTTTGTGTCAGTCTCTCTTTTGGCGGAAATTTAATGATGATGTATTAAGTTATTCTGCATCAGCCATCCGAGCTCAAAGACAGTCCCCGTGCCAAGATTTGGTCATGACTCATCCCCCTAGGAAAACCACTGAGCTCTATTGAATGGACGGGCTATCTCCGCAGCGAGCATGTAACTCTGGCCATCACATTGAAACACCCGCGCTCTTCGCCTCCACCATGGTAATGTAGTTGGAACACTGTTCTTAACTTGCAGCTTCTGTTTCGCTGTTGCTTACATAGCCTGGATAGTGGGCCATGGCACTGTATTTTAGCTGCGCAGTGTACTGTGGCACTCTATTTTCTGAATTCATCGGCCGATTCCATAAGGAGCGGGCGTCAAGTGTAGTGCTTAAACATCATCAGCGCCGCCCTGGGCCCCTGGCGGCGGGCACACAAAGTACGTGGCGCTACCCATGAGAAAGCTTCGCCATAATATAGAGCTCAGTGAGGAAAATGTGCTACCACCACTTTCAGAGAAGTCATATCAAATCTTGGAACAAGGACTGTCTTTGAGCTCGGGTGGCTGATGCAGAATAACTTAATACACCATCATTAAATTTCCGCCAAAATGAGACTGACACAAACAGAACAAGTGCTTGGCTAAAACTACAATATATATCGAATATCAGGAGGCAAGATGTAACTCAGCGTTGCAGCAGCTTCATTAAAAACGACGGAAAGAAATATGTATGTGCCAGGTTTTCAAATTTCGGACTTCGTTTTCGGGAAAATAAAACAACGAGAGCAATGTATTATCCTCTGTTATATTCTTGTTACGAACTTTATCCAGTACTTCAGTAGTGTATGATGGTATTTCGCCACACACGGTCTCACATCAATAGAGAAAAATCACGGTAATTTAACAGCTACTCGGGGCCGACAAACTGTTAACGGTGGTCGCCTGTAGCGGTAGACAATCGGACCCTCTGTGAACTGATAACTTTGTGACCCATAGTACAAGCCGTTCACTCTGCTTGACCTCCCGGTTGATTTCCTACAAAAGGACCCATTAAACTGGGAAAACAACACAGTTTTGTTTTTGTTCAGGACAGGCCAGAGTGGAATCTTTGAACGTAGTGAACGACGTTGCAGAGCGAGGCGCAGCATTGATTCAAAAATTCACAAAGGCTGGCAAAACTCGGAACGAAGAGCGGATACAGTTCATGTTTAAAATTGCCGAGGAACATCGAAAAGGTTTTCCGAATGCCTCCAAAGCCAGTTTAAAGTCAAAATGAAAGGCGGTGTACTGTATCGTGTCGCTGTTTTGGTGTTTATTAAAAACTACTGGTCTCGTCAATATATTATTTTTTTTGCATTGCAAACTATTATTATATTATATCCAATAATTTGTGAAATCACTTATCATTGTTGCGCAACCTCTAAATGTAACTCGATTTGCATGAAATTTGGTCTGTTTGCTTTTCTCATGGATCGTCACAAAACAAGGGGTTTTGCTTGCTTGAGTCTTTATTTTGAATATTCACCCCTACACCTGCAAAGCACCTTACTAAACACGTCTGGCCTTTTTTTTGCTTAGTATACTTTAAAAGGTGGTATGCAGGTGGAAAACTTCAGTACCTAAAGGAGTTGCTTAAATCTCCGACAAAATCTGGGGCATACCTTCCCCGCCGCTATTAAGTTTAAATTTAGTTATTTTTTGTTTCCTAGGAGGAACTATAAAGACAAATTCTGCACTCGACTTCTGTATTTTCGTTTAAAACAGTACTTAATTGACTTACGACAGAATGGTGATCGTAAGTCTATGAGTGAGTCTGATCCCGGATAGGATTCTATATTAACCTGGATACTGCAAGTGAGATATGTACTATTTTCGTGACCTGAATATCTAAAGCTTTTATGAATTTATTTGCAATTTACTTTTCAGGTTTTTGTGTGCATCTGACTGGAAAAATGACTGTTATATTTTCCACTGGAATAAAAGCTAATATTTACTCTCCCTGAACGGAATTCTTGATACTCTCTTGTCTATCCAGCCTCGCCTATCAACAACTTAACCCTTTCACCAAGAGGAGGTCTTGCATTTTTAATGCTGCTACCGCCACTCATTTCATTCATATGAAGAAGAATGTTTAGTATAGAATGGGTTAATTTTGCTTGTGTTATCTCCTTCAATTGAAAAAATCTCCCCTGAACTGGATATGACAAGAAAATTTTAATGCTCCTGTATTTTTTTAAATAGAACAGAGGAAGGAAAAACAAATGAGTAAAAAAAAAAAAATAATCCATACACCAGATTACTGGTGTCCTCCATTCATAAAGTATCTGTAACAATTGGACTTGAACTGTTGTAGGCTGAAGTTTGGGGGAAACAGCTCTGGAGAAGCGAGTTCCAGAGAGATATAGGTCGGGGAATGAAAGAATTCTGATAGGCAGAAGTTCTGCAATATGACTGAGTAACGCTCCAGTCATGAGCGCTACCAGATGCCCGTGTAGCACGAGGGAAGGCATGGAGAGGTGGCTCAGTGGACGCAACTTCGTCTGAGCATTTGCCATAAAAATACCTGTAAAATAATGCAAGGGAGGCAAGATTCCTTCTTACTTGTAGGGGAGGTAGTTTATTTATAATAGTAGGGTTGTTAATAATTCCAGCAGCTTTGTTCTGAATTTTGTCTAGTTGTTTTAATGCAACCTCTCCACATCCATTCCACAAGGGTGAGCAGTATTCAGGCTGAGAGCACACATGACTCCTATATATTACAGCTAACTGCTCGTCGGTGAAGAAGTTACGGACTTTGTACAATAATCCAAGTTTCTCTGAGGCAGTTTTAGCAAGTGACTTGACATGAGAGGTCCAGCTGAGGGCACTATTAAGTATGAAACCGAGAATTTCAGTACTTTTGGAGATGGGAATATTAGTAGCACTGAAGGTAATATACGAATCTGGCAATATCTGTCCATTAGTAAACTGTATATATTTAGTTTTACTAGCATTAAATGAGACGAGGTTGTATTGTCCCTATTCATTGATCGTAGATAAGTCTTGATTTATGGAGATGGCTGTACTGAGTTGAAAGTTAGAGATATTAGACTTTGTAAAAGGGTGTTTGAGTGTGAATGAACTTGTGTTAGTCATCTGCATATGAATGAATGGGATTGTGGGTGACAGATGAGAGATCATTAATATGAACCAGGAACAGGATTGGTGCCAGTACTGATCGCTGTGGCACGCCAGAGTTAATTGAGTGGAAACTGGAATATACATCATCTACTTTTACTCTTATTTTTCTGTCGCTGAGGTATGAAGAAAGCAGAGGAACAAAAGACTTTAGTCCATAGCAAGGGAGTTTGGACAGCAGGGAACGGTGCCACACTCTGTCGAAAGCTTTAGAAATATCAAGGGCTACTGCATGAGTTTCTCCATGTAGGTCGATTGATTGATGAATGGTATGAGTTAGGAGATTGAGTATGTCAATGGTAGATCTTTCATGGCGAAACCCATATTGTCTGTCCCTAATTAAGTTGTTGGATTCAAGATGTTTAACTTTGTGCCTTTTAATTAAGATTTCAAATGCTTTACCAAGAGAAGATGTGACAGCTATTGGTCTGTAATAGGAAGGGTCAGAGGAACTTCCTTTCTTTTGAATTGGGTGGTTATTGGCTACTTTCCATGAATTAGGGAATGAAGAAGTACGTATGCATAGTTTGAATAATTAAGCTAGAATAGAGGCAAGTTCTAGGGAAAACTTTTTTCAGAACAATTGGAGGAATTCCATCTGGCCCTGGAGCTTTGTTGGTGGGTAAATTGTCTAGGATGGATTTTACAAGTCTTGTCTGAATTTTAAGTGGAACAATTTCGGTAGAGTCAAAGTCTTGTACTGGGAAGTTCTGGCTGACTTCCTCTGTGGTAGAATTTCTGCAAATGTACTGGTCAAGATAAGATTATCTGCTTTCCCACGCGGGTCATATGTAATGTTGCCATCTAAAGATTTGTGGGGTAATGGATGATGACTTGTTAAAGTTATTTTTGAAAGAACTGAGAGTTAACCAGAATACTCTATTGTCATTAGGGTTGTTAAGTAGTGTTGATTCTTGATTTTGAAGAAAATTTGATTTAGGAAGATTTATTAAAGCTTTTGCATGGTTTCTAGCAATTTTCTCTGATGGAAAGGAATTTATTAAAACAGACTCATGATAAAAATTGATAACAAAAAAGGTAGAGTTTTCGAGAAACAGGCACGCTGACTGCAATCGTAGCAACAAGGTAACTTAAAATAACACGTTAACGTAAAATAACAATAAAAATAACTCTTCGCAGGACTGCACTCTTCAACATTACCAATAACTAAATTGAAACAAAGGGGTGCCGGTGGTGTACGAGTTAGCACGTCCAGCTCACAAGTGGAAGAAGCCGAGATCGATTCCCGTTAAGATCAGTTTCTGAGCCGAAGTTTATTTTTCCCTTGTACCTGATCCCCCAGCAGTACTTTTGGGGACTTAGATATAACATGGACCGTTGTGTGCAACTCTCTAAAGGAAAATTGAAACTTAGTTATGAAATACTGTCTGCCTTAATGTCTCTTGTTTAGTAGATAGGTATTAATCTCAACATTATTGGTCTTACCAGATATTAAAAACCAGTGGGGCAGACATTTGCAGCATCTGCCAAAATCACTTTGGTCATACCAAAAAATATATTTCTATAAAGATATATTTTGATGAGCTGTACCTAGTGAATTTATCATAATCATCATCATCACGTTTTTTATCTACGAGGATTGGTGAGAGGTATAAGCCAGAAAACAACTTTCTCGATCTTTTTATATATATATATATATATATATATATATATATATATAAATATATATATATATTTATTTATCTATCTATCTATCTATCTATTTAAATATATATATATATATATATATATATATATATATATATATATATATATATGTATATATAAATATATATATATATATATATATATATATATATATATATATATATATCACGGGGTTTTTAAAATAAAATGGGGTTTTTAAAATAAATGCTAATATTATTTAAATGTGTAATAATGTTCAATAATATTCGATAATATTGCAGAGCAGAGACAATGATTGTCTTACTAAATCAAGCAACGATTACTTTACGCTGACTTGCTTTGCACGATTCTCTAAGAACGAGAATTTGTAAACTTTCTCAACAGTACACAGCAGAGACTAATTACTCACAAATGCTGATTACTAGTACTGTTAGCCTCTGGAGAAAATTTCTTCACCCCTGACAATAAATAACTAATACTAATAACAGTATCAGGTTCTTGCTGATGCTTAACTCCTAGGAGGCACAACGGATATTAAGCTTAATACACAAGACTGGCCTAAGTACCAGTTATGAATGGCAAAACGTTTATGCAAGCTAGGAGCTATATGGAAAATAAGCTTAATTGTGGAGAAATGAAACAAGAGTTTACATTACATTAAGCTCAAGAAAAAGAACTGTTAAATTTATTGATTACTAAATAAATTTAACGTTACATTTCAAAATCAAATTAATGAAATCGCACTCACTCACTCACTCACGAGCTAAATTCTTACGCCTAGGAAAAACACCTTAACTAAATTCTTAAGACTAGGAAAACGAAAAGAAATACTGGTCAATGAATGCTGTGTATCACCCAAATCAAGGGTGGGAGCACTGGAGAACTGTAGTCAGTAGAGTCTGGGTGCTAGCGACCTCTCCTCTCACACTTCTGGAGCACAGTACCTCTCTCCGTCACAACAAACACTGGACTGAATAAGTCGTGGGAAAGAAAAGCGGAGCACTAGGCCGCATTTTTCTAACGGTCGAGTGAGCGAAACGCGCTCAAAACAAATCGCTCAGCGGAAGCACTAATGTCTCACACAAAGACGATCACTTATGACACTGAAAAATTGATTTGACAAAGCTTCCGTCCGAATGAGTGGTTAACTGAACGATAAACTGGGATTCCACTTGAGTTCGCGGTTTCCCAGAAAAGCCAATGTCACTAGCCGACTCGTGACATTACGCCCCATGAAAATCAAATCTTTTTTCCTTCAGAAAAAAGATTTCAATATGCATACATATAAATCCAAGCTCAGTCACACAAGATTCACACTGTGATGTGTGTGCTATCCTGCTACAGGAGAAAATCGCAGTCGCCAGTGAGCGAAAAAACCTCGTATTTACGTTAATAGAAGCAAGCTTGAGGGAAAAACTCCGTGACAACGGTGAAAATCCTGTACTCAGGTCAAACTGAGCAAAAGTTCGCTACATTTACACTGACAACTAATTGTTGTGTAGCGTGGTGTATGTAATACATGGTGTAGGTGTGACAGTTGTAGTGTAACTGTACCTACGTGTAAAATGACACAATAAATATTAATAATATGGCGACGACGAAGGCAGAGGAGAAGAGGCGGCAGCGTGCGGCAGACGATCAGCTGGCCCGCACAGCAAAACTGCTACACCCATTGCTGTACCTGCAAAATCAATTGAGGTGGAGCATCAAAAATGTCAATGAGACAAAAATTTTATTATGTTACAATTACTCTCTCTGCCTAGCAGTCAGTGCTACAACGTACATTCGAGGTCGCCATTAATTATAGCACACGATTAGTGTCGGCAAGTTGAGAATCCTTGTGCAAAGTCGGGTCTTCCATAGCCTCGTACTGCACACGGGTCCTCAACCTGTGCCTTAACCTACAGTACTTATATTAATATCGGGGAGCTGAGAATCCTTGTGCAAACTCGGGTCTTCCATAGCCTCGAGTCGCCTCTGTGGGGTTCTCTCTCGAACTTCCCCCTTAACCTACAGTACTTATATTAGTATCGGGGAGCTGAGAATCCTTGTGCAAACTCGGGTCTTCCATAGCCTCGAATCGCCTCTGCGGAGTTCTCTCTCGAACTTCCCCCTTAACCTACAGTACTTATATTAGTATCGGGGAGCTGAGAATCCTTGTGCAAACTCGGGTCTTCCATAGCCTCGAGTCGCCTCTGCGGAGTTCTCTCGAACTTCCCCCTTAACCTACAGTACATAATATGTATGTACAGGCCCTGAACATACTGTGTCCTGTGGGGCCAATGGGCGAGACATCTGGTCTGCACCCACTTCACCACTACCCTGTCTCTCAACTGACTCAGAGATTACAGGTGTGGTTATAAATGGCACAGGAAGGACATGTCCCTGATTAGTGGTGTTACTTTGACACACGCTGCAGGAACGGACAAAACTATCTATGTCTCGTCTCATCCCTGGCCAGAAAAAGTCAGCTCGGATACAGCCCTGGGTCTTCCTTTTGCCCATGTGACCTCCTGAGGCTGAACAATGACCCCATTGTAACACTGCTAGGCGGTACTTGGCGGGAACGACAAACTGCAGTTGAACCTCGCCCTCGGGTGTTCGTGACTCACGGTAGAGCCATTCTTGTTTGCGAAGGAACTTGGCTCGACCTCCCCGTGAATACTTAATCACTCGACCCTTTTGTTTGTTCCGCACGGCAGCAAGTGTCGGGTCAGAATGTTGTTCTTGTACAACAAGTTGACTACACATCAGATCTTGCGGCGATTCAATGATCACTGGGGTGACACAGTCTGGAGCCTCAGCCATGGCTCGTGTTACCGCAGCAGCCAAAGTCTGAGTAGCGTCATGTTCGGTGCAACTATCCTTGACACCATAAATGTTGCCGATGATGAGGTCAAATAAAGGTTCTGGCATGACAACTGCGAGTGTCATACCAGTATAAAATGGAGATGCCACCTGGATACATACCTCAGGGAACAATCTCACTGATCCATCAATAAGGTTTGCATGGATCTGTCAACCTGTATACTGCTCAGGCCGAACTAGACTCTGTTTGACAGAGCAACCTGAGGAACCATTATCTCTCAGGACCTTCACAGGAATGCCTCCCACAAACCCTGGCTGAACAAGGAACGTACTGTCACCTGTGGGAGGGCCTGTGGAGGAAGCAGCTAGCCACTCATGAGGCTGCTGAATTGATGCAGCGAACATTGTGCCTTGTGAATTATGAACTTGAGGAGTCGTACTCACTGCCTGTGGAGATGGAACATTGGCCATCTGTGGAGGGGGGTTCACTGTCACTGTGGGACTAGTGAACTGTGGGTGATTACCCGTACTGGTAGGGACGTGACCACCGTGCTGCTGCTGAGGAATGAAGGCTGCGTTCGCTTCCTGCCTCTTTTGAGCTGGTGGTGAAAAAGTTTGTCCCGACGGTCGGTTGCGTGGCTGATACTGCTGCTGGTTAGGGTACTTGTTGTACCTCTTCCACTCAGGTTTCTGAGTGTTTTGCCCCTGGTCCTTCCACTGCGGTTTTGGACCTTGGCCATTATTCTGAGAATGGCCTTGTTGCTGGGGTTCAGTCTGAGACGGCTTCCCAGACTTATCAGGTTTTCTGTTCCAGGTGTTTTGCTTACGAGTTTGATACCCGTATGCAGTAAAGAATGCGTCAGCCTTTTCTGCCATTTGGCTGGCATCTTTCACCTGGCAGATCTTAAGCTGTGCTATGAGCTCAGCAGGCCACGACCTCTCTAGCTGTGTATGCAGCATAAGGTCAATTATCCCCTCACGCGTGGAAGGAGTTTCATCTTTCTCCATCCACTCATTTAAGTAAGCAGTGAGACGATCAAGAAACTGAAAAGCTGTCTCCTTGTCTTGGAGACGAGCTCGCATGAACTGAACTTTGGTGTCGTCTACTGTGAGACCATACGCCTTAATGAGTGCAGCTTTCATCATCTCATACGTGAGATTGTCTCCACGAATTCTGTGGAGAATATCGAGGGCAGGGCCCTCAAATAAACTAAGAAATTGGATCCGCTTAGCTGCCTCATCCAGTTGATACATGTCTGCCATGTCCTCAAAACGAGCTATGTACGGCTCGATTCACTCACTTTCCTTGTATGAAGGAAGCTTGATGCGTGGGGTCGCCAGGACATGTGTAGGAAGAGCGCTCGTGGAGCTTGAACCAACTGCACCAGATGTGTCTGAAGCCAAGGAATCTCGCTTGAGCTTCAGCACTTCAAGTTCATGTTTTTCTCGTGCCTCTCGTTCGGCACGTTCATATTCACGTTGTTCCCGCTCGTATTCCCGTTGTTCTCGCTCGTATTCGCGCTCCTTTTCACGTTCCTCACGCTGTTCTCGCTCGTATTCGCGCTGAATCTTATGCTCTTCACGGGCATCATTCTCGCGCTGCTGGTCCATATTATGCCGTGAGAGTATGTACTCTTTAATTTCAGTTGGGTCTGTAAGACCCATATCTTTGGCTTCCTGTAAAAATACAGTGGTAGCCATGTCGCTAATTTACTGAGCAAGCCGAAACTGAGTACTGACTGCTTCGCAAACGAATGTTAATAACACAAGTAAAGAATACAGACACAAGCTAGTGGTGACCAGTCTTATCTAGTTAACTGGCAAAGATTAGAGCAAAAATGCAAATGACTGGGAAGACTCAATAATTAACGCAATGGGTACGGCGGCTACCCAGGAGCGAATAAAATCGTCTAGTGTTACCAAAAATAAAGTACTAAATAGTTAAGTACTCTATGGATTAATAAAGCAAAAATTCACTTGCTAAATTAACGGTAAACACCAGTAAACTTATGCCTATAAACTTTAATGATAAGTACCTAAATATGAACGAGTGAGTATTATCTCGTGAATAGCTTTAGAGCTAGGAGTTAATATCCTGGAATGAGGTTGCCAATTGTCACGGGGTTTTTAAAATAAAAAGGGGTTTTTAAAATAAATGCTAATATTATTTAAATGTGTAATAATGTTCAATAATATTCGATAATATTACAGAGCAGAGACAATGATTGTCTTACTAAATCAAGCAACGATTACTTTATGCTGACTTGCTTCGCACGATTCTCTAAGAACGAGAATTTGTAAACTTTCTCAACAGTACACAGCAGAGACTAATTACTCACAAATGCTGATTACTAGTACTGTTAGCCTCTGGAGAAAGTTTCTTCACCCCTGACAATAAATAACTATTACTAATAACAGTATCAGGTTCTTGCTGATGCTTAACTCCTAGGAGGCACAACGGATTTTAAGCTTAATACACAAGACTGGCCTAAGTACCAGTTATGAATGGCAAAACGTTTATGCAAGCTAGGAGCTATATGGAAAATAAGCTTAATTGTGGAGTAATGAAACAAGAGTTTACATTACATTAAGCTCAAGAAAAAGAACTGTTAAATTTATTGATTACTAAATAAATTTAACGTTACATTTCAAAATCAAATTAATGAAATCGCACTCACTCACTCACTCACGAGCTAAATTCTTACGCCTAGGAAAAACACCTTAACTAAATTCTTAAGACTAGGAAAACGAAAAGAAATACTGGTCAATGAATGCTGTGTATCACCCAAATCAAGGGTGGGAGCGCTGGAGAACTGTAGTCAGTAGAGTCTGGGTGCTAGCGACCTCTCCTCTCACACTTCTGGAGCACAGTACCTCTCTCCGTCACAACAAACACTGGACTGAATAAGTCGTGGGAAAGAAAAGCGGAGCACTAGGCCGCATTTTTCTAACGGTCGAGTGAGCGAAACGCGCTCAAAACAAATCGCTCAGCGGAAGCACTAATGTCTCACACAAAGACGATCACTTATGACACTGAAAAATTGATTTGACAAAGCTTCCGTTCGAATGAGCGGTTAACTAAATGATAAACTGGGATTCCACTTGAGTTCACGGTTTCCCATAAAAGCCAATGTCACTAGCTGACTCGTGACAATATATATACACTACGAACTCCACACACACACTCCTCGGTCGCTTCACTTCCACAACTATTTCTCCGGACTTATTCGTTCTCATGTTACGTTTGCAAAATAGTATTGTGTGCGGCATAAGTATTATAGGTATAAATTATTTACTTTTCTATCTATCTATCTATCTATCTATAGCCCGACGCCCTAATCCCGCAAAGGGTGGCCACTAACAGAACGCCTCCAAGTCGCTCTGTCACCCACCATTTGACTACCCTCCCCCCAACTCACCCCTCCTCCCTCATATACCTCTCAACTCCATCCCTCCACCTCATCCTCGGTCTACCCCTCCCTCTCCCTCCCTCCACCTCATCTACATACACCGTCTTAGTCAGTCTTTCATTCTCCATTCTCTTCACATGTCCAAACCACCTCAGTGTATTTCTCCTAATCTTCTCAACCACATCCACATCCACCCCACAACGTTCCTTCACTTCTTCATTCGTCAACCTGTCCCTCCACGTCACTCCACATGCTTCTCTCAAGTAACTCATTTCCACTGCTCTCACTCTTGACTTGTTCCCCTCTTGCAAGGTCCACGCCTCGCTTCCATACGTCAGGGTAGGGATCGCAATACTATCATGCAGTGACTTCTTAACTTCCATACTCACCTCCCTATTTCTCATCACTGCTTTCAGTGAACCAACAACCTTCCTTCCCTGCTGTACCCTTTCACGCACTTCATCCTCCAAAGTTCCATCCTTACTCATCACACTACCCAAGTTCTTGAATGCACTCACATTCTCCATATCCTCACCATCCAACCTCAATTCACACACTGTGACTTCATTCCTCTCAAACACCATAACTTTACTTTTGTTTATATTAAGTTTTAGCTTCCTCCTCCTACACACTCTCCCAGATTCATTCACCAAACCTTGCAACTCCCATTCATCTTCACTTAACAATACTGTATCATCAGCAAACAGCAACACCGGAATCTTCCAGATCTCACCCTCATTCATTAGAGCCACCCCCACATCCACTGCCCTACCTTGCACCTCCTTTACAAGCCCATCCATGTATATATTAAACAGCCATGAAGACATCACACAACCCTGTTTCAGTCCCACATTGAGATCAAAGAACTCACTCAGCTTACCATCCACTCGCACCGTAGCCCTAGCTCCCTCGTACATACTCTTCACAGCACTCAACAATTTCCCCTCCACTCCATATATTCTCAATACCTTCCACATACCTTGCCTATCTATTCTGTCATAAGCTTTCTCCAAGTCCATGAAGGCAGCATACACTTTCCTTCCCTTCTCTAGATACTTCTCCACTAAACATCTTAGAACAAATATCTGATCTACACACCCTTTTCTCTTCCTAAATCCCCCTTGTTCTTCTCCAACTAGCTTTGAGCAATATGAATTTTATATTTAATTTCACCAGTTATTTCAAGAGTATGATAACTCTTTGACTTACGTTAAACACATTTTTTTTTTGCTAATGAATACTGAATGGTGAAATTGTTCTTTCATGAATGTGTAAAAAATTAAATGTAATACGTTCGACTGAAATGTTTATTATGCATATATATTTTTTTTTTACCTTTTTCACTACGAGAGGTCCTTCCCGCACTGACTAAACTAGTTCGTAAGGAATCAAAATAAAATGATAAAAATGCATTGGCACTGAAAAGACTAGAGTAGCAATTTTTCTATCGCCTCCAGTAGATTTCTGAAGTATACAGTATACAGAAAAAAAGAAAAAAAAAAAAAAGGAAAATAGAGAAGCCACGTGTGAGCAAGAATAAAAATCTTGGCAGGTGGCAAGAACAGAATACAAAATTTGATGTCCTGGGGCTGAAGGTGTTCAAGTGAAGCCTTCAAGAGAATCATTAGGGTCCTATGTGCAAAAACCATGGGAAGTGCTACATTCACGTCCTCTTCCTGCGCACGCCAATTAAGGTACACAAAAAGCGATGAGATAGCAAAAGAGGGAGATTTTTATTTTCAGCTTCCACTCTCAAGTCTTCGCTTCCTCTCCTCTTCTTCTTTGCTTCTCTCTTCTTCCTTCTCCCCCCTCCTTCTTCTCATTTTACTTCGCCTCTCGCGAAGCGAAAATAGTGTTGTTTTGGTCAGCGTCTGTGTGTGTGTGTGTGTGTGTGTGTGTGTGTGTGTGTGTGTGTGTGTGTGTGTGTGTGTGTGTGTGTGTGCTGATTCCATATGAACGAAACTTTGTGAATGGCTTGAGGGACGTTGAAGGAGTAAACATACAATTTTTTAGAACGGCAGGTCAAAGGTTATGGATCCAGAGCTAGGTCACAGGTGGCTAAGCAAGTTCAACTTAAGCAGTTTTTTTTTTCCTTTAAACCAAATTTGGTAGAAAAGACAGTAAGGCAAGAAAGTGGGGAGTCAGTGTTAATGAACATTCAATCAATGGCCAAGGTCACTGAGCAAGGTCAAAGTTCGTCTCATGTGTCTGTATGAAAAAAAAAAAAAAAAAAAAAAACTAAAGCAGTTGTTCCTCTCATATTTGATCCATACTGTGTGGAGTGAATGAAGTCAACCAAGGGGTTGGCCCATAGTCCTTAATAACAATAATTCGATGTCAAAGTCACATTGCAAGGTCAACTTTATTTTTTTTCGTATTTATACTACATCTGCAGAAGTTTTAATATCCTAGCCGTCGCCGAGCGTTTCCAAAAATGTGTTAGACTGTAGGGATTTAAAAAGGAGACAATGTTTAAGTTGTTCTTGTCGTGGATGGCAGGAGAATGATAAAAATGAGTCTGGGGTTTGACTGCAATTTTATTCTCAAGAGTAAGTTTTCTTCACAAGAACAGTACTGAGACAAGAGCGGTTTATGCTAGCTAACTCCACGCCCACTGTTCCTACCTTTCCCACCGTGCCTCTTCTAACTCCTAACCCCGATTGCCCTGACTTTCTAATTTCCTCTGTATATGACTGGTTGGGTCATGAGTGAGGGCACGTGTGTAAGGAACTTTCCACGACTGAGTGGTTTCCCATCCGGTGGCATGCTGCGCTGTGTGTGAAATTCCCTAGCTAGAATGTGCATTGCTGTTTCCTCCAAATCTCTCGAGCTTAGGCACGACTTTCTTGAAACCTCTATATTACATATTAACAGTATATACGTCACCAGCTATTATGTAGTGTGTTATGATTTTTAGTGTCCTAACATTAAAGATATGGTGGGAATAAACAAAGAAATAATGACTTCAATGTCAAGGTTACAGGGAAAGGTCAAAGCTAAGGCTGTCACAGGGTTTTTAAGAGTATGTAATATTAAAGAATAATATTCAATAATACTTGAGAACAGGGACAAAGAATTGACTTGTGAAAATCAAGCAATGATTACTTTATGGCGGCTTACTTCGCCGATTCTCTAAGGACGAGAATTTATAAACTTTCTCAACAGTACACAGCAGAGACTAATTACTCACACGTGCTGTTTATTAGTACTGTTGGCCTCTGGAGAAAGTGACTCCACCCCTGACAATCAATAACTAATGCTATTAATGATAAACAGGTTCTTGCTGGTGCAATTTACTCCTGGTTGCACAACGGATTTTAAGCTTAATACAAAAGGACTGGCCTAAGTACCAGTTATGAATAATGCAAAGCATTTATGCAAACTAGGAGCTATAAGTGAAATAAGCTTGTGGAGAAATAAAACACGAGTTTACGTTACATTAAGCTCAAGAGAAAAGAACCATAAATTTATTGATTACAATGAGATAAATTTACGTTACACGCATCTCAAATGACTTCAAAATAACAAAGAGAATACACTCACTAGCTCACTCAAAAGCTAAACTCTTAAACCTAGGAAAAACGAAAAGAAATACTGGTCAGAGAGTGGGCTAAGCGAAATGGACTGGGCGTCGTTGCTGAAGAAGGACGCTGCACATGCTAAGCCTCTCGCCAGCTCACACTAGGTGGGGATCAGGAACTCGTTGTACACACGCTGCTCCAAGCTGGGCCAACGACCTAGTCCCACAGTGCTCTAATCATGACTGAATTCAAATTGTGAGAGAGAGAGAGGCGAGAGCTGGCCGCACTTGGTTAACGACTTAACGAATTTAGTGTGAGCGATACACACTCACAATAAATCACTCAGCGGAGGTGCTAATGTCTCGCACCAAAACGATCACTTATGAAACAGTGAAAAATGGTTCTGAAAACACTCCCGATCGGGTGAATATGTGGCGGTTGACTGAGTGATACTGGGATTCCACTAGAATTCACAGTTTCCCACCAAGTTCAGTGTCATGAGTTTATTTAAATAGAAAATAGCGCCGACTCGTGACATTATGCCCCATCAAAATGATTTTTTTTTCTCAGGAAAAAATAAATTCAATATACATACATATAAATCCTACTCAGTCACACAAGATTCACACTGTGGTGTGTGTGTGCTATCCTGCTACAGGAAAAAGTCACAGTCACCAGTGAGCGAAAAAAAACCTCGTCTTTACATTAATAGAAGCAAGCTTGAGGAAAAAACTCCGTGATGACGGTGAAAAATCCTGTACTCAGGTCAAACTGAGCAAAAAATTCGTTACATTTACATTAACAACTAATTGTTATGTAGCGTGATGTATGTAATACGTGGTGTAGGTGTGACAGCTGTGGTGTAACTGTACCTACATGTAAAATCACGTAATACAAATATATAGTAAATAATGACGACGAGGCAGAAGAGAAGAGGCGGCAGCATGCGGCAGGGACGGACAGTTGATCTGCACGGGACGGACAGTTGATCTGCACGACAATGCTGCACCCGCCACCTGCACCTGCGAAAGGAATCAAGGTGGAGCATCAAAAGTGTCATTTCTCTCTCTCTGCCTAGCAATCAGTACATATGTCATTATTAACCAGGAAACTTAGTCTTAGGATTTACAAATCTCTCAGGACCCTTGTAGTTTACTGGTTAAGCTAACTTATAAACCAGGAAACGTGTCAGTTCTTGAATTGCTCAAATCTCTTAGAACGGGCAGTTTACTGGTTAACCTAACATTATTAACCAGGAAACGTGTCAGTTCTTGAATTGCTCAAATTTCTTAGAACGGGCAGTTTACTGGTTAACCTAACTCTACACTTACGATTAATGACAGGAAGCTGAGAATCGCTAGCAATCTCAGGCAGGTCACGTTTTAACACCCACCATGGGTGTGAACACTCATGTGGATAATGTGCATTCTCCGAGAACCCTCAGGGAGGCCCACAGCTCGAGACGTTCCATAAGGTAATTCATACACAGCCTTGGACTGTCTGCAGGGTTCTCGAACTTCCCCCTTAACTTATGGTATATATGTATGTACAGGCCCTGGACATGATGTGTCCTGTGGGGCCAATGGGCAAGACGTCAGGTCTGCACCCACAACACCACTGCCCTGTCTCTCAACTGACTCAGAGATTACGGGTGTGGTTTCAAACGGCACAGGAAGGACATGTCCCTGATTCGTGGTACTTTGACACACACTGCAGGAATGCACAAAGCTATCTATTTCTCGTCCCATCCCTAGCCAGAAAAAGTCAGCTTGGATACGGCCCTGGGTTTTCCTTTTGCCCATGTGACCTCCTGAAGCTGAACAATGACCCCATTCTAACACTGCTAGGCGGTACTTAGATGGAATGACAAACTGCAACCGAACCTCGCCCTGGGGTGTTTGTGACTCACGGTACAGCCGTCCTTGTTTAAGAAGGAAATTGGCTTGACCTACCCGTGAATACTTTATCACTCTACCCCTTTGTTTCTTTTGCACAATAGCAAGTGTCGGGTCAGAATGTTGTTCTTCCACAACAACTTGGCTACACATCAGATTTTGTGACGATTCAATGGTCACCAGGGTGACACAGTTTGGAGCCTCAGCTATGGCTCGTGTTACTGCAGCTGAAGTCTGAGTAGCGTCATCTTTAGTGCAACTATACTTGGCACTGGGAATACTGCCTATGATAAGGTCAAATAAAGGTTCTGGCATGACAACTGCAACTGTCGTACCAGTATAAAATGGAGATGCCACCTGGATATGTGCCTCAGGGAACAATCTCACTGATCCATCAATAAGGTTAGCTTGGATCTGTCGACCTGTGTACTGTTCAGGCCAAACTAGACTCTGCCTGACAGAGCAACCTGAGGAACCATTGTCTCTCAGGACCTTCACAGGAATGCCTCCCACAAACCCTGGCTGAACAAGGAAGGCACTGTCACCTGTGGGAGGGCCTGTGGAGGAAGCAGCTAGCCACTGATTAGGCTGCTGAATAAATGATGTGGCAACATGGTGCCCTGTGAATTAGATGCCCGAGGGGTCGTACTCACTGCCTGGGGAGATGGAGCATTGGCCATCTGTGGAGGGAGGTTCACTGTCGCTGTGGGACTAGTGAACTGTGGGGAAGTACCCATACTGCGAGGGACAACACCACCGTGCTGCTGCTGAGGAATGAAGGCTGCGTTCGCCTCCTGCCTCCGATACACTGGGGCTGGTGCTGAAAAGGTTTGTCCCGTGGGTCGGTTGCGTGGCTGATACTGCTGCTGGTTAGGGTACTTGTTGTACCTCTTCCACTCAGGCTTCTGAGTGATTTGCCCCTGGTCCTTCCTCTGCAGTTTTGGACCTTGGCCATTATTCTGAGAATGGCCTTGTTGCTGGGGTTCAGTCTGAGACGGTTTCCCAGATTTATTAGGTTTCTTGTTCCAGGTATGCTGCTTGCGAGTTTGATACCCATATGCAATGAAGAATGCATCAGCCTTCTCCACCATTTGGCTGGCATCCCTTACCTGGCAGATCTTAAGCTGAGCCATAAAGTTCAGTAGGCCACGACTTTTCTAGCTGCGTGTGCAGCATAAGGTCGATTATCCTCTCACACGTGGAAGGAGCATCATCTTTCTCCATCCACTCACCTAAGTAAGCAGTAAGCCAGTCAAGAAACTGAACGGCAGTCTCTTTTTCCTGTAAACGCACCCTCATGAACTGACTCTTGGCATCGTCAACTGTGAGACCGTACGCTTTGATGAGTGTGGCCTTCATCATCTCATACGTGAGATTGTCTCCATGAATTCTGTGGAGAATATCGAGGGCAGGGCCCTCAAACAGGCTAAGAAACTGAAGCCACTTAGCTGCATCATACAGCTGGTAAAGTTGAGCCATGTCTTCAAAGCGAGCTATGTATGGCTCGATTCGCTCGCCTTCCTTGTATGGAGGAAGCTTGATGTGTGGGGCTGCCATAATATATGTAGGGATAGCGCTCGTGAAGCTTGGGCCAGCTGCACCAGATGTGTCTGAAGCCAAGGAATCTCGCTTGAACTTCAACATTTCAAATTCATGTTTTTCGTGTGCTTCTCGCTCGGCACTTTCATGTTCTTGTTCTCTGTCTTGTTGTTCACGCTTGTATTTGCGTTGTTCTCGCTCTTATACTAACTCGAGTTCGCATTGTTTTCGCTTGTGTTCACGTTCTCTCTCACGTTCCTCGCATTGTTTTCGCTTGCGTTCACGTTCTCTTTCGCGTTCTTCACGAGCATCTTTCTCATGTTGTTGCTTGTTATTAAACCATGAGAGGATGTAGTTTTGGATTTTTTCTGGGTCAGTAAGGCCCATATCTTTAGCTTCCTGTCCATAGACGTTGGCAGCCATGATGCTAACTCAATCTAAGTTAACTAGAGACTCAGTACTGACTGCAATTTTGCAGAGAAAGATGCCAATAATCGAGAATAAAGAATATAGGCACAGGTTAGTGGTGACCAGTTTTATCTAATTAAACTGGTAAAGAAAGAAAATTAAACAAACAACTGACTGTGAAAACTATTACGTAAATTAATAGAACTGAATCAATAATCACCAGTAAGATAGTGTCTATAGACTTTAATGATAAATACCTAAGTATGAGTGAGTGAGTATTATCTCGTGAATAAATTTAGAGCTAGGAGTTAATATCCTGGCGAGGTTGCCAGATGTCACAGGGTTTTAAAGAGTATGTAATATTAAAGAATAATATTCAATAATACTTGAGAACAGGGACAAAAAATTGACTTGTGAAAATCAAGCAATGATTACTTTATGCCGGCTTACTTCGCCGATTCTCTAAGGACGAGAATTTATAAACTTTCTCAACAGTACACAGCAGAGACTAATTACTCACATATGTTGTTTATTAGTACTGTTGGCCTCTGGAGAAAGTGACTCCACCCCTGACAATCAATAACTGATGCTATTAATGATAAATAGGTTCTTGCTGGTGCAATTTACTCCTGGTTGCACAACGGATTTTAAGCTTAATACAAAAGGACTGGCCTAAGTACCAGTTATGAATAATGCAAAGTGTTTATGCAAACTAGGAGCTATAAGTGAAATAAGCTTGTGGAGAAATAAAACACGAGTTTACGTTACATTAAGCTCAAAAGAACCATAAATTTATTTATTAGAATGAGGTAAATTTACGTTACATGCGTCTCAAATGACTTCAAAATAACAAAGAGAATACACTCACTAGCTCACTCAAAAGCTAAACTCTTAAACCTAGGAAAAACAAAAAGAAATACTGGTCAGAGAGTGGGCTAAGCAAAATGGACTGGGCGTCATTGCTGAGGAAGGACGCTGCACATGCTAAGCCTCTCGCCGGCTCACACTAGGTGGGGATCAGGAACTCGCTGTACACACGCTGCTCCAAGCTGGGCCAACGACCTAGTCCCACGGCGCTCTAATCATGACTGAGTTCAAATTGTGAGAGAGAGAGGCGAGAGCGGGCCGAACTTGGTAATGGCTTAACGAATTTAGTGTGAGCGATACACATTCATTCATCATTCATCATTCATTGCCAGACGCCATGTATCCCAGACGGGGTGGCCAAGGGTTTAGAGTTAATTGTTTTACAGGGAGGGGCACTAATCCTCCACCAACCCCACTTGACAATAAATCACTCAGCAAAGGTGCTAATGTCGCGCACTAAGACGATCACTTATGAAACAGTGAAAATGGTTCTGAAAACACTCCCGATCGGGTGAATACATGGCGGTTGACTGAGTGATACATACCGGGATTCCACTAGAATTTGCGGTTTCCCACCAAGTTCAATGTCATGAGTTCATTTAAATAGAAAATTGCGCCGACTCGTGACAAAGGCCACACGTCAACGTAAGTAAAAAACAAAACTTTCTATATGATATACATCAGATTTTGCTGAAGGATCCAAAGTAAAGCAAGGGTGATAGAATTCGGTTTTGTGGACATCCATAAAAGGCCTAGGTCATAGGATAAGGTCAACTATTAATTAAATTTGGACAAAACTTCTTGGACGGAATGGGGGTTAGCCAAGGATGAGGAGATTATAAAACAAGAAGTCAAAGGTCATCGTCACAAGGCAAGGTCAAATCAGTTCTCATCCGGTTTAGACCAAACTTGATGTATTGGTTTAGGATCAGGGAAAAGTAAAGCAAGGTCGATTTTGAGAGCAATCGGTCGACGTCAAGGACACAAGACAAAGTGACAAACCAGTTTGTGGGCACGGGTGTTGTGCTCCTTGCTTCCTATTCTAGTTCATTTCTTTCCTCCCCTATCCTGCTTTATATTCCCCCTCCCATCCGCTTAGTTTTCCTTTCCTTCTGATATTTATTTTATCTTCCTTTTTCCAGACGATCTTACTCCCCTTATTACAGCCTCCTAAAACAGGAGGTTGAACTCGTCTTCATTGCCTCCTTAACTACTAAAATTATTTCTTAGTCCATAACTATGATGATACTCATCTTAGTTTATTCTTTCTGTCCCCTCACTTCTGTATATAGCGTCAAAGATAAGTTTCAGGCTGGAAGGATGAGATATAGCCTTCCTTTTCGTTACAGAGAGTTCTAAGCTACCCAAAATGGCTTGAAATATGAGTAAATATTAAGTAAAAGATATCATCGTATCAGATAACATGAAAAACACTTGAACAAGCTTAAGAGTGTTGGTTTTATTTTTAGCTCTAATTTCAGACCTGAGAAATGTTAGCACCCAGTTTTGTTACAGAATTTTCATTTCTTTATTTTCTTCTTAATAAAGCCTTTCGTGTTGCCTGGAACTTGATTTTATTTGTACATCCTCATGTGTGTGGAGTATTGTTTTTATCTCTGTCTGTCTGTCTGTCTGTCTGTCTCTCTCTCTCTGTATATGTATATGTGTGTGTGTGTGTGTGTGTGTGTGTGTGTGTGCAAGTGTGTATAAATCGTCGGAACGAACAGACAGCGGGCGCATGTATGCAGCAATATGGCGGGAAGCACTACTAGCACCTACTCTAAGTGTCTGTCAAGTTATCGGTTTCGGACCTATGGTTCCTATTTTGAATGGTAACGAAAATGTCACACTGACGAGAAACTTCTTGTGTAAAAGAGTAAAGCGAATATCAAATCGTTCGGTATAGGGTGTTGGAAATATATGTCATAGACTGGAGGAAACCGTTGAAAAAATCGGTAAGAATATATCACTTTGCTGTAGAACGCTGTAAATATGTAAATTTATTGGTCTATTCCTCTATTATTCCACTGCCTCAAAACCCTGTCATATTTATTTCTCTCCATCCTTGTATTTGTATAAAAAAAAAAACTTGCTATATTTACTACACCTGTATGTATGTATGTCGTACAGCCCACTTTTACTCTCCTTCTTTCCCCAATATTTTATCATTTTTTTCCCTACTTCTCCCACCTAGTAACAAAACAGACGTGCTCTCTCCCACAAGTGTAAGCATAATGTGATGGGAATTGAAAACATTTTCCCCTTGATTTTCTCTCTTCCCATGCCTGGCTTCCCTGGTGGTCTAGAGGATAGATCCCGTGAGAGGCAAGTGGAGGTTCTTCCATCATGCACTGCCATCAAGGGAATTAGGCTTTGAAGATGATTATTTGGTCTTCCCTTGGTCCTGTACACAGGTATGATTGGACTGGCTGTAACTGTTACTTACCTGAATCTATTTCCTTCATTTTCTTTGTAAAAACAGAAAAGAGGAACTTGTGCACACATCTTAGTTCATTTCCTTTTTTCCATTCGGAACTGTCCAGCCTTTCTTCCTACCCCTGTAGGGCTTTCCAGTCTTGCTCCATCCTAGTCCGCCTCTCCCCCCCACTCCAAATTGTTTTTTTTTTATTTCTCTTTATATAAGTATTGTTTCTGATATCTCCTCTTCCTCTGCATTTTTTGTATTCCGTTTTTCTGTGTATTCCCCCTTCTTTTTTTTCTTTTTCTTTTCATTTTACTTTTCCTTGCTGTAATTTTCTTAGTTCCTTTTCCCAGTCATATTTTTTAATATCATCTTTTTCTTTGGACTGTTTTCTTGTTTTATCATAAAGGAAGGGATGATGGTGACAGTATCTAACTCTTTCAGTTAAAGACGTTAGTTTTCAGCTAAAACAGTCATTTGGAATTTTCCCTGATATAACTAAAATGTGGCTTTGTATTGAAAAGTATAAAGACGGTTTTCCTTTTATAAACTGAAATATGTTGTCCATACCAAGTATATAATGAAAAAAAAAAAAAAAAATCATTACACTGAAAAGATCACTGGTGCAAGAAATGGAGCAATCAATAATCTTCCACAGGAGTATCCTCTAATTTTAAAACAATATCCAGCTTAATCCTGCATCATCTTTCAACATACTTCGGGTTTCATTCTGTCGGGAATAATCTTGGAAAGATCACATTAGGAGGTCCATGGAGTAACTCACAGCCTGCCAATCTCATTAAACCAAGAACTAGAGGCTAAACAACACATTTTAATCTTACCCATGCTGCTTTCCGAGCACCTTCATCGATCAGTGTCATAAAAATAATATACGGTGTGATAAAAGGCACCATGTGTCCAGAAATAGGCATTCTATTTCACTTTTGGTGCATTAGCGGTTAATCAATGGAGCTCCTCATGTTACCTCATAAAATCTGCTTTCAAGAGATTAGGTGTGCTAAGCCAACTCCGTGCCTTCTCTATCGCTGCAGAGTTGTTAAGTTTATACACGGGTTTTAATCGCCCCTGAATAGAATCAACTCTCCAGTGTGGGAAGGCTCCCCACATACAGCTCTTCTCAACAAGTTGGAGTCAAAGATTTTTCCTCTCATTAACTCTCCTCCTCTTACTGGCTTCCTTCAACCTCTGTCTCTTAGCCGCACTGTTGCATCTTTGTCCCTTTTCTATCGTTCCTTCAATGGTCACTGCTCCTCTGAATTGTCTGCTTGCATCCTTCCAGCACTACGGCGGGCACTTTACACCCGTCTAGCAACGAACCCTCATCTCTGTTCTGTTCAGCTCTTTAATGCAAGAGTTAGCCATTACCCCCAGTCCATCATGTATGTAACAGGTCAACTCTGGAACTGTCTATCTCTGTCTATATTACCTGCTTCCTATGATCTCCAGTCTTTCAAACGCAGTACGTCCAGGCCTCTCGAGATGAACGGATCTTAAATTTGGCTCTCTTTTATCTTGTTTTGTTTTTTCCTGGGGGGAACAATCTTGCAGGCTCCTGGCCTTTAGTTCCTACTTTCTTGCAAAAAAAAAAAAAAAAGAAAAGAAAAAAAAGAAAAGAAAAATGCAGTATAAATCAAGAAACACTCAGAGTGCATCAACCACACATCAGAGATGATTTTAGGGCCGATCATTGACTTTGCTTGTTACCTTGACGTTTAATTGTTTCCAAAGCCGACTTATTGCATTCTTTTCTGGCCGACAATGCCCTTGAAGGCTTGGTTTAAACTGGATCAGTGCAGTCTGATTTGATTATGCCCTGTTACCTGCACCCGTTTCCTATTATTTTGAAAATCAAACTTCTTAACCCGTGCTAAATTTTCATATCTTCCACAATGTTTGGCCCAGATAGAATAAACAAAACTGGAGGAGTAAGGTCGAACCTTTGAACTTGCCCTATGACCGTGATCTTTGACTGATTTTGTCCAAATCGAATCACTTCATCCCTGCCATATCTTTATCCCTTCCAAGTTTGATTTGAATCGGATCAACGCTGTTCAAGTTGGTATTGTTGTGTGACGCCAATGAGCTATTGTTATAACAAAACAAGTGGCCAACCTCGGGACGACACCCAACCCTTCCATCAAGTTTCGTTCAGGTTAGATCAAAACTGAATTATTTTAACACACACACACACACACACACACACACACACACACACACACACACACACACACACACACACACACACACACACACACACACACACACACACACACACAATATGGGAGTGCTGGAGAAAATGTGGGTAAATTTGTTTAGGTCAGACAGTTCCTTCGTTACTCTTCAATTGTTCTCATTCTCAGGCTTTATCAGAATGGGAGCAAGTAACATACAGTCTATACATACCAGAGAACACTGCTGGATAGGTACTGCACTGTACTTAACGGAACACTGCACGTACACCTGTACACTATGTGTATAGTATGTTGGACAAGATTGGGTCACATGGACAATACAGAAACAGTGAAGAAAAAAAAAAACAATAAAGACGATTAATCGCATATTTCACTTTGCTACAGGTATAAGGCCGTTAGTGTATATCTATAGACCAGAACATTTGAGAGTTGGCCACCAGCCTATGCCCCTGATAGGATTACGTAACCTAAGAATCACCAGTCACATCTTTTGGAATCGAACCTATACCCGTTGGAAAGTCCGGCGCACCAACTGAGGTGCTCCTGAAAGTATGCCTACAGCCGCTGCAGTATCAAAAGAAACTAAATCCAGAAAAAAATGTAAACGAGAGTGAAAGGAATCCAGTGGTCCCAAAATCATTACAGTTTTACTGCCATCCTGTCTGTTTATTGTACTGTCTGCACACACACACACACACACACACACACACACACACACACACACACACACACACACACACACACACACACACACACACACACACATCCTTCTATCTATCTATTCCCAGACGCCTTAATCCCATAAGGGGTGATCACAAACAAATCGCCTCCATGTCGCCCTGTCCCCCGCCATTTCATTACCCTGCTCCCAGCTCACACACCCCTCTCTCATATACCCCTCCACTCCATCCCTTCATCTCATCCTTGGCCTCCCCCTCCCTTTCCTCCCCCCTCCACCTCATTCACATACACTCTCTTCGTCAGTCTCTCATTCTCTATTCTTTCCACATGGTCAAACCACCTCAATGTGTTTCTCCTAATGCTTCCTACATTCACATCCACACCACAACGCTACTTCGCTTCCTCATTTGTCAGTCTGTCTCTCCATGTGACTCCACACACACACACACACACACACACACACATATATATATATATATATATATATATATATATATATATATATATATATATATATATATATATATATATACTATCTATCTATCTATCTATATACTATCTATGTATCTATCTATCTATCTATCTATATACTATCTATGTATCTATCTATCTATCTATACTAGTATATAAATATTTACATATATATATATATATATATATATATATATATATATATATATATATATATATATATATATAGATAGGTATATAGATGGATTGATAGATAGTTAGAAAAAGAGAGAGAGAGAGAGAGAGAGAGAGAGAGAGAGAGAGAGAGAGAGAGAGAGAGAGAGAGAGAGAGAGAGAAGATTGTATGGAAAGGATAAGTTTATTCGACCATGAAAGTAAGAATCTGTAGATGTTTTGTTGAGGCCGACTGACTGATAGACCGTCAGACATTTAGCATGGCTGGTGGAGGACGGTGGGACACGTGAAGGAAGCGTAGACTGTGAAGATGGGTGGTGTAGTTGTGCCGATAGCCGTGGCAACCATTTGTCTAGTACTCACACGAGTGCAGGAACGAGTGTGGCGGACAGGCTAGGAGTGAGCAGGATGGACTGGTATTGTGATAAGTTGATGGCCAGAGTGGGATGAGATACCGTCTAAACCACAACGTTCTTCTGAGTCCTGGAAAAAACAAGAAAGTAATAGTGCACTGCTTTCCATGTACCATGCATTGAACTATTTAAGTATAAAATATAAATCACTGTTGTTCGTAATATTCAGTGTTGTTCACGCCACCTTCTGCAAATAAAGTCACCACCACTACCACTACTTGGCTGAAAATGTAGACACTAGCACTACAGCTACTTTTGGAACACAGCCAGGTCATAATCAACACCATTTTTCAACTAAAGAACAAACGCAAGACAACATGGATGTATTCACTTTCTAGACATTGGCACCTAATGGACCATGTAATTGTAAGGCAGTGAGATTATTGAGCAGTTCATATATCCTGAGCTTTGAGAGGTGCTGAGTGCTCAGCAGACCATAAACTTATAGTCACCAAGCTGCAACTAGTTATTCGCCCAGAAATGCGCCGTAGACCATCAGCCAAGAAACTAAATTGTAGTATTTTAAAGGATGTGGTAACTTTTAACACATTCAGCAGCACTGTTACAAACTCTCTCAAAAACATTGCAACAAACCTAGATGCCGAGAGGCTGAACATTCAGACACTGATTCAGAGCACTGCAGAAGAAACCCGAAGCTTATCCATTCGCTGTCATAAAGACTGGTTTGCTGAAAATGCCGAAGGCATACTTGACATTCATATAGAGATGAACAGAGCATATATCAATTGTTGGCTCATCTTATCTCCTTACAGTCGTATGCTTAAACATAAATGGAGAAACCCTTCATTGGTCCCTCCCATATGTACTGAGGAGAGCACAAGCTTGTACTCAGTTTTTACATGGTATGGTAAGAGAACATTAAAGGAAAAGTGGAGGTTGTTAGCCCTATTTTTTTTTTTTTGCGAGAAAGAAGGAACCAAAGGCCATGAGCCCGCAGTAACAGTTCCCTCCAAGAGAAAAACAAAATACAATAGAGAGCTAAATTCAAGATCCGATCATTTTGAGATGCCTGGACACACTGCGTTTGAAAGACTGGAGATCATAGGCAGCAGGAAATACAGACAGGGGGAGACAGTTCCAGAGCTGACCTGTTGCATAAATGAAAGACTGGGAGTAAAGGTTAACTCTTGCATTAGAGAGTTGGACAGAAAAGGGATGAGAGTTTGCTGCCAGACGGGTGCTACGCGCCCGTCGTAGAGGTGGAGGAATGCAAGCAGACAGTTCAGAGGAGCAGTGACCATTAAAGTAGCGATAGAAAAGAGATAAAGATGCAACAGTGCGGCGAAGAGACAGAGGTTGAAGGGAGTCAGTAAGAGGAGGAGAGTTAACGAGACGAAAAGCCTTTGACTCCACCCTATTGAGAAGAGCTGTATGTGGAGAGCCACCCCACACATGAGAGTTGTACTCCACACAGGGGCGGATAAAACCCCTGTATAGAGTCAACAATTGTGCAGGGGTAAAGAAAGAGCGGAGTCGGCTTAGCACACCCAATCTCTTGGAAGCAGATTTTACAAGAGATGTAATATGATCTTTCCAAGATAAGTCCCGAGTAAATGAAACCCCAAGCATGTTCAAGGATGATGCAGGATTAAGCTGAATATTATTAAACATTAGTGAGTATACCTGTGGAAGATTTTGTCGGGTTGATAGGTGTAAGAACTGAGTCTTAGATGCATTAAAAACAACCATATTATTTTTACCCCAGTCAGAGATACGAGCCAAGTCAGACATTAGGTGTGCCATAGCCTCATCCCTTGTTTGTTGAAGTAACTGTTGAGATGGGCGTTGCGGGAACCGAATGGAAAGGTGAAGGGTGGAGTCATCAGCGTATGAGTGGATAGGGTTAGATGTACAGTTTAGAAGTTCATTGATGACTAAAAGAAAGAGAGTTGGTGATAGGATAGAGCCCTGAGGAACACCACTGTTGATAGATCTAGGAGAAGAACGATGGCCGTCTACAACAGCGGCTATAGAACGACCAGAAAGGAAGCTAGCGATGAAGGCACAGATAGAAGGATAGAAACCGTAGGTGGGCAGTTTGGAAATTAAAGATTTATGCCAGACTCGATCGAAAGCCTTTGAGATGTCAAGTGCAATGGCAAAGCTTTCACCAAAGTCCCGAAAGGAGGATGACCAGGAGTCTGAAAGGTAGGTGAGAAGATCGCCAGTGGAGCGTCCCTGATGGAACCCATACTGACGATCGGAAAGAAGGTTGTGATAGGAAAGATGCCTTAAAATTTTTCTATTGAGAATTGACTCGAAAACTTTTGAAATACAGGACGTTAAAGGAATTGGACGATAGTTGGAGGGTTGGGAGTGGTCACCCTTCTTTGGGACTGGCTGAATGAGAGCAAACTTCCAGCAAGAAGGAAAGGTACAAGTTAACAGACAAAGGCGAAAGAGTTTGCCTAGGCAGGGTGTAAGCACTGAAGCACAGTTCTTGAGAACAACAGGAGGGACCCCATCAGGCCCATATGCCTTGTTAGTACTGAGGCCAGTGATGGCAGAAAATACATCAACTGAAGAAATTTTAATGTCAGCCATGAGGAAGTCAGAGGGGGTAGTGATGGAGGAACAGCACCGGAATCGTCTAAGGTGGAATTGGAGGAGAAAGTCTGTGTGGAGAGATCTGCTTTATCAGTAGAAGAAATAGCTACAGAACCATCAGAGTAGAAAAGAGGAGGGAAGGATGATGAGGTAAGGTTGTTAGAAAGATTTTTGGCAAGGTGCCAGAAGGAGAGGGAAGAATTCGAGTTGGTGAGTTGAGAGCATTTAGTATGGATGAAATTATTTTTAGTAGAACGAAGAACAGATTTAGCACGATTCCGGGCAGAAACGTAAAGATGATGTGATTCAGGGATGGGTTGGCTCCGGTACCTTTTATACGCCCTCTCCTTGTTGCGGACAGCATTAGAACAAGCGTGATTAAACCAAGGCTTTCTTGCGTTAGTCAAAGGGTATGAGAAAGGAATGTATGCTTCCATGCCCGAGAGAATAACCTCCGTAATGCGCAAGGCACATACAGATGGCTCCCGGCCATGGAAGCAATAATCATTCCAGGGAAAATCAAAGTAGTACTGCCTGAGGGCCTCCCAGTCCGCGGCTCCAAAATGCCACAGACGACGTTTCCCTGGAGGGTCCACAGGCCGCACCGGAGTGATAGGACAGATTAAGGTAATAAGGTTGTGATCAGAGGAGCCCAACGTAGAGAAAAGATTAACAGAGTAAGCAGAAGGATTAGTTGTGAGGAAGAGGTCAAGTATGTTGGAGCTCTCTCCAAGGCGGTCAGGGATACAGGTAGGGTGTTGTACAAGCTGCTCTAGGTCATTAAGGATAGAAAAGATGTAGGCTTGTTCACCAGGTGGATCCGTGAAAGGAGAGGAGAGCCAAAGGTGGTGGTGAACATTGAAATCTCCTAGAATGGAGATTTCAGAGAAAGGAGAAATGGATAGGATGTGTTCCATCATAGAAGTAAGATAGTCGAAGAATTTTTGATAGTCAGTAGAATTAGGGGATAAGTAAACAGCACAGATATATTTAGTCAGAGAATGACAGGAAAGCCGAAGCCAGAGTGTAGAGAATTCAGAAGTATCGAGGTCAGGAACACGAGAGCAAGATAAGTCGTTGCGTATATAGACACAACAGCCACCTTTGGCTTTGAAATGAGTATAGAGAAAGTAGGAGGATACAGAAAAGGGTTTGCTGTCAGTTGCCTCAGACAGCTGAGTCTCCGTTAGAAAAAGAAGGTGAGGTTAAGAGGAGGAGAGGTGGTGCTCAACAGAGCGAAAGTTAGAGGAAAGGCCGCGAATGTTGCAGAAATGAAGAAGAGAGTCAGACAGTGGTTCCAGGGATCTCGAGTTGTCACCGGGAGAGGGGCGGACGGTGGGGGTATTTATGGCCCTCCCCCTGGGGACTCCAAGGCTTGATTAAAGACGCCATTTTTGTTGAATTTAGAATAGGAAGTGTAGTGTATACTGTGCATGTAGTTTGGTGAAGATAGTTAGAGAAACTTGTACTGGAGAGCATGCTGGCCTACTCTCTGTGTAACTGAGACACTGAAAAAGTTCATCAAAGGGGGATGCTCAGGAAATAGTCCTGAGGGCTGATGAAACAGGAGCTCCAGCACTCCCTGTCATCAGCTTTCCATCCACCTTGGGAGTACTGCCCTGCTCGACTGGTGCTACAGTCTACTCCTTAGTATGTCGGGATCACCCCCCTCGGAGTCACCATGAGTCTTCTTTGTCAAGTCCATATCCATTTACACCAAAACAAGACGATTTCCCGTCATAAGTTGGTCTGTCTTTTTTTTTCTGTCTATATGAATATCTAATATACTATAGCACTAGCCGTGTGTGTGTCAGTGTGTGTGTGTATTTTGGGCAGCTGAAACTACACATTCAAATCGCACCAAAATTGGCACAAAAATCGCAAAAAATTCGCTCATGTGAAAAAACTTTTACTATATTTAATGAGCAATCAAAGTTTGACCAAAAAACGCTGCTCTTGGCGTGAGTGCATAAAGTTAGGGTGGCATTCACTGTAGAGTTTTTGATGGCTTTATATCGATGTCGCCTTGATGGCTGATAGTGACAATGTTAGACTTGAACAGCACATAAACGTGACTCGGATTACCTGAAATGATTGAAATGCACGTGCAAAGCGCGAGGAAACGAGTGTGAAGCACAAGGAAATGAGTGTGAAGCACGAGAAAGCGAGCGCACAGCCCAAGAGCCCTCTGCAAGAGCAAGTGTGGCAGGGCCCAAAGGGCCCACGAGCACTTGTATATATCAATATCTATCTATCGATCTTTCTGTCTATTTATATATCTATCTATATATGAAGATCTATGCATACAATGTAAGAAGCCTCGCAGAAGATTACAAACTTGATTAACTTAATGACTGAACTGGAAAACATTAGTTGGGATATTGTAGGTATGAGTGAGACCCACAGAAAAGAAGAAAAAGTAATTCAGCGTGAAGACAGCAACCACCAGTTTTATTACAGAGGAAGGCAAAATGAAAGAATTAGTGGTGTAGGATTTGTAATTAACAGAAATCTTGCAAGCAACATCGTTAAATTCAGCAGTGTATTTGACAGAGCAGCACTGGACTATGCAAAAAATATAACCTGAAAGTAATACAAGTATGTGCGCCAACTTCTCAAAGCTCAGATAAAGAAATAGAAGCATTATATGACTACATCTCTCAGATTATAGAAGAAGATGTGACCACATATATTATACTCATACTCATGGAGAACTTCAATGCAAAAGTAGGGAAGTCAAAAAATGGAGAAGCATGTATGGAAAAATTTGGAGTGGGAGAAAGGAGTGAAAGAGGAGAAATGGTGGTAAATTTTGCTGAAATGTATAACATAAGAATAATGAACACATTCTTCCACAAAAGAACAGGAAGAAAGTGGACCTGGAGAAGCCCAAACTGAGAAACAAAGAATGAAAATGACTTCATTCCAGCAGATAAGAATAACTATCAATCTATCTATCTATAGCCCGACGCCCTAATCTCGCAAAGGGTGGCCGCAGACAAAACGCCTCCAAGTCACTCTGTCACCCACCATTTGACTCCCCTCCCCCCAACTCACCTCCCCCTCCCTCATATACCTCTCAACTCCATCCCTCCACCTCATCCTCGGTCTACCCCTCCCTCTCCCTCCCTCCACCTCACCTACATACACCCTCTTAGTCAGTCTTTCATTCTCCATTCTCTCCACATGTCCAAACCACCTCAATGTATTTCTCCTAATCTTTTCAACCACATCCACATCTACCCCACAACGTTCCTTCACTTCTTCATCTCGTCAACCTGTCCCTCCACGTCACTCCACATGCTCCTCTCAAGTAACTCATTTCCACTGCTCTCACTCTTGACTTGTTCCCCTCTTGCAATGTCCACGCCTCGTCTTCCATACGTCAGGGTAGGGATCACAATACCATCATGCAGTGACTTCTTAACTTCCATACTCACCTCCCTATTTCTCATCACTGCTTTCAGTGTACCAACAACTTTTCTTCCCTGCTGTACCCTTTCACGTACTTCATCCCCCAAAGTTCCATCCTTACTCATCACACTACCCAAGTACTTGAATGCACTCACATTCTCCATATCCTCACCATCCAACCTCACTGCACACTCTGTGACTTCATTCCTCTCAAACACCATAACTTTACTTTTGTTTACATTAACTTTCAGCTTCCTCCTCCTACACACTGTCCCAAATTCATTCACCAAACCTTGCAACTCCCATTCATCTTCACTCAACAATACTGTATCATCAGCAAACAGCAACACCGGAATCTTCCAAATCTCACCCTCATTCATTAGGGCCACCCCACATCCACTGCCCTACCTTGTACCTCCTTTACTACCCCATCCATATATATATTAAACAGCCATAGAGACATTACACACCCCTGTTTCAGTCCCACATTGAGATCAAAGAACTCACTCAGCTCACCATCCACTCGCACCGTAGCCCTAGCTCCCTCGTACATACTCTTCACAGCACTCAACAATTTCCCCTCCACTCCATATGTTCTTAATACCTTCCACATACCTTGCCTATCTATTCTGTCATAAGCTTTCTCCAAGTCCATGAAGGCAGCATACACTTTCCTTCCCTTCTCTAGATACTTCTCCACTAAACATCTTAGAACAAATATCTGATCTACACACCCTTTTCCCTTCCTAAATTCCCCTTGTTCTTCTCCAACTAGCTCCTCTGTCATATGCCTAACCCTATCAATGAGTATTCTACCATATATTTTACCAGTCACACTAAGAAGGCAAATACCCCTATGGTTAGCACATACTTCTCTCTCCCCTTTTCCTTTGTACAGAGGAACAATTATACCTGATTTCCAGTCCTCTGGAACCCTTCCCTCTTCCCAAGCCAATCTACACAACTTCCATATCCACTCCACAACAATCTCACCCCCATACCTAAGCATTTCACCACACACTCCATCAATTCCTGGGGCCTTTCCCAGCTTAATCTTCTTCATCGCTTCCACTACTTCCGACCTACTGATCTCTTCCTCCCTCCTCTCATCTCTTCTTCTCCCAGCCATTCCCCAACCACTTATACTCACACTGCTCTCACTCTCTACATTCAACAAATCCTCAAAGTGCTCCTTCCATCTCCTCAATTTCTCTCTCTTCTCCACCAACAATCTATTATTCCTATTTTTCACTCCCCTACTATTTCCCCTTTCACACTGCCTTACTTTCTTTACCTCCTTCCAAAACAATTTCTTACTCTCCCTCCATTTCACACTCAGATTCCTCCCAAACTCTTCATCCACTTTCTTCTTACTCTCCTTCACCAGTCTCTTAACCTCCCTTCTCCTGCTCACATATACCTCTCTCTTCTCTCTCTCATCTTCTCCCCTACCTCTACTCGCCAACCATTCACCATATGCCTTCTTCTTTTGTTCCACAGCTCGTTTCACCTCATCATTCCACCATGCTGTCCCTTGCACACCCTTGCATCTCCTCCTCACTTCACAAACCGCTTCACACGCTGCGCTTATCTCTTCCGTGAATATCTTACATACGTCTTCCACCCCTTCCATCTGCTCTAGCTCATACCTTCCCAATCTTTCTTCCACTATGCTCTTATACTCTGTCATTTTCTCACTATCTTGCAATTTCTCCACTCTTCTCACAGGAGCTGCTTCCTCCTGTCTTCCCCTTCGTCTCCTCAACCACTTTCTTTTGCAGCTCTACCTTGGCCATCACTAAGTGATGGTCCGAGACTCCATTCCCCCACCCTCTCCACACCCTTGCATCCAACACTTGTCTTCTCATTCGCTCATCCACACACACGTAGTCTATCATTGCCTTTCGTTCAACAAGTTCACCATCCATCCTCCTCATTACTTTCCATGTATACCGGTGGATCATCTTATGACGAAAGTAGGTGTTGGCTATTGCCAACCCCTTACAAGCACAGATGTCCACCAAAGCACTACCATTCCCATCTACTTCAGCTGGCACACCCCACTGACCAACCACTCCATCCACTCATACATTCCCAACTTTGCCATTCATGTCTCCAATCAACAGCACTCTCTCGCTCCTCTCAAACTTGTCCATACATGCTTCTACTCTCGCCCAAAACTCATCTTTCACTCTTGCCACTCGATCCTCTGTTGGAGCATACACACATACAATCGCCCATGCTTGTATACCTACTTTCATCCTCACCCATACAATCCTTGCACCCACTGTTCCATACTCTCTTATATTCTCCTTCCACTTCTTGCTTATCATCAGACATACTCCCTCTCTTGCCCTCTCATTCTCACTGACTCCCGCACATATACCTATACCGTATTCCCATTCTCTCATCCTTTCACCTTTCCATTTAGTTTCAGTCAATCCACATATATCCACTTTTGCATCCTCAAGCACCTGGACAATCTCTCTCTCTTTCACTTCATCATTCACTCCTCTCACATTCCATGTCCCCACCCTAAGAATGTCCTTTGTCCGTTCCTTAGTCGTCAACGTACGGTCCGTCCGGGTCCGAGGCGCTTTATTTGCTTTTTTAGTTAGTTCTTTTTACGGGGTGGGGCACTAACCCACCACCAACCCTTTTAGTCGCCTCGTACGACAAGCAGGGATACTGGGGGAGTATTCTTGAAACCCCCCTACCCCCAGGGGGGGTAAATATAGGAAGTGACCATAGGACTGTGGGTTGCACAGCCAGATTCAATTTCAGAAATGAAAGAAAGAAGATTATTAAAGATAAAAACATATGCCCAATAAAAGTAAAAGAAAACAAAGCAGCCATTCAGTTGGAAATAAGGAACAGATTTCAGGCTCTAAGTAATGATGAATGTGACATTGATGAGTTGAACGAGGGACTAACAAAAGTGCTAAGAGAATCAGCGGTGGTAGTAGGAAAACCTAATACAACCAAAGCCAAGAAGTATTCAGAAAAGAATGAAAGCAAAGGAAGATGAAATAAAATGAGCGGAATTAAATCAGCTATCAACAAGAGACAAAGAGAAGAAAAAAAGAGAAACATGGATCAGATCACAGAAACCATCAAGAAAGGAAAAAGTCTGAAACAAGTCCGAAGTAAAATGACACTAGGAAAGCAACAAATGACTTCACTGGAAGACAAAAACGGTGAAGTCATTGAAAGAAGTGATAAGATAGTGAAGAGAGTTGAAGAATTTTACAAAGAACTGTATGCATCAAAGACAGTAGTACCAATAGCTAACTTTCAGTTGACACAAGTGAAGTACCTGAGGTAACATCAGACGAAGTAAATATTTGTCTTAAAAATATGAAAAGAGGGAAGGCTCCGGGAGAAGATGAATTAGTAGCAGATTTACTGTTGGATGCAGGAATAGAGGTACAAAACAGGCTTGCACACTGATTTGCTCAGTGTACGTATAAAAAAAGAAGAAAATTCCCCAAAACATGGTGTAGTGCAATAGTTATTTTACTTTACAATAAAGGGGACTCAAAAAATCTTAGTAACTATCGACCCATTAGCTTATTATCTGTCATTTACAAACTCTTCACTAAAGTCCTTACGAATAAAATAACAAATCTGGAGGAAAACCAACTTCGTGAACAGACAGGATTCCGAAGCGGGTATTCGACCACTGATCAACTACACACAATGAATCAGCTCTTTGAGACAACTACAGAATCTAATAAACCCCTCTGCTTAGCTTTTGTTGATTACGAAAATGCTTTCGACTCAGTGGAGCACATAGGAATTATAAATTCGTTGCGAGTGAATGAGAACATTGTAAAATTACTCGAAAACATGTGTAAAGAAGGAACTGCTACAGTTAAATTACATAAAGACTCATAAAATGAAGATTGAGAAGGGCGTGCGTCAGGGAGATACAATGTCACCAAAATTGTTTACAGCATGCCTACTGTAGAGAGTATTTTCAGAAAGCTAGACTAGGAACACAAAAGAGTGAACATAGATGGAGAAAAGCTAAACCATTTATGATCTGCAGATGACATTTTCCTAATTTCAGAAACTGCAGAGACATTGCAAGAAATGTTAAATGACCTGAACAGAGAAAGTCTCAAAGTAGGGCTAAAGATGAACTGGAGTAAAACTAATGTTTAATCAACAGTCACCAAAGAATGTCATCAGAATAAGCGAAGAAATTCTTGAAGAAGACGAGGAGTATAATTACTTGGGGCAAATATTAAAATTAGCGAAAGATCATGATAGCAAAATAAAAAGACGCATTACAATTGGATGGCAAGCTTTCGGTAAACATAGAGACATTATGTAATGTAGCTTGCCAGTTTCTATGAAACGAAAAGTTTATAAATAATGTAAAATTCCAGCTATTACGTATGCCTGTGAGATCTGGAAACTGACAACATCGATGGAAAGTAAGTTAATCTGTTCTCGGAGAGCAATGGAAAGGTCAATGTTGGAAATATCTTTAAGAGACAGGAAAAGATCAACTTGGGTGAGAGAGCAGAATTAAGTCAAAGATATTATAGAAGTTATAAAAGAATAGAAATGGAGGTGGGCAACCCTTATAGCAAGAATAAAGGATAACCGATGGAGCAAGAGGCTGACTGGCTGGACACAAGAGATTGTAAGCGTGGCAGAAAAAGGCCAGACAGGAGGTGGAGAGATGAGACAGAGAAATTTGCTGGGAAAACGTCGCAAAGATTGACTCAGTCAAGGAATTCGTGGAGAAGGTTGGGGGAGACCTTTGTTTAGCAATGTTCTTGTAATGGCTGATGATGATGATGAAATATATACATACATAGATACGTGTAGATATAGATATATATATATATCTATATATATATATATATATATATATATATATATATATCTGTATCTCTTTATGTATGTATGTATGTATCTATCAATCTATATCTCTATCTATCTATCTATCTATAGCGCCTGTTTGTCTGTATGCTTTATATGTACTCGTATTTATAACAATAAACTTTTCAATCAGTTCTTGTGCTGGAGATATGATAGCCGGTACTGGAGTTAAAAGAATTAGGGTAATCCTTAAGGAGACATAGGACCACCTCTTTAAAAAAAACATTACCTACCTTTGAACTGATTAGGTGACTTTATAAAGGTGCACAGAAGTGCCTTATCGAGTATGAGGAGGACCCATCATTAAACAAAGAAAATATGATTACATAAGCAATGTTTCCCAAATATATTTGGCTGGGACCCTGAACACATAATTTTTTGTCCTGTGGATCCTCAAGGTGGAAACATAATGTCAGTGTTTTTTCATTTAGTTTTACCCCATTAAATCTATTGGATAAAACTATTTCCTGTTCCAAAATTGTGATATTAATGTATTTGCACAATTCTGTACTTTAACATTTTTTTCTTATTTTTAATATTTTTTAAACCATATTGTGACCCTAAGGAGCATCCTTGCGACCCTAATTTTGGTCGCGACTATGGGTTTGGGAATGGATAAGGAATAGGTTAGGTTAGGTTCGGATAAGTTTGGTCAGATTAGCATAAAATAGGTTAGGTTCGATTGGTAAAAATAAGGCTGGATAGGTTACTATAATTTAGGTTAGGTTTGGGTGAATGAGCGATTGTAAGGGTAAAACCGCTCAAAAATGGCGTTCTAAGATGACGTCCGTCTGTCTTTGCACACAGATTAGGATAAGTTAGCATAAAATTGGTTAGGTTAGCCAAAAATAGGTTAGGCTGGTTACGAGAAATAAGGTAGGGTTATTACGAAAATTTAGGTTAGGTTTGGATAAATAGGCACTGGTAACGGTAATTTCACTAAAAAATGGCGTTCTTAGATGGTATCTGTCTGTCTTTGCTGGCAGATTAGGGTTAAGTTTGGTTGGGTTAGCATAAAATTGGTTGAGTTAGTCTCAGATAGGTTAGGTATGGTTAGGATAAATCAAGTAGGGTTCGGTTAAAAAAAAATTAGATTTGCTTTAGATAAACAGGCACTGATAAACGTTATTTCGCACAAAATTGGCTTTCTAAGATGGAGTCAGTCTGTCTTCGCGCACAGTAAACTATTGGCCGTCTGTAAACAAACATTGCGTTTTATAACGATTTCTACCATTCTTAAATGAAATTAAAACATTGAAACTTGGTAACACAGTAGGAAATTACTTGAAGAATTCCACGAAGAGGTAAGTATGGAAAAACAAGAACAGAAAACCACAAAATACGGAGGCGATGTGTCTCCTTAAGGATTACCAAGAATTATGAATAAGATACCGCCAGTAAATATTTAAAAATGGTATTTGGAAAAAATAGTTTGCAGTGCCTGAAATAACGCCAAGATGATCCGATGCTGTTGTGATGTTTCATAGTTTGGCCTGTGTGCTAAGAACAGTAACTTTCACTTTATATATGAAATGTATACTGTAGTATTACCGATGGCACTGACTGAATGCCCAATATTCAGTTAAAGCAAATGACTATTGTATAAAACTGGCTTCAACATGTCAATTAAAGGATCTCACTCTTCTACTGACCATTGTAAAAAAAAAAAAAAGTCCAGCATTAGTGCAGAGTAGGGCCCATGCTCGGCCTTGACTTATTACTTCGTAAGGTACAGCTCGCAGGTTTTGATAACAAATAATTAATTTGCATTGTATGAGTGCATTGTACTTTTTGCTTGTTAAACTATTTTTTACATAAATTAGTTACATTATTCCATGTTTTCTGCAGGTACACGGTTGCCTGGGGGGAGGCGGTGGCCGAATCGGTAGAGAGTTGGCTTGCAGTCCTAATGGACTCAAATTTGAATCCCCACTGCGGCAGGGAACCGTTTAAGGATTTGAATTTCTTTAAAGCAGACTTTACTGATCTACCAGACGACCCGCCGACAAGAAAAAATACCCCTGCTAATACCAATACACCAGTCCTGTACGAAACAGCCCTAGCATGTATTCAGTATGGATGATGGGTGTTAGCGCCAAAGTGGTGACATGTGGAGGTGTATGGATGTAGGAGGACTACTGGTCTTCGGTAACGAACTGTAAAGCCTATGCCCAGAGTTGGTCACATAAAAAAAAAAAAAAAAAAAAAAAAAAAAACGTTGTTGCGAATAAGTACATATAGGGTTTGGAAAAGCCATAGCATGCTTCCCCTTAAAAGTTTGGGAACAACTCCTACCAATTGAGGGAAATCTTTCTCTACTTAATCTTTTAGCATACCGTTGTGTATAGACCCTTAGGAAAGGCCTTACATTACCTTTAAGCAGACGGTAGTATGAGTCTAAAATTTCTCGTGAAGCAAAGTCAGACTCTAAGAGATTTTTTTTTTTCTTTTTTCACTATGAAAGAAGTTAGGAGAATGTACGCTTTACTTACACGATATCGTTCATGATGACCAAACAACAGCAACAATATTGAAAGACCCTTTCATTGGGTTTCCACAGAGGAAAATCTTGTAAACATTTACATTCCACATTTTTTTTTTTTTCAGGACTAGAATATGATGAATTATCAATCACCAAAATAATAGGGGATGATATGCTATTTTAATAACCTTTAGAAAATCGACCCAAACAAACCAGCAGGTCCAGACCAAATACCCTGTATCTCCTTGCATACTGCATAAATGTTTCAGACATTTAACATTTACTGTAATTAAAATATTCATTAAAACATTAAGTGAATGAAGATTACCTAGATCATTAATATATCACCTACTAACAAGGAAGAAAAGAACACACAAATTACCGCCCAGTTAACTAAATATAAGCACTAAACAAAACGTTGAATAAAAAATGTTTGAGATCAAATTATTTTATTCCTCAACAAGCATAACTTATAAAACATAATCACCACGGGTTTCTAAATAATATTTATGCCTTACAAATATACACCATGGCTGGGACGTAAAAATACCGCCGGATTTCATCTACCTAGATTTTCAGAAATCGATTGCTAAGGTCCCCAATCTAAGATTACTAAAAAGCTAAATGCCAGTGGCCTCTCCACTCGTATGTTAATGGACTGGAGACTGGTTAACGAATCACAAGCAATGTGTAATGATAAATGACGAATTATCAGACTGATTGCAAGTAACTAGCAGAGTTGCTTAAGGGTCATTTCCAAGACTAGTTCATTGTACTCTCTACTGTATATCGGTGATCTAGAAAATTGGCTCGTTTCTAAGGTAGCGAAATTTGCAGATGACACGAAGCTAGGAGACAAGAGTAGTTACGAAATCTGACTCTGCACATACAAGTATACAAAACGATATGGGTAAATTAATAAAATGGAATGAAATAAGGTAGATGAAATGTAATGTAGATAAATGTAAGATAATGTACTTTGGCGACAAAAAAAAAAAAAAAAAAAAAAAAACATTAAATATCGTATGTTCATGCCCCGCTGACAGGTAAAAAAAAAAAAAAAAAAAAAAAAAAGAGAAAGATTTAATAGTTATTGTCAGTAAAAACTTCAAAGACTTAAATCTCTGTATTGCAGACTTTACCAAGGCAAACAAAATGCTCGGCAAGGCAAAATGTTCATCGCAAGGAACTTCGATCATAAAACGCCCGATTTAATCTAAGTTTTGTATGTCATTAGTTAAACCACACCATGAACACTGTGTGCAGCTCTGGTCCTCAAACCTTATTATACATGATGAGAAACTCGAGAAAGCGCAGTGCAGAGCCAAGAAAATTATTCAACCTCTGCGAAATTTATCCTACGAAGAGCGAATAAAGAGACTAAGAATGTTTTCCCTAAAAGAAGACTCAGAGGAGATCTCATACAATTATTTAAAAATCTTAACTAATTCGACAACCTCAGATACAATGATTTGTTCGAAATGCAGAATGACTCTGTGACTAGAAATAATGAAACTGAAAAACATGAGATGCAGCACTAATATAAGGGAAAAATGATTTTAATACTAGCGTAGTGGAACAATGGAATAAGATAAAAGCAACAGTAATTATTGCTAAAACTATTGATATGTATAATATTCGGCCAGAGAAATATTTGGACACTATATTCTACAGCAACCTCAGTTTTGTTTACTCGTATTTCCAGACTGATGTGTTTGCCGACAACAGTGAGACGTTCCCTTAATAATGAGAACACTCGGTGACTGTGTGTGTGTGTGTGTGTGTGTGTGTGTGTGTGTGTGTGTGTGTGTGCGTGTTTAACAGATCTGTAGATTACAGATTACATAGAACATTGTTTTTCCTCTTCTGGCTCTCCTATGAAAATTTCCATGTTTGTTCTTTCTAACGAGTATTGTGTTTTTTCTTTTTCCTGACTACGTTTTCTCTCACACGTTGGTTAATCTTAGTAGAATCAGATATAATTTTTTCAACAAATAACCTCGTCATGAGACAACAGACCTCTTGTAATCTATACTTCCTGAGTACTTACGCGTGAGTACTTCAAATTACTAATCCATTACTACTATTTATAGGTCTTTCCGTTCACTACGAAATGGTTGGCTAATGGATATTTTTCAGAATATGCTCAACGTGCAGTGCCGGTTATCTTTACTCTTCTAACAGCTATTTGTGATATTTCTTACTGCTAACTATGTATTTATTTATTTATTTATCTTTTAATTAATTAATTAACGTATTACTATTACTATTATTATTATTATTATTATTATTTTTTTTTTATTATTATTATTATTATTATTATTATCATTATTATTATTAATATTATTAACATTATAATAATTACCACTGTTGCTGTTCAAATAGTTATTACGAGCGAGCAGACGGTGTCATATATGGAAATGAGCGGCCCGGTCCGACTCGGCCAGACCGTCAGGCTAAGCAGATGCTAATCATTATACTCGTACGTGAAGTACAGTTGACTTTCTTTCAGCATGTGATACAGTCATTTGTTAAACTTTTTCATCAACTAAAAACTCACCCATAAAGGCGCAGGAACTCCTTGGAATCTTGAATTTTCCAAGGAAGTGCTCGGCTGTAGTCAGTAAACTCCTCAATTACAAAATAAGATTAAGTAAAATTACAGGCGGAGATTCCGCCTGTAATTTAGATAAACGTTTTTGCAATGGTTGAATGATGAAATCATTAATAGAAACCCCATAATTGGCTTTAATTATCTCATCAATAATTAAGTCTTTATCGTTTCAGTTTCTTCGACACGGCAGGCTGGCAACGGAGATTGTAGAATTTAGCATTGCGCGAGTGATGAATGATACGACGCCTCGCTTTACACCAGCACTCGAGTACCGTTGGAATCTATGTTGTTCAAACAAATCCTGAACTACTGTATATTAAGAACTTCTGTATTCTTTGCTTCATAATATATGCTCCTCAGTACTCAGAGATCTAATCTAAATTTAATCAATAACAGTACAGGGATAAATCATCCAGGGGAATCGCCCTGTTTCTTACTTTTATCCTGGGACTGATATATCAGAAGGAAATTGTGATGATACGATGCTCACTTGCACGTCACGCGCTCACATAGCGCACTCCACTGGTCAGTATTCTTCTTCTTATGAATATTATTGCTATTATTATTATTCTATTGTTATTATTATTATTATTATTATTATTATTATTATTATTATCAGCTAAGGCTGCAGTGCGTGTGGATGGTGAACTGAGTGAATTTTTCTTTTTGAAGGTTGGGTTGAAACAGGGATGTGTCATGTCTCCATGGTTGTTCAATCTGTACATGGATGGGGTAATAAAAGAGGTACAAGGTAGGGTAGTGGATGCTGGAGTGGCCCTGGTGAAAGAGGGTAGTGTTTGGAAACTCTCTGTACTGTTGTTTGCAGATGATACTGTGTTGTTGAGTGAAGACGAAGGAGAGCTGCAAGGCTTGGTGGATGAGTTTGGGAGAGTGTGTAAGAAACGGAATCTAAAGGTGAATGTAGGGAAGAGTAAAGTGATGGTCTTTGAGAAAGGTGAAGTCAGTGAATGTACAGCGAGGTTGGATGGTGAGAAATTGGAAAATGTGAGTACGTTTAAGTACTTGGGTAGTGTGATGAGTAAGGATGGAGGTTTGGAGGGTGAAGTGCTTGAAAGGATACAGCAGGGAAGAAAGGTTGCTGGTTCCTTGAAAGCAGTGATAAGAAACAGGGAAGTGAGCATGGAAGTGAAAAAGTTACTACATGACAGTATTGTGATACCAACTCTAACGTATGGATGTGAAGCTTGGACGTTGCTGGAAGGACACAAGTCATGAGTGAGAGCAGTGGAACTGAGTTATTTAAGAGGAGCCTGTGGAGTCACATGGAGAGACAGGCTGACAAATGAGGATATAAAGGAGCGTTGTGGTGTGGATGTGGATGTGATAGGAAGCGTTAGGAGGAATACATTGAGGTGGTTTGACCATGTGGAGAGGATGGAGGGTGAAAGACTGACGAAGAGAGTGTATGTGAGTGAGGTGGAGGGGGGAAGAGGGAGGGGGAGGCCGAGGATGAGATGGAGGGATGGGGTGGAGAGGTATATGAGAGAGGGGATTGTGAGTTGGGAGCAGGGCAGTGAAATGGCTGGGGACAGGGCGACGTGGAGGCGATTCGTTTGTGGCCACCCCGAACGGGATTGAGGCGTCTGGCGATAGATAGACAGGTTGATTAATATTATTATTGTTATTATTATTATTATTATTATTACTCTGTGGTGGGTGAGGGAACTGCCTTCGGGTGACACTGCTCTGTGACAAGCCAAACGGTATCCTGTAACTTGGTAAATGATTTTGTACGGTGGGTGGTACGCAAACAATTAAACTGTGTCTGTTGGTCTTGTGAGTTGAGGAGCTCCAAGCGCACTGAGCCTTTAGGGATTTCCATCTGAGAGGTGACAGGAATTTACTGCTCGCATAATGTCACTCAAGGGCAAATGAGGCTGTTTATCCTTGCCTTAAATGTCGGGACTGAGTAGCCATCCCCGGACCCCTCTTTCCCATCGCCGCCTCACCTCTCTCTCCCTTCTCACTACACTTCCCCTCTCCTTCTCTGACCATCACTTACCTAATAGTCTCTCACTTCCCTTCTCCTTCCTCCTCTTGTTTTATCCTTTCGTTTGTTTAAGCATGTTCGTTCATCCTTTCCTACCAATTCATTTCTCCCCGTTGCTTTTTTTTTTTTTTTCTCTCATCCATTCTTCCTATGGTTCTCTTTTCTGCCCCTAAACACTACTGCACACACTGACCCACTCAAACGCACACACGCGCGCACGTATGTAGATGACTATGGCTACCTAAGGAAACAAGTGCAATAAAAACTCATACGTACACATTACACAGTTTATAGTACACAGCACACCGTACAGAGATGACATACTTAACCACACATATACACTCAACACACACACACACACACACACACACACACACACACACACACATACATAAATGAAGACATGCTAAGAAAGATAATAACATCATTCATCAGACCAACCCTGGAGTATGCATCAGTAGTCTGGAGTCCTCATCTCAAAAAACACATAGACAAGATTGAAAAAGTACAAAGGGCCGCTGCAAGATGGGTACCAAGGTTAAGGGATCTAAGCTATGAAGAAAGACTAAATAAACTGAATCTACCAACACTACAGGAGAGAAGGAAAAGAGGTGACATGATTATGCTATATAAATGCATATCAGGGAAGGAGAAAATAGACATAAATGATTAATTAACGAATGGGGAACCATCAGTAAGAGGACACTGCAAAAAATTGCATAAAAAGAGAGGTGATAAAGACGTAAGGAAATTTAGTTTCCCAAACAGAGCAATTGATCTGTGGAATGTACTACCGAATGAAATAGTGTGTGCCAAAACAATTCACAAATTTAAGGATATGTACGATAAATATGGTTTAAGACACGGGACAATACGAGCTTGACTCATTCCTGTAAAGATACAATTAGGTAAGAACAATTAGGTAAGAACACACACACACACACACACACACACACACACACACACACACACACACACACACACACACACACACACACACGCTCTAAAAGTCTGGACTTATGTTGGACAAATAATTCACTGTTTCTCTCTCTCTCTCTCACTCTCTCTCTCTCTCTCTCTCTCTCTCTCTCTCTCTCTCTCTCTCTCTCTCTCTCTCTCTCTCACCTGGATCCCGTAAACCCGTGCCACAAACGTGTTATATATGTTATATAAACTAATCTGATCTAATATGGACCTCCTTCTCTCCCTTCCTGATGTAATATGGACCTCCAACCCTCCCTCCCTTATCTCTCCTTTCCTCCCCTCGTCCTTCCTCCCTCCCTTCCTACCTTCCTTCTTCTCTTCTTACCTCCTTTCCTCCCTCTCTTTTTGCCTCCTGTTTACCTTCCTTCTTTCCTTACGTCCATTCTTTTCTCCTTCGTTCCCTTCCATCCTCCCTCAATTTTTCCCTCTTTCCCTCTTCTTGCCTCATTTACTCCCTTGCTCCTTATCTGCGATCATTTATCCTTCCCCTCTGTTTCAGTCACTCCTCCTTCTCCCTTTCTCTTCTTTCCTCTCCCCTTCTTCATCATCTACCTATTGTCCCTCCTTTTTTCTTCATTCCTTCCATAGCTTCTCTCCTCTCCCCCTCTTTCCTCTCCCCTCTCTTCTCTCTATGTCTTTTTGGCCATCTTTACTTCCTCCCATGAAACCCACCTAAGATCCGGTAGACGCAATCAGGTTCATATACCTTCTTTTTTTGTATTTTTCTTCCCCCTTGCCATTTTCCCTTTCCCATCACTCTGTCGTTCTTTCATGCCTTCCTCCTTCTGTCTTTACCTCTTTATTTTGTGCCAACTGTCCTTAATGACTTCCCTCTTTCCTTTGAGCATTCTCTCCTCTATTCTTTCACTCCTATTCCTCTTTCTCTTCCTTATATTTCATTCCTTCCATACTATTGCGCATCTCCCCTTCATTCCCTCCTAAATTCCCTCCATCCTTACAATAACTCCATATCTCCTTCAATCTCTCCTTCCTTCAGTCTATCTCTCCCTCTTTTCCTTTCTCCGTCCACCTTAACGGTTATCTTTCCTTTCTTACCTTTATTTCATGTGTCCTTCATTTTTTTCTTCATTCTCTCCTTTCTTCATTCCATTTCCTTCATCTCATTCCTCCTTTATTTAATCCCTCACTCCTTCCCAGTTTGCTTCCCTCCGTTATTCCGTAACTCCTTCACTTACTCCTTCCTAATTTCCTTCCCCTACATCTCTCTCTACCTTTTCCTCCCTCCTTCCCTTCTTCCCTCCTTCCTTTATTCCATAACTCCTTCACTTACTCCTTCCGCTTTTCTTTTCCCTTATATCTCTATCTTTTCCTTCCTCCTTCCCTGCTTCCTTCCTCTCATCATTCCTACCCTGCTTTTCTCTTTTCCTGCCCCTTCTCTATTTCCTTCCCCCCCCCCTTCACTCCATTTCTCCTACAGTGTCTCCTTCCGTATCTCTACCAATCTGCTTTCCTATCTCACTCGCTCCTCCCTTCATCATCTCGTGCCTCTTTCTTCACTATCTCCATATCCCGTCTTCCTATCTTCTTTTTCTTCCTTCTTCCCTCAGTCTGCTATATTATCTTTCTGCTTCTTTCCTTTCTCCTTCCTTCCCCTCTCCACTTCTCCCACCTTTCCTATCTCCTCCTTTCTCTGCCTCTTTTATTCTCTCCCTTCCTTCATCTTTTCTTTCTTTCTTATTTTGTTGCTACTATTTTTCCCTTCCCTCATTTCGTTTTCTCTCGTTTCCCTCCTCTTTCCTCCTCTCTCCAAACCTCCCTCCCCCTTTTCTTCATTCCGTCAATCTCTCTTTTCCACTTATTTCTTATCATCTACCTCTTTCTCTTCCCTTTTATTCATTTTCTTTCTCCGACCCTCTACTCTTTAGTTTTTACCTAAGCTAAGTGAAGTCACTTAGAGAGGACAAGAAGAAGGAGTGAATAGACCTTTGCATAATCCCCACCAAGAATTTAAAGTGGATAAATGTAGTTCACTAAATACATTTTCGGATGAAAAATCATACACTATTTACCAAACTGTACCAGGCCTCTATAATTAGCTAATTTTTCCCTCCCTCCCATTCTAGTCTACACCAAACTTATATGACTCACTCTCAGCAGAATGTAATCGTTTTGATTAATGGTTAAAAAAATATATCACTCTCTGGTTCCTGTGACTTAGTTAAATAAAATCGTCTGGTGGAGCACTGGGGCAGAATACACAGGTTTCCGTCTGTGAGAGGAATAAGGAGCAAATGTGGGAAGTAACTAGGAAAATAAAGTGGAGATGTACACTAGGAGGAAATGTGCTGGAGGGTGGTGTGCCATGGAAGAGGGTTATTACTGAGTGTGGATGAAGACGGACTGGGGTTCTTATAGCAATGTCACCCGTCACAGGAAGCAACTTTGACAGAAGAGGATCGGATAGACAAATGGATATGTAGATAAAGAAATAGATAGATACAGACAAGCAGACAGATAGACAGACAGACAAACAGACAGAGGGATAGGTCGATAGATGGATTGACTACAAACAAACTGAGAGGCGCTATGAAAATATTGTGGATTTGAAGCACAAGATTGTGAGACAGAGTGGTGTGTGGAGGGAAGAGAGATTATTCCTGAAGTGAAAGAATTATTCTCATAGTAGCTGGGGTACTCGGTGTTGCCCAGGTAAAACCCTATGATAATGTTTACAGGCGTTGCCTGGGGCCCTGGATGGTCACTTCTCCTGTGGGAGCTTTGATAAGTCGGTGTATATAATTGTGTTGCTTTCAGTGTGTATCTCTTGCCTTGTCTAATAACAATCCATGGCACTCTGTCAGATACACTGCTGAATTTAAAAATGATCTTTGTAAGATTTCTGTTAATTAAAAATCCTGCTCCACTATTTCATTTTTCCTTTCCCTGTAGTGAAACATGTGGTTGCTGTCATGGAACTGAATTAGTTTTTCTCCTTTTCTGTGGATTTCACTCAGACCTACAGCATCCCAAATAATGTTTTCTAATTCAGCCATTAAGGAATCAAGTTTGTAATCTTCTCTGAGGCTTCTTATACTGCACATGTAGATCTTCATGGATTTAAGTTTGTTTAATGTTCTTGGTCTCTGATTTGCCAAGACAGTGCCCACTCACTTTTGGTGGCACACTGGCCGTAAGCACAGGAGGCAATGCGATTGGACCTTTGGTAGACGATGATCCAACAGGAACACCCATGAAATTATTTAACAGTAGAATTCGTGTTTGGTTGTGAGGATTTTGACAAATAATGTCATATCCCTGCCACATAGTTTCTGATGAGATGTAATTTTTGTGCCACCTTATTCAGTGTTTTCAGTGGAGCCGTATATATATATATATATATATATATATATATATATATATATATATATATATATATATATATATATATATATATATATATATATATATATATATATATATATATATATATGTATATATATATATATATATATATATATATATGTATATATATATATATATATGTATATATATATATATATATATATATATATATATATATATATATATATGTATATATATATATATATATATATATATATATATATATATATATATATATATATATATATATATATATATATATATATATATATATATATATATATATATATATATATGTATATATATATGTATATATATATATGTATATATATATATATATATATATATATATATATATATATATGTATATATATATATATATATATATATATATATATATATATATATATATATATATATATATATATATATATATATATATATATATATATATATATATGTATATATATATATATATATATATATATATATATATATATATATATATATATATATATATATATATATATATATATATATATATATATATATATATATAGATATATATATATATATATATATATATATATATATATATATATATATATATATATATATATATATATATATATATATATATATATATATATATATATATATATATATATATATATATATATATATATATATATATATATGTATATATATATATATATATATATATATATATATATATATATATATATATATATATATATATATATATATATATATATATATATATATATATATATATATATATATATATATATATATATATATATATATATATATATATATATATATATATATATATATATATATATATATATATATATATATATATATATATATATATATATATATATATATATATATATATATATATATATATATATATTTATACACATATATATATATATATATATATATATATATATATATATATATATATATATATATATATATATATATATATATATATATATATATATATATATATATATATATATATATATAGAGAGAGAGAGAGAGAGAGAGAGAGAGAGAGAGAGAGAGACATGCTAGAGCTTGAATTCTTTGTTTTCTCTAGCGTTTCGGGCTATACAGAGCCCATCTTCAGAGAGTCTGAACAAAAAATGATACAGCCGAGACATTCTTACCCCGGAAATTTCCTACCCTTTCTCGTGTCGCAGCACGATTGCCTAGCTCTAGGAAAATTCCGTCGTCCTACCCCACCCCTGATTGCTACGTTTGTGCTATACTTGCTGTATACCTACATAGGCTGAAAAATCCTTGAGTGTGTTTGGTTACATTCTTTACTCAGATATGAGCTGCTTCCAGCATTTTCTCCTTTTGTTTATTCAAATCTTTATCAGTGACTGCAACCTCTTCCCACTTGAGCATAATGAATGTGCTGATCTATATGTAAGACTAGGGAATCAGATGTTCTCTGACACAGTTCATTTGCTTTGTGTTCTGCTGTCTTTGTATCTATTCTTCGTCCTGTTTTTCCCTTATGTACTTTTTAGAGCATCCACTGCATGGTATGCGGTATACTGCACCGTTCTCATTTCCACCCGCTTTCTCTTTTATTTTGACTAATATTTTCTATTTTATGTCCTGAGGATTCTGCGACCTCAAGGCCGCTTTCTGTACGTACTCGTTAATAGCCGTAGTTTTGCTTGAGTTAGGGAGAGATATATGTCTTGTACTGTCATTGTTTGACTGTAAATTGGCATCATCTCTTATTTCAGTGATATCAGTTGCTGTCATTTTTAGTTTTAGCAACATGCCTACCGGATTGCTTAGCTTCGTGAAAGCTTCTGTTATGTATCTAATCACATCCTCTATGACCTCATTACCGCAAATTCTGTATGCCCTTAGGAAAAATCCCATAACTACTACAGACTTGGTCCTTTCTTTGTATGCAGAGAGATAGCTGATAAGTCATCTTCACTGGTTGATTTGCGGTGCACATATCATCTACCTCCCTCGTCTGTTGTCCATGTAATAGTAGGCTATAGAAGAACGGGAGTTTTTTTTTTTTCTCTCTCTCTCTCTTTCTCTTCTACTCTGAACTTTATGTCATCATTTGCGTTGTTTAACATTCTCCATTTCCTTAAAATATTTGTGTCCTTAGGCACAATTGCCAAGACATTGTCCCCATATCTGTACCAAGTTGCACTGCTACCTATGATTCTCCCTTAGTAGTCGGACTCGAATGCATCCATATATAGGCAGGCCATGACGGCAGGAAGAGTCGAGCCCATGGCTAGATTCTTGTGTAGCCTGTATTCATCTGCACTGAAAGTAAATGATCCTAATTTAACATTACACTGATATTAGTTCGATGAAATCAGATCTTGGTAATGGTAGCGCCTCACCTCCGATGTCGTCCACTGTTCTTCGTACTGCCTGCATGCCCTCGCCATAGGTACGTTGGTTAAAATTGACTACGTCGATGCATGCCATTTTCTTGTGGCAGAAGTTCACGTCTTTAAGCATTTCGATTAAATCCCACGGAATTGTTTTGATATATTGGCTGTATCACTTCGTGTTCAGACTCTATAAAGATGGGTTCTGTGTAGCCCGACACGTTAGAGAGAATAAGGAATTCTGTGGCTCTTTCCCACCCAGCATTTCCAATTGTCGTAATGGATCATCTACATAGACAGATACAGTAGATAGATAAATAGATAGATAGACAAATGGATGAGGAAAACTTGTTTATTGGTGACATGCAACAGTTTTTAGCTGCCTTGGACCTTCCTCAGATATGAATGAGAAGAAAGTAAATCTATCTATCTATCTATTGTCAGACGCCTCAATCCCTTTCGGGGTGGCCACAAAGAAATCGCCTTCACGTCGCCCTGTCCCCCGCCATTTCACTGCCCTGCTCCCAACTCACAATCCCCTCTCTCATATACCTCTCCACCCCATCCCTCCATCTCATCCTCGGCCTCCCCCTCCCTCCATCTCATCCTCAGCCTCCCCTTCCCTCCATCTCATCCTCGGCCTCCCCTTCCCTCCATCTCATCCTTGGCCTCCCCCTCCCTCTTCCCCCCTCCACCTCACTCACATACACTCTCTTCGTCAGTCTTTCACCCTCCATCCTCTCCACATGGCCAAACCACCTCAGTGTATTCCTCCTAACGCTTCCTATCACATCCACATCCACACCACAACGCCCCTTTATATCCTCATTTGTCAGCCTGTCTCTCCATGTGACTCCACAGGCTCCTCTTAAATAACTCATTTCCACTGCTCTCACTCTTGACTTGTGTCCTTCCAGCAACGTCCAAGCTTCACTTCCATACGTTAGAGTTGGTATCAAAATACTGTCATGTAGTAACTTTTTCTCTTCCATGTTCACTTCCCTGTTTCTTATCAATGCTTTCAAGGAACCAGCAACCTTTCTTCCCTGCTGTACCCTTTCAAGCACTTCACCCTCCAAACCTCCATCCTTACTCATCACACTACCCAAGTACTTAAACGTACTCACATTTTCTAATTCCTCACCATCCAACCTCGCTGTACATTCACTGACTTCACCTCTCTCAAAGACCATCACTTCACTCTTCCCTACATTCACTTTTAGATTCCGTTTCTTACACACTCTCCCAAACTCATCCACCAAGCCTTGCAGCCCTCCTTCGTCTTCACTCAACAACACAGTATCATCTGCAAACAACAGTACAGGGAGTTTCCAAGCACTACCCTCTCTCACCAGGGCCACTCCAACATCCACTACCCTACCTTGTACCTCTTTTATTACCCCATCCATGTACAGATTGAACAACCATGGAAACATGACACATCCCTGTTTCAACCCAACCTTCAAAGAGAAAAATTCACTCAGTTCACCATCCACACGCACTGCAGCCTTAGCACCATCATACATACTCTTCATAACATTCAACAACTTCCCATCTACTCCATAATTATATTCTTAATACTTTCCACAATCCTTGTCTATCCACCCTGTCATATGCTTTCTCCAAATCCATGAAAGCCGCATACAACTTCTTTCTCTTCTCTAGAAACTTTTCCACTAAAGATCTAAGAATGAATATCTGATCTACACAACCTCTTCCCTTCCTAAACCCTCCCTGTTCTTCTCCAACTAATTCCTCTGTTCTTTCTCTAACTCTGTCAATAAGTATCCTACCATACACTTTTCCTATTATACTAAGAAGACAAATGCCCCTATGATTACCACACACTTCTTTTTCCCTTTTTCCTTTGTACAAGGGAATAATTATACCCGAATTCCTATCCTCCGGGACTCTACCTTCCTCCCAGGCCAATCTGCACATCTTCCACATCCATTCTACTACTATCTCTCCCCCATGCTTCAGCATTTCACCACACACTCCATCAATTCCTGGGGCTTTCCCCAATTTAACTTTCTTCATTGCTTCCACAACTTCTATTCTACTGATTTCTTCCTGTCTTCTCACCTCCTTCTTTCTCCCAGCCATTCCCCAGCCACTTATACTCGCATAACTTCCATCCTGTATGTTCAACAATTCCTTAAAGTGTTCTCTCCATCTGCTCACTTTTTCTCCCTTCTCCATTAGTAATCTACCATTTTTATCTTTCACTCCCCTGCTAACCTCACTTCCACCCTGTCTTACTCTCTTCACCTCTTTCCAGAACATTTTCTTACAGTCCCTCCACTTTACACTCAAATTCCTTCCAAATTCCTCATCCACTCTCTTCTTACTCTCTCTTACTAATCTTTTCACCTCTCTCTTTCTTTCTACATATAACTCTCTCTTCCGCCTCTCAACTTCTCCCACACCCCTATTTCTCATCCATTCATTGTATGCTTTCTTCTTTTGTGCCACAGCCTGTCTCACCTCTTCATTCCACCACGCTGTTCCTTGCACCCCCCTCCGTCTTCTCTTCATCCCACACACCACATCACATGCTGCACATATTTCTTCTGTGAATATCTTGCACACACCTTCCACTTCCCCCATCTGCTCCAATTCATACTTGCCCAATCTTTCCTCCACTTCTCTCCTATACTCTGCCTTTTTTTCATTCTCTTGTAACTTTTCCACTCTCCTTACAAATACTCCTTCTTCCCGTCCTTCCCTTCTTCTATTTCTCCATCTTAATTGGTTCTTGATTCTGGCCACCACCAAGTAGTGGTCAGAAAGTCCACTCCCCCAACCTCTATAAGCTCTTGCATCCATTACACATCTTCGCATCCCTTCATCCACACACACATAATCAATCATTGCCTTCCTTTCATTCAGTTCACCACCCACCCTTCTCATCACTCGCTATGTATACCTGTGGATCATTTTGTGCCTGAAGAGGGTATTGGCTATCACCAACCCCCTCCCAGCACAAATGTGCACTAACGCACTGCCATTCTCATCTATCTCAGTAGGCACACCCCACTCACCAACTATTCCATCCACCTTCACATTCCCTACTTTACCATTCATATCACCGATCAAAAACACTCTCTCATTCCTTCCAAACTTTTCCATTCACACCTCCACCTTTGTCCAGAACTCTTCTCTCACTCTGCTTGCACGATCTTGCATTGGCACATACACACACACAATCGCCCACATTTGTATTCCAACTTTCAATCTTACCCACACAATCCTTGACCCAACTGATCCGTACTCTCTTATGCTCTTCTTCCATCTTTTACTCACAACTATACATACTCCTTCTTTTGCCCTCTCATTCTCACCTACTCCTGCACATATACCCCATTCATACTCCCATTCTCTCATAATGCAATTATATATTTAGGGTTGTGAAGAGGATAAGGAGGGAAGGTGGGAGGGAAGCAACATCTTATGTCAGGTGACAGACAAATACTCTGAACACCTGAGAGCTCTGAAAAAAATAATGACATGTCCATCAAGTCTTGAAAGGAACCAAAAACTGTCCTAAGAGAATGGGTAGTGCAAAGTGGACGACTGAAAAACAGAAGGACCTGTGTGTGTGTGTGTGTGTGTGTGTGTGTGTGTGTGTGTAGCTTAAAGGGGCCGCATGTTAGAGGATTAAAACTGTATAAATAATGACTTTGGTTACAGCTGTGCCTTTTTTTTTTTTTTTGCAATATACAGTATGTTCCTAAATGTGCATCGGCGTACGTATATATCTATCTCCTAAAGTAATGAACTAAGACAGTTTTGTGAGTGGCATTGTTGGCTTCGTAGCCATTTTTTCTGGGGAGGAGGGGGGGATTTGTTAAGCGTCTTACTCATTTTTATTTTTATTATTATTATTACCAACTAGAGCGAAGTCCTCGCGAGTCTCTTGTCAAGTAGTGGCATTTTCTCACATATGAGCGGCCCGAACCTGCCTAGCCTGACCCTGTCCGACCGTAACGCTTTTGAGAAGCTTATATCTCAGCAACCTCAGCAACCACAGGGCCGATCACTGCGTGGTTTGCACCATATGATAGCCCCATTCTTTAAGATTTGTTTTTGACAAGTTTCATCACACCCCGGCGGTGCACGTGGCACATTACTCGAGCCAAGTGAAGCATGTCGAAAATCTTCAAAAAGTGAAACTTGATAGGTAGATAGCCGTCAATACATTCTTGGCATCCTCAGGGTCTAAGGCGACATTTCAGTGCTTTCGGTTCAAATGGCCTCTCTCGTACCTCGCCGACAAAGGCGTTTTACTGGTGATATTTGCGTCAGGTATCGACGTGATTTGTTTCAGTAACGTACAATATTGTAAAAAATATATACCAGATAAAATACAATTGCTGAAGAAGAGACGTTGTGAAGTCTTCAAGTTTATGTAGAGTAAGATCCATGTTGATCTACTGGACAATGAAGACAATTCGTTTTGCTCTGTTTGCTTTGTTTTTCATCTCTCTCTCTCTCTCTCTCTCTCTCCTGTGTGTGTGTGTGTGTGTGTGTGTGTGTGTGTGTGTGTGTGTGTGTGTGTGTGTGTGTCTTTGATTTACTGGCAATAGAAGAGCGATGACAAAAGTTAGTGGTGCAAGAACCACAAGTGGAGCGGGATGACATGTCAGATAACAAAATTCGGCCGTGTACCAATTCATCACCACGGAATTAATGTCAAGAGAGCAGGATATGCCTAGTGTATATTCCGCTCGTACAGACAGGAAGACAGAAACAGATAGACAAAGAAACAGAGAAACGGAGTGACAAACGATGTGAGAAAAAGACACAGACAAAGAGGACGAGAAACAAAGAGACAGAGCAGAACAGACGTACAGACAAGGTAATGTCGTCACGGAAGAGGAGTTTGCTTGATGTGTATATTGCTAATGTAATCAGAAAGAAAAACAGACAAACAATACGTGAAAGAGAACTACGTACAGAATTAGAGACAAAGAAAGAGACAGGGAGAAAAAAAAAGTAGAAAGAGAGGTAAGAAAAGAGGAACAGACAGGGAGAGGGAAAAGAGAGACAGCCAAAGAGAAAGAGACAGACAGAATGAATAAGTACATCCATACACGCAGACATATAATCAGACAGATCCAAACGCAGATGCATAGATAATTAGACAGACGGACTGAGATTCGGACTGTAGTGAAAATGGCTGTAGATTACTTCTTTCGTTCCTTTTATCCCTCTTCTCTTTCCTCATTACCTACTCTCTCTCTCTCTCTCTGGGTAGAAAACTGGCCGATAGATAGGAAACAACGAGTAGTGATCGACGGAATTACATCTGGCTGGGCTTTATTCACCTCTGGATTTCCACAACGGTCAGGCCTCGGTTTACTCCTGCTCATCGTTTATCATCGACATAGATGTTGGTCTGTTAAGTGTGATCTCAAAGTTTTCAGATGATAACAAAGTCGGAGCAAATGTGAGCAGTCTTGAAGTTGGCAAATGTGAGCAGTCTTGAAGCGACCTAGGAAATTTGAAGGTTACAGGAATGGTCTGAGACATGGCAATTCCCATTAACTTGGAGAAATGCAAGGGGATGCATACTGTCTGTTTAAATCGCGGGTCAGATTATTCACTGGGGGAAGGGGGGGAAACTCTGCTGATGATTGACTCGGAAAATGACTTGGGTGTACTGATCTGCAGTGACAAATTTCCCCAAAAGTGCATCTAAGTAAAGAAAAAGACCACCAAATTGCTCGGCATCCTACGGGGAAGGCTTCGTTATAGGGGTAAAGAAATTGTTCTGATACTATACATGACATAACTCCTTAATACAATCGTTTCTGTAGTGTGCTGTGAAGTTCTGGTCACCTACACTTAGAAAAACAGATAGACTTGAAAGAGTTCAAGCTAGAGATACAAAGTTTATTCCATATGTCACAAGACGAGATACTAGAATTGCTTGAGGGTTCGGGATATGTTTGCATTAGAAACTCGCAGGCAATTGGGTCAGCTCAGTGAAGTGTTTAATATACTAAATGGGTCTTGCAGTCTTGACCATAAAAACCTGTTAGTCTCAGCATGAACTCAACATGCAACCAAGGTTAAGAGCTAGAACTGTAAAGATTTAACACCAGCATTTGTGAAAACTTCACGTACAAGATCTGCTCCACACGGAACAGGCACCCCGTGGATCTTATTAACGGCACTACAGTAAAGCTGTATAAAAGAAATCTCGAGAGGATTTTACACAAACTAGAATGAGTGAGTAGTGGATCTGCTTTCCCAAGCAAAGCCAAAGCTGGTATGGACCACAGATTCTTTGAGATACTAACTTTTTCCTGTAATTTGTAGCACACACACACACACACACACACACACACACACACACACACACACACACACACACACACACACACTCTCTCTCTCTCTCTCTCTCTCTCTCCATCCATCCATCCGATCGAGACAAATGACAACACAAGCAAAAAATAGTGCCTTCTCGAATTACGGGGTATTCTAGAACGGATTTTTTTTTTTTTTTCAGGTAGAGAGGGGAGGAGGAGAAGATGAGATAGGAAAAACGGGAAGGCGATAAAAGAGAGAGGTGGAGTTGGAACAGAGAAAGATAAGCAAGTGAGAAGAAAAGAAGAGTATAAAGACTGGGCAGGAGGAAGGGAAATGATTGACAAGGGAATGGATAGAAGGAAACTGAAGAAGAGGGGGAACGAAGTGAGAGTCAGAAAAGGAAGTCCGACAGAAAAAGACGTCGAAGAGGGAGAGAAAAAGATGAAAAAAAAAAAAAAAATAGAATGGAAGAGAGGAAGGAGGTATGAGAGAGACATCGATGAATAGAAAAGGGGTAAACACTCACTATATATATATATATATATATAGATATATATATATATATATATATATATATATATATATATTGTTACATAGCCTATGATTTCATCATCCTTTGTATAATTCTAACGTACAGTATGCTGCATATTTGATCACGATTCGCCTCGTGGCTTCCATAGTGACCAAGCTTCCGTGTTCTACCTCACTCCCCCCTTCTCCTCCCTTATAGCAGAGTAAGTCGTTCTTTCTGTTGTTTAGAGCAAAGCAGGAGTGTCAACTCTTTGTCCCCTATGGCTTCATTTGCGCGTCCTTCTTACAGGTTGTATCAAGCTCTGCCGGCCCCTATATAATGAGCTCAGTCTCTGCATTAATTGCCACTTAGATCTACTCCTCATTTTGTTCACATCTCTGTCCTCCCCTGTACAGATATTATTATTGTGAGTGCTCAGGAAGTCTCCAACCATCTAGCAGCTGTGTAATTTGAGTATAAGTGTTATTGCATTTTTTCTTGTACTGTATAGCATAAGGTGTTGGTTCGTGGGCCTGGTGAGGTTTTTGTGATTAATGTAAAGTTTTTACTGTCAGCCAGTAGTAATAATATTTTGTATCTGTAATAATATATATTGCATTAACTGAGCATTATCCGGTTTTCTCATTTTATCAGGGCTGACTTAGATAAGTTTGCTCTTGCTAATTTCGTGTTAATAGAGGCTATTGCAGTTAACCATATATTTAACCTGTTTTTTGCCATTACATTATCCTTATGAGTCCTGAATGTTTAGTTGTTAGTTTGAGCATTAAACTTTAACTTGTAATTTTACCTAACTCTTTTGTTTTGAACCTGGAAATTTTTCGGGACAGTAGTGATTTTTAGTATTCTCACTTGAAGTGTTCATTATCTCTCTCTGTTCCGTAACAATATATCTATCTATCTATCTATTGCCAGACGCCTCAATCCCGTTTGGGGTGGCCACAAAGAAATCGCCTCCAAGTCGCCCTGTGGCCCTCCATTTCACTACCCTGCTCCCAACTCACACACCCCTCTCTCATATACCTCTCCACCCCCTCCCTCCATCTCATCCTCAGCCTCCCCTCCCTCTTCCCCCTCCACCTCACTCACATACACTCTCTTCGTCAGTCTTTCACCCTCCATCCTCTCCACATGGCCAAACCACCTCAGTGTGTTCATCATAACGCTCCCTATCACATCTACATCAACACCACAACGTTCCTTTATATCCTCATTCGTCAGCCTATCTCTCCATGTGACTCCACAGGCTCCTCTTGAATAACTCATTTCCACTGCTCTCACTCTTGACTTGTGTCCTTCCAACAACGTCCAAGCTTCACTTCCGTACGTTAGAGTTGGTATCACAATACTGTCATGTAGTAACTTTTTCACTTCCATGCTCACTTCCCTGTTTCTTGTCACTGCTTTCAAAGAACCAGCAACCTTTCTTCCCTGCTGTACCCTTTCAAGCACTTCACCCTCCAAACCTCCATCCTTACTCATCACACTACCCAAGTACTTAAACGTACTCACATTTTCCAATTCCTCACCATCCAACCTCGCTGTACATTCACTGACTTCACCTCTCTCAAAGACCATCACTTTACTCTTCCCTACATTCACCTTCAGATTCCGTTTCTTACACACTCTCCCAAAGTCATCCACCAAGCCTTGCAGCTCCCCTTCTTCTTCACTCAACAACACAGTATCATCTGCAAACAACAGTACAGGGAGTTTCCAAACACTATCCTCTCTCACCAGGGCCACTCCAACACGCACTACCCTACCTTGTACCTCTTTTATTACCCCATCCATGTACAGATTGAACAACCATGGAAACATGACACATCCCTGTTTCAACCCAACTTTCAAAGAGAAAAATTCACTTAGTTCACCATCCACACGCACTGCAGCCTTCGCACCATCATACATACTCTTCACAGCAGTCAACAACTTCCCATCTACTCCATATATTCTTAACACTTTCCACATTCCTTGTCTATCCACCCTGTCATATGCTTTCTCCAAATCCATGAAAGCCGCATACAACTTTCTTCCCTTCTCTAGAAACTTTTCCATTAAAGATCTAAGAATGAATATCTGATCTACACAACCTCTTCCCTTCCTAAAGCCTCCCTGTTCTTCTCCAACTAATTTCTCTGTTCTTTCTCTAACTCTGTCAATAAGTATCCTACCATACACTTTTCCTATTATACTAAGAAGACAAATGCCCCTATGATTACCACACACTTCTTTTTCCCCTTTTCCTTTGTACAAGGGAATTATTATACCTGACTTCCAATCCTCCGGGACTCTACCTTCCTCCCAGGCTAATCTGCACATCTTCCACATCCATTCTACTACTATCTCTCCCCCATGCTTCAGCATTTCACCACACACTCCATCAATTCCTGGGGCTTTCCCAGATTTAACTTTCTTCATTGCTTCCACAACTTCTATCCTACTGATTTCTTCCTGTCTTCTCACCTCCCTCCTTCTCCCAGCCATTCCCCAGCCACAATATACGAGTATATATATATATATATATATATATATATATATATATATATATATATATATATATATATATATATAAAACTTACGCACAGTATTTGTGCGCAGTTGTTTACTATTACCCTTGACCTCAAATGACCTCCGACCGCTGACCCTAAATGACCTCGGAGGTCAATCTCGCATAGCCTTTGTCCGAACTGGAGGTCATGTGAGTCTCCATGCCAAAAAATGGGCTGCAGGGGCACCCGGCGTTGCCCGGGCCAAAAGGGCGAACACTGTACCGGTGACCTCAAATGGCCCAGATCTGAATTTTGACCTCCATAAAACCATCCTTGGGTAACCCTGATTCAAAATATAAGTGTATATGGGTCTGGAGGCCTGGCCCTTGGTTTGAGCATGACTGAAGGACAAAGAAACAAACAAACAATGCTGCCCTCATATATATATATATATATATATATATATATATATATATATATATATATATATATATATATATATATATATATATATATATATATAGAGAGAGAGAGAGAGAGAGATGTTACTGTTGTTGTTTTAGATATTCCTCTCGCCGGAGGACCGGGCCAATGAGGGCCTGCAAGACAAATGGTTAGAAAATGAAGTGGGGACTCTTAAGAGAGCTGCCATGGTGTGGGGGTCGCCCAACCCTCAGCAGCAGATGGAGGAACCGAGGAGGGAGGACCCTGATCCAGGTCGGCAGAGGATGGAGGGCCCTCAACGTCCAGCTCGGCGGGAGAGACAGGAGAAGCCCATCCCCCCTCAGCTGCTGACGGCGGAGAATTGGTCTCGCTGAGTTCGAGGATGGAGGTGTTGACTAGGCGAGAGATGGACTGTGACCCCCCGAGAAAGAGAGAGAGAGAGAGAGAGAGAGAGAGAGAGAAGGGGGTAAGAAAAAGTGACAAGGAAGTGAGAAAGAGATGAATGTGAGGAAGAATAACTGAAGGAGGTGAGAAGAAGGGGAAGGATAAATATAAGGGGATAAGGTGTCATGTCTCAACTGGAGAATGTAAAGGGGAATGGAGTGAAAACGAGGGATGGAGAGGAGACAAGAGGTTAGGAGAAGAGAAGGAAGAGAGGACAGGAAGGGAGAGGAGAAGAGAAGAGAGAGGAGTGACGAGAAGAGATGTGAGGAAAGAAGAAGAGAGGTGATGAGAAGAGAGATGAGAAGAGGAAGAATGAAAGGATAGGAGAGAATGGTAGAGACAAGGAGGAGGAGAGGAGAGGAGACTGGATGTGATAAAGAGAGCGGAGGAAAGGAAGGATATGGAAGAGAGAACAACAAGAGAGGAGGGAAGGAAAGAGGGTAGGGTAAAGGAAGGGAAAGAAATGGGAGGGAAGATGAAGGGGATGGGATGATGTGGAAGAGGAAGGGACGACGAGAGAGAGGAGAGGAAGAGAGAGCTATTATTTTATGACTCGTTACATAGATAACATACTCTTTTACATGAGGTCCAACTGTTGTTATTTCTCGTTATTAGTAAATGGTTCCAAACACCTCCTCACGTCACCTCATGCGTACTAATGGCGAACATGCTCAGGCTATCTCAAGCAGCCTTCGATTGGAGGAGGGGGGAAAGGAAGAAAAGGGGGAAAACAGATTAGAAGAAAAGACGACGGAAAAGGAAGGTAAGGGCAAGAAAGTTAAAAAAAAAAAAAAAGAGGAAGGGTACATGAGGGAAAGAGCAGAAAAGTGTAAAAGCAGAAGGAATTAGAAACGATGGTATATGTCACAAAATTAGAAGAGAGAGAGAGAGAGAGAGAGAGAGAGAGAGAGAGAGAGAGAGAGAGAGAGAGAGAGAGAGAGAGAGAGATGAAGGAAGAGGGAGGAGAAAATTAGTAAGATAAATTTCTATAAGGTGACGATTTTTGCTTTATTATTTGAGATCTTCAGATGATTTTATGCAGTTTGGGAAAGACCATCTCGTAATGAAGGAGTTAATGAAGGCTGTATCTAATCCAGTCAAATAGAACTCTCTCTACTTGGCCACAAGATGCAGTCTAAAGTTAGTAAGCCTATAATGATGTTCTCGGAGTAAAAACAGGCCAGTATCGAATAAAAGAATGAATAATACAGGAATCAAGAACGAAAGACTGACTCAGAAAGATTTCAAGGGTTAAGAAGGACTTGGAGAGAAGGGAGAGGAAGAAAGATTATTGGGAGGTAAGGCAACGCGTGAAGCATGAAGGACGAAAATAGAGGGAAGGAGAGTGAACCAGAGGGAAACACCTACTGCTGACGGAGAGGGAAATGGGGAGAGGGAATGGATTATATGAGAGAGAGAGAGAGAGAGAGAGAGACAGAGAGAATCGTTTCATTTATATGCTAAAGGATTAACTTGCACAATTTTACTTTCCGGTCAAAGGTCTCATAATCTAACAATATGGCTGCACAGCCTAATATCACCTTATAACAGAGAAGCCACTGTACAGGACTAGGATCTCAAGACTTCCTCTTCGAGACACTAGTGGGTCAAAACCCAATTAATACGTCATCTTATTCATAGGATTAAAATATTATGCTAGCGGCTGTGCTGCACGATATTAAATCTTTGAGAGGCAGATGGAGGATTCAGTATTGTGTGATGCCACAGTGGGCTTAGATCCGTTACCTACCTTTGAAGCATTCCATTCTTTTCTTAGCTTATCCGGTCGTTGAATTTACACTCTCAGTTTCGGGAGTTCATAGAGCAGTATTCGGCTTGATATTGGAGGCTTCGTAGCATCTCAGTTTTAGCGATTTTCCTTGGTACACACACAACAAATTCTTTTGCATGTATTTTACAACCTCTGTGACATCGGTCTTCAAATAATTGTTCTAATAATCGAATTAGCGATACATATTTTTGCCAGACACGTAAATTTCACCAAAAGTTGTCCAAAGCCAATACAATCTGATTGACCTGACATTGCCCTATATCTTTGACCTTCATCCTTGTCCTGTGCTCTTAACTTAGATTCCTCTCAAAACTGAATCTCTTTGGCCTTGAGTTTTCCTGAACACTTCCGTAACTTTTTACCTAAATCAGCTAAAAACTTTATGTTGATCTTGTCCTTTTTTTTTATGCGAGGAAGAAGGAACCAAAGGCCATGAGCCCGCAAAACAGTTCCTTCTAAGAAAAAAAAAAACAATGCAAAAGAGAGCCAAATTCAAGATCTGTTCATTTCGAGATGCCTGGACACACTGCGTTTGAAAGACTGGAGATCATAGGAAGTAGGAAATACTGACAGAGGGAGACAGTTCCAGAGCTGACCTGTTGCATTTAATGAAGGATTGGGAGTAACGGTTAACTCTTGCATTAGAGAGTTAGACAGAAAAAGGATTAGAGTTTATTGCTAGACGGGTGATATGCACCCGTCATAGATGTGGAGGGATGCAAGCAGACAGTTCAGAGGAGCAATGACCATGGAAGTAGCGATAGAAAAGAGATAACGAGGCAACAGTGCGGCGAAGAGACAGAGGTTGAAGGGAGCCAGTAAGACGAGCAGAGTTAACCCTTTAACCGCGGGTGTCATTCCAGAATGACATCGGCAAAACTGGACCAAACCGCGGTTGTCATTCTGGAATGTTCGTGAATATTTTGAACACCGCGCGTTTTTCCTGTGCGCAAATTGTCTCGCGCAAGAGTAGCTGTCGAGTTCTTTTTCACGCCAGCCATCCCACACCTCCCTCCTCCCACCCTGATGGGGCCCCCCCCACCCCTGCCCTGACACGCATCAGTCAGTATCTGTCCAGCTCTGTGCGTGATAATGGCGCTCCGTCCCGACTCATCGTCGCTCACTTCCTCCTCGCAAATGATTAGTGCTAGTGTGCCTTCGACCTCTACACCGAGGAAGGAACTGCCGACGGCGAGGCAGAAGGGGTTGAGCACTCCAGAAATTAGAACAGAGCTGGACAAAACTGTAAGTACAACTCTGGATTGTGGCAGTGAGAGTGATACACTTACAGCAAGTAGTGACGATTTTGCAGTGATTGGTGGTGAACCCTCTAGCATTGACAGTGACAGTGATGAAAGTGAGTGTGTAGTTTCCCCCCCACCGCCCCCAACTTACTCTGGGAAAGGGAAGGCGCCTATGGGGAAAATTGGTGTTGCACGTGGGAAGGGAGTGAAGCGCAGACTTACGTCTCCTACACCAGGCCCTAGCAAGCATTTTCCACCACTTTCCCGTTCCCCTAGCCCTATTGCCCTCACATCATCTTCATCTTCTGCCGTGCCCTCTCCTCAGTCTACATTATCTGAGGAATATGAATTCCCAGAGCCTGCACAACGAGGGAAGGCAGGCAGTGCAGGCCGTGCAGGCAGGGTAAGCAGGGCAGGCCAGCCTAGAACAAAGGGGATGCGTGGCAGTTGGAGGGCAAAGCTGGGTGATAAGCAAGGTGATAAGCGAGGTGATAAGCGGGGAAGAAAGGGTCAAATTTCACCACGCACCAGGTCAGTAACCCCCCCGCCTGCCCCCCGCTCAGCTCCCTCACCCTCGCCACCCCCCCACTCATCCCCCCCACACTTACCCCCCTCCCGCTCGCCTCCTGCCTCACCTCCTGCCTCATCCATTGCCTCACCCATTGCCTCCACTTCAGCTCCTTCTCACGGGGAAACGAATGCAATGCGACCTGCCACTTCCACTGAACCACGCACAGGGAAAGTTGATGCATTTGTTTGGTCTGATGGTGCAGATTTTCAGCCACACAATCCGCCGTTTGATTTGACAAATGCGGGAATACAGCCTGCCTTTCCATGCAACGCAGGAGATGATTTTGTTGACTACTTCCTGGCCTTCATGGATGACGAAATCGTGCAGTATGTCAGCGATGAGACCAATAGGTATGCAGCTCAGTGTGCAGCAGAAGGGCTGGGACCTATTGGCTCACCAAAGCAAGTGTCGTGGTTGCCTGTTGGGATCAGAGAGCTGTATGTGTTCTTTCCACTGATGTTCTTGATGCCCCATATCAAGAGACATGAGTTGGAGGAGTACTGGCTCGTGGATGACATTACTTCTATCCCAACATTCGGGAAGTATATGTCACGGGATCGGTTCCGACAGCTGCTAGGATACCTGCACTTCGCTGACAATGGAAACCCGTCCCAAACTGACCCTTTGTGGAAAGTGAGGGATTTTCTCAACAGGATTAGGGATCGATTTATGCGATTTTTCCGTCCTATGCAAAAAGTCGTCATAGATGAATCCCTGGTATTGTTCAGAGGACGTCTCAAATTCATGCAGTACATCCCCAGCAAACGCCAACGCTTTGGGATAAAGTTCTTTGTGCTGTGTGACTGTGATACGGGGTATATCCTTGATTTCGTGATCTACTCTGCAAGCACAATGGACGTGAACAGGAAAGACCCCCTTGGTTTCTCTGGCTCCATTGTAAAAGTGCTGATGGAGAGGTATTTTGGTGGGAATCATGTGCTGTACACAGACAATTATTACACAGCACCGAAACTCTCCAAATACCTGGCTGAACATGGCATTGGCACTGTTGGCACTGTACGGAGCTATAGGAAAGAGTGGCCAAGTTTCCCAGAAGCATCATCCTCATCCAAGGGAGATGTGCACCTGAAGAAGTCAGACAAGCTTCTGGCGATCAGGTGGCATGACAAGAAGGTCGTGAATATGATCAGCACCATCCACAAGAGGGAATTGCAGAGAACTGGGAAGGTCAGCTACAGGACGGGAGAGCCAATCATGAAGCCCGATGCTGTCATTGATTACATTGTGAACATGAGACTTGTTGATAAGTCTGATATGATGATTGGCGAAATAGACTGACTCAGGAGAAACACCCGATGGTACAGGAAGGCTTGCCTGCACATGCTCGATATGTGCATGCTCAACGCCTTCATCCTCTACAAGACACAAGTCGGGGGCATAAGGCAACCATCCCTGAGACAGTTCTCCAAGACTGTCGTGCAGCAGCTGCTTGCACGATTTGGTCAGGTGACGGCATTGATCCCGAGGCGACACTCTGACACACAACCTGACCGTCTTGAGTGCCGCAATTACATGAGCCGGCACCAGCTTGTGAAATTGCCTCTTATCGCAGGCGGCAGGTTGTCACAGGGCCGCTGCAGAGTATGTCATAACACCACATGGAGGCCTCGGACGAGAAAAATGAGCACACACCAGTGCCAGGAATGCCAAGTCGCTCTCTGTGTGACTCCGTGCTTTGCAGTACCACTCTCTGAGTAAATACTGAAAGTGACAGTGATATACAGTGATGCGACAGTGACGTGCTTTACCAATAATTGTATAATGGATAATGTAGTAATAAGGGATATTTTGCCTAGAAAAAAATGTAAATATTGGCCAGTATAATAAGTGATATTGTAATAAGAGAATCTGCGGCACTTGTGTAATTCTGCGGCACTTGTGTAATTCTGTGATGCGACAGTGACGCAATATAGTAATAAGTGCAGTGTAAATATATTGTATATTGCCCAGATTATATGTAAAATAATATTAGAAGTTAGAAATAATGAAAACATCGCCGCTAACCAAACGTCAGTGAGCGGGTGATGCCGCAGTGAAGTGCGGGCAATTACAGTGCCTTTTACCTACCTCAGTGAACACAGAGTGGGTGTTTATCGTATGTGCAGTGTTCATATATGTTTATAGTACTATTATCAGAGAGTGGTTGGCATTTGGTACTGGTGTGTGGGGCGTAAAGTAGTGATTTTACACCCCTCATTTCTAACGGCACTGCCTGTCCTGTGAAAGTCAACAAAGTCATGAAACCTACATCAATGGAAAGCTGAAGGTTAGTACTTTCTAATGGTACCTTATTTTTTTTCTCTAGCTTTATTCTGTGCAGAGTTATTAAGGTTTAAAAGTTTGTTTACATTTGGCTGAAACCCCCGCGGGAGAGGACAGGTCAAAACAATGCCCGCAGTTAAAGGGTTAATGAGACGAAATGCCTTTGACTACACCCTATTAAGAAGAGCTGAATGTGGGAAGCCTCCCCACACATGAGAGTTGTACTCCATACAGGGGTGAATAAATCCTGTGTATAAAGTCAACAACCGTGCAGGGGTAAAGAAGGTACGGAGTCGGCTTAGCACACCTAATCTCTTGGAAGCAGATTTTACCAGAGATGTAGTATGATCTTTTCAAGATAAATCCCGAGTGAATGAGACCCCAAGCATGTTCAAGGATGATGCTGGATTGAGCTGGATATTATTAAACTTTAATGGGTACTCCTGTGGAAGATTCTGTTGGGTTGATAGGTGTAAAAACTGAGTCTTAGATGCATTAAAAAGAACAAGACTATTTTTACCCCAGAGATAAGAGCCATGTCAGACATTAGGAATGCCATAGCCTCATCCCTTGATTGTTGAAGTAACTGCTGGGATGGACGTTGCGGGAACCGAATGGAAAGGTGAAGGGTGGAGTCATCAGCATACGAGTGGATAAGGTTAGATGTACAATTTAGAAGATCATTGATGAATAAAAGGAAGAGAGTTGGTGATAGGACAGAGCCCTGAGGAACACCACTGTTAATAGATCTAGGAGAAGAACGATCGCCCTCTAAAACAGCAGCTATAGAACGACCAGCAAGGAGGCTGTAGATGAAGGCACAGATGGAAGGATAGAAACTGTAAGAGGGCAGTTTGGAAATTAAAGATTTGTGCCAGACTCAATCGAAAGCCTTTGAGATGTCAGGTTTAATGGCAAAGCTTTCGCCAAAATCCCGAAAGCAGGATGACCAAGAGTCTGAAAGGTAGGTGAGAAGATCGCCAATGGAGCGTCCCTGACGGAACCCATACTGACGATCAGAAAGATGGTTGCGATAAGAAAGATGCTTTAAAATTTTTCTGTTAAGAATTGACTCAAAAACTTTTGAGACACAAGATGTTAAAGAAATTGGACGATAGTTGGAGGGTTGGGAATGGTCAGTCTTCTTTGGGACAGGCTGAATGAGAGCAAACTTCCAGCAAGAAAGGTACAAGTTGAAAGACAAAGGCGAAAGAGTTTACCTAGGCAGGGTGTAAGCACAGAAGCACAGTTCATGAGGACAACAGGAGGGACTCCATCAGGCCCATATGCCTTGTTAGTACTGAGGCCAGTGATGGCAGAAAATACATCAGCTGAAAAAATTTCAATGTCAGCCATGAGGAAGTCAGAGGGGGGAAGTGATGGAGGAACAGCACCGGAATCGTCTAAGGTGAAATTGGAGGAGAAAGTCTGAGCAAAGAGATCTGCTTTATCAGTAGAAGAAATAGCTACAGAGCCATCAGAGTAGAAAAGAGGAGGGAAGGATGATGAGGTAAAGTTATTAGAAAGGTTTTTGGCAAGGTGCCAGAAGGAGTGGGAAGAATTTGAGTTGGAGAGTTGAGAGCATTTAGTGCGGATGAAATTATTTTTAGCAGAGTGAAAAACAGACTTAGCACATTTCCAGGCAGAAACATAAAAAAGATGTGATTCAGGGGTGGGTTGGTGCTGGTACCTTTTATAGGCCCTCTTCTTGTTGTGGATAGCATTAGAACAAGCGTGATTAAACCAAGGCTTTCTTGCATTAGTCAGAGGATATGAGAAAGGAATGTATGCTTCCATGCCCGAGAGAATAACCTCTGTAATGTGCAAGGGACACTCAGATGGCTCCCGACCATGGAAGCAATAATCATTCCAGGAAAAATCAAAGAAGTACTGCCTAAGGGCCTCCCAGTCTGCAGCTCCAAAGTGCCACAGTCGCCGCTTCTTTGGAGGGTCCACAGGCTGTACGAGAGCGATAGGACAGGTTAAGGTAATATGGTTGTGATCAGAGGAGCCCAACGGAGAGGAAAGATTAACAGTGTAAGCAGAAGGATTAGTTGTAAAGAAGAGATCAACTATGTTAGAGCTCTCTCCAAGGCAGTCAGGGATACGGGTAGGGTGCTGTACAAGCTGCTCTAGGTCATTAAGGACAGAAAAGATGTAGGCTTGTTCACCAGGTGGATCAGTGAAAGGAGAGGAGAGCCAAAGGTGGTGCTGAACATTGAAATCTCCTAGAATGGAGATTTCAAAGAAAGGAGAAATGGATAGAATGTGTTCCATCATGGAAGTAAGATAGTAGAAGAATTTTTGATGATCAGTAGAATTAGGGGATAAGTAAATATCGCAGATATATTTAGTTAGAGAATGACAGGAAAGCCGAAGCCAGAGTGCAGAGAATTCAGAAGAATCAAGTTCAGGAACATGAGAGCAAGATAAATTGTTGCGAACATATACACAACAGCCACCTTTGGCTTTGAAATGAGTATAGAGAAAGTAGGAAGATACAGAAAAGGGTTTGCTATCAGTTGCCTCAGACAGCTGAGTCTCGGTTAGAAAGAGAAGGTGAGGCTTAGAAGAGGATAGGTGATGTTCAACAGAGAGAAAGTTAGAGGAAAGACAGCGAATATTGCAGAAATGAAGAAGTGAGTCAGACAGTTGTTCCAGGCAACTCATAGAGTTGTCATCGGGAGAGGGGCGGATGATGGGGGCATTTGTGGTCTCACCCTCTGGGGACTCTGAGGCAAGGTTTAAGTGCGCCATTTTTCTTTTAATTTAGAAAAGGAAGTGTAGTGTGTACTGTGCATGTAGTTTGGTGTAGACAGTTAGAGAAACATGTATTAGAGAGCATGTTGGCCTACTCTCTCTGTTACTGAAACACTGAAAAAGTTCAGCAAAGAGGGATGGTCCCGAGGGCTGAGGAAACGGGAGCTCCAGCTCTCCCTATCATCGGCTTTCCACCCACCTTAGGAGTACTGCCCTGCTCGACTAGTGCTACTGTCTACTCCTCTCACAGATCATTTTAATAAACAAAAAGGTAACCCCTTGGCTTAAACCCTTCACTCTCCTGCCAAGTTTCTTTAAGGTAGATAAATTAAAGGAAAATACTCGAGCTACTTTCTTTGCCCACAGACACACGGATACCTTGACCTTGCCCTGTAACTTAACCTTTGACCCATTGATATCAAAATTGTATCCATTGGTTCTTGCCTGACCATTAACATTTCATCTAAGTTTAATTCGAATCAGATTAACATTAAGTTGACCTTCTCCTGTGACCCTGGCTTTTAACCTTCCTCTTTCATCATGACCATTGACTGATTTTACTCGAAATCAAATCCTTTTATTTTTCCCACATATCGGAGCCGTCTACAGAGATTCGTCTAAATCAGATTAAAATTGCTGAAGTTGACCTTGCCGTGTGACCTTGACCTTTGACCTATTGCTCTTTGGAAATAAATTCACTACTTTACTAGCCATCAAATATCCCAACAAGTTTTGTTAAAATCGGATCAGAACTGAGTTATTTTATCTAACAAATACACACACGAGTCGAACACTGGCAGTGCACTAGGACTTTGACCTCAGAATGACTTTTCAGATTGGAATTACGTCATTCCTGTCTTAGCCCCAACATTTACCCCAGCTTTAGTTAAAACTGGATACAAACCTTTTAAGGTGATTGTTGTTAAACAGTAGATCTAGTAAGCACAAAGGATAAGCAGACTCAGGCAGGTCACAGCTGTTTATTCAAGCAACAGCCCAGACGTCTAGCCTCCCTTTGCCGTGCCCGTCCTTTTTTTTTTTTTTCTTCCATCCGATCAAAACAAAAGCACATTGACAAGCGCGGATGATAGGAAAATACAAACATAAAGAAACAATTATTGTTAATATTTAACACATTCTATATCATTTTTGAAAATAAAAAAATATACAAACTTGCAGTCTAAATATAGCATAGACAAGGATAGTAGTATATCTATATCTATTTATCTATCTATATCTATATCTATCTATCTATCTATAGATAGATAGATAGATATAGATATACTCGTATATTAGCCTACAACAAACCTCTTGATACAGCTTGTATCAAAAGCTGAACATCGGCTCCTCTCTTGGTCAAACCGCCTGAAAGTTGAGAACTAGATTCTAACCAATTCATACACATTTCTTCTTGGTGAATCATTTGTTTGATTATGGCCAAATCTATTCTCAACATCCCTGCAACATTTTTTTGTGGAATGTCCTTTGTCATACAGTGATTTGTTGTCAACACTACAAATTATTGGAAACTTATTCACAAAGCTCCCATTATACAAGATATCAGAAAGTATTTGACCAAGATAGTAGCTTGCATCACAGCATCAAGAGTCTGCTCTAATGAGCTTTTCACCACTCTTTTGATATTTTTGGACTCCCATGATAAGACAGGTTCTCCCATTTTCTCCCACAAAAAATACTACATGGCCCCCTGCACTAGATGACCTATCAGGTAGGTCTGCGTGAGAAGCATCGCTGAATGTTACAAATTTACATATCTTCAAGTCACCTAAAGCTGGAAAAAGTAAGTTACTTTCTTCATTATTGAGTTTCTTAACACACTTATTGGCTTTCATTACATCTTCAACTTTAGGATGCTTCATATTACAGCTAAGCTCTTGGACATCATAGCTAATATCAGGTCTGGTTTGTTTACTCATCCAATCAAGTTTCCCTGTCAGACTTCTTAGTTCCTCTGTTTCAGTTTCATGTAAACTCTCATTCCTGTTACAACCTTTTGCTGTAATAGGCTTTACTTCATTTATATAAGCCTTCTGGTCAAGAGAAATGCCCTGTTCACTGTAAGTCTAGTCCTGTGTACCTGAAAGCTTTCACAGACTGCTGATCTATTTTGTACTTTTCCTTGATTCTGTTGATGACAACATTCTCAAACAACTGTGTTCCTCCCCAGATAAAATCATCCACATGCATAAATAGAAAACCTGATAGTTTATTGTTGTCATACCCGTAAAAAGCCGCAGGGTTGGCTTTGACTTGAACACAACGCAGAGTGTGAAGCAACTTTCTTGCAGTAAGATACCACTCTCTCGAGGCATCATTCAGACCATAAACACATTTCTTTAATTTCCACAAAATCTGATCAGATGAGTCTACTTCTTTAGGTGGTTTTAAATGAACTTCTTCACTCTGTAGAAAAACTGCCTTCACATCAAGGGAATTACATTGCCACTGATTAAATGCCATAATTGCTAAGAATATCCTCAGAACCTCTTTACTAACTGTGGGAGAATCGGTTCTACTGCACCCAAATTCTTCAAACCCTCTTGCAACTAACCTGGCTTTAACCAATGGTTTTCCCTTACGGTCGTGTTTTTCAGTATACACCCACCTTACGGACACACTACTCTGTCCTGTTTGGAGCTCCTTTATGAACATCAAAATTTTTCCAGTTTTCTAATTCTCTCTCCTTGGCCTCTGCAATTCTTCTCTCATTACAATCATTGGGAGCTATCATACATTCTCCTTCACTCAAAGCCTTCTTTTGAACAATATCATCACATGGTATAAGGGTCCAGTCATCTACTGCCCTAGACCAATCTAGAGAATAAGGATCGCCATCATCAGGCTGAAAGTTAAATCAATACTTCTTATCAGCTGACCTTTTTCCTGCATAACTTATTACAGTTCCTGACTTGCACTATGAAGAACCAGTGGGTAGGTAAGTCACTCTTTCACCAGGTTTGGGTAAGGATATTCGGTTTTTCTCTATCATTTCTTCACTATTGGTATTGGATTCATTCATACATTTAGATCTAAATTTCTGTCATCAGATTCAGCCTCACTTTCATCATTCATATAATCCATGTCTGCATACCTATGAGGTTTGGCACTAGTTACTTTGTCACTCATTTTATTTGCATCTACATCTTCATTTACTATATTGTCATCCTGAATCATATAGTCACTTTCAATCACTTCTGAAGCATGAACCTTAAACATGGAGTTGCCATGCATAATAGCTTTACTATTTTGGCCTATGTCTACACCAGGGCCCTTCCACTCATTGTCCTCATCTCTGTTATAGTATACATACAGGTATTCACCATTAGAAGATATCTGTTCTGATGTCTTAGTGCACGTTTTACTTTTTCAGCAGTCTCAGACATCACAAAAGCTCTTCTGGCAGACTGCAAAGTATTTAAATGTTTTCCAAAAGTGCTACTGATTGTTGTACCTTCTAGAGGTGGTGGATCATCATCTAATACACATGGCAACTTTGGGTTTCTACCATATACTAACTGAAAAGGACTGAAACCATTACACATTTGTAAACAATTCTTGGCATGGATAGCCCAGAAGAGCACCGTAGCTAATTCACAATGAGGCTCATCTGCTATGATTTTCCTTACCATATCATCAACTACTGCATGATTCCTTTCACACAGCCCATTACCAAAGGAACTGTAACCTGCAGTATTTACTACATTAATGTTAAGGTTCTCACACGTATCTTTGAACTCTTGATTAGCAAATTCCACATCATTTCTGTCAAAAATTCCTGGGGACAACCTAACCCAGTTCAAAACCACAACCTTACAACCTCATCAATAATGGTCTTACTTTAATAATAAAGAGCACCTGCTTTATTGAACCTCGTGGCAACATCAGTAAGGTGCAAAAAGCAAATCTGGCCTTTCCTCCACTCCTTCATATCCATTGTTACACATTCATTAAAATCCCGAGCAAGGAGTATACTTACTACTAGCTTAGATGGAGTTCTTTCATATTTCTTACAAATCTCACTTTTCTCAGAAATAATGTCTACTAACTTTAAGTACTCCTTAGCTTGAATATCAGCATCATTCAAAAGAAGTTTTAACCTCCTAGCAGTTGGGTGACCAAACTGACGGAGCAATTTCTTTACATTCTTCCTTTTGTTCTCTGCTGTGTCAACTTTTTCTATCATCATTATCTGGTTAAGATTTACTTTAGAGGCAGTGTCAAAGGGATACAGTAATGACCACAAGGTGTACAATTTAACTGTATATTTTTTCCAAAAATCGCAGCAGAGTTATTACCAAACTCTAACTTGATTTTTGCTTTCATCATGGATGGCTTTCCCAACAGCAAAGAAATATCTTTATCAACAACATCTGATGAAATATTATCCCTCTTATCGGCAACTGTACATGGAAATTGAATCTTCTTGAGCGAAGTTACTTTCTCTCCATCACCAAATTTAAATACTGTACTCCTGCTAAATTCTTTGACTTTCTTTAAGCTGTTCTCATCTAGTGAGCTTAAATAACAATCAATCCAGTTTTTACCACATACAGTAGAGGTACAAGCAGAGTCAAGTACTGCACAATTGAAAGACTCAGTTACCAAAGCTCTAATTTTATCATCTTTCATACCATCATCCACCATGAGAACAACATCTTCCACATCCTCTCTGGATTCACTCTCAGGCACATTTACAAGTCTTGATTGTTTCCTATCTTGAGTAAGTTTCTTTCTATGAGGACCATTGGAGGCACAGTGCATAACTAAATCACAAATTCTACACCTTGTGGGATTACCACCTCTATCTACAGGATTACTTCTAGGTCCTACAGCTGCAACATTATCTTGCCTCCAGTTTGATAACTGAGGGTTATAAAAGCTACCGGTACCAGCACTTTGTGATACAACATTTCCACTTTTCTTAGGTTTCCAAGATATATGAGAATTCCTCACAGCATTTACATCTTCTACCATTTCTACTGGTTCAGGCTTAATGCTAATCATTTTTACCTCTGTGCAGATTTTAGATGTAGGTGTCATTTCCTAACCAAAACATTTCTTCAGGCCACATTTCATTTGAAACAACAAAATCATCTTTCTCCTCAAAGTCAACAGCTGTCAAGACAATTTCTTGTCATTAGAATTTAAACCTGCACTGTACAAAAGTTCCATTGCGAGACCAACCTCTGGTATTAAAATTTTGTCTCTTAGACTGGTTAATTTTTCTGTCGAATTCTGTTACATAAGCAGATATATCTTGGCAAGAGTTCCTGGAAAATCCTACGAAATCAAAGTAGGCCTCGCATACAGCACCTAGGTCATCTTTTTATTAATATATCTAATGCCTTTAGAATTTGCTCAACAACTGTGTCACTATTTATGTCAACTTCTTTATTCTGTGTGGCAAGTCTTAGTTTTCTCTGGCTCCAGAGGGATCACCTATGGGATGCTCCACCATAACCATGTGCTCCCTCCTTTTCTGTGGGGTGTTGGTCCACTCATCCCACAACTCCATCTCGAACTTCCAGTCATCGTAGGATAATACATTCGGATCCCAAGTAGGAGGACACCTAACTTCTGTGTCTATGTCACTGGAAGACATGACCCTTGGTTCAGATTATCTTTGAAAACTTGAAAACTTAACTTTGTAGCGATGCCGTCTCACTGCTCCTCAGCCAGGCTCCGGCTCCTGGTCCAGTCATCACTCGCCGCCAGGTTACAGGGCTTAATCGACCCCATTCTCACAACTACGCTCTGCTACCATTGTAAGCAGCAAATCTAGTAAGCATAGAGGATAAGCAGATTCATGTGAGTCACTGGAACTGTTTATTCAAGCAACAGCCAATATGGCTAACCTCCCTTTGCCGTGTCTGTCCTTGTGTTTTATTCCATCCGATCAAAACAAAAGCGCATTGACTATCTATCTATCTATTGCCAGACGCCTTAATCCCATACGAGGTGGCCACAAACAAATCGCCTCCACGTCGCCCTGTCACCCGCCATTTCACTGCCCTGCTCCCAACTCACACCCCCCTCTCTCATATACCTCTTCACTCCATCCCTCCATCTCATCCTTGGCCTCCCCCTCCATTTTCCCCCTTCCACCTCACTCACATACACTCTCCTCGTCAGTCTCTCACCCTCAAGCCTCTCCACATGGCCAAACTACCTCAGTGTGTTCCTCCTAATGCTTCCTATCACATCCACATCCACACCATAAAGCTCCTTTATATCCTCATTTGTCATCCTGTCTCTCCATGTGACTCCACAGGCAACTCTTAAATAACTAATTTCCACTGCTCTCATCTTGACTTGTGTCCTTCCAACAACGTCCAAGCTTCGCTTCCATACGTCACAGTTGGTATCACAATACTGTCATGCAGCAACTTTTTTCACTTCCATGCTCACTTCCCTGTTTCTTATCACTGCTTTCAAGGAACTAGCAACCTTTCTTCCTTGTTGCTCCCTTCCTTGTTCACCTTCCACTCTTCTATCCTTACTCATCACACTCCCCAAGTACTTAAAGAATGTGGGGGGGGGGGATGGGGCTGTAGGTAGAGGAGGGAAGTTTAGAAAATTGTGGGACGAAAAAGATAAGGATGAAAGGAGAGAAGGAGAAGAGGGTAAAGGAAGATGCGATAAATGATACGCATAAGGATGGTACGCAAGGAAGGGAGTATAAGAAAAGAGAATCAAGAGGGACGGCCAGGGAGAGGAGGTAATAAACAACTCGAGGAGGAAGGAAAGGGAAAGAGGAATGGGGCTGATATAAGAGAAAGAAAAGCAAATAAAGGACGATGAGAAAGAAAAAGGAAGAACCAAGAGAAGGAGGCGGAGGAGGGAAACACAGAGCATAAAAAAGGAATAGAGAGGATTATAGGGGTAGATGTAATGAAGAAATGCAAGAAGGGACAGATGAGAGAAGGGCAGGAAGAGGGAGGAAAAGAGAGGGGGAAAAGTTTGCAAATAAACGAGGAGAGGACAGTTAGTAATGAAAGAGAAAGAAGAAGGGGGTGAAGAGAGGAAGAAAAGGGTGAGAAGAGAAAAAAGTAGATAAATGACTGGAAGATGGTGAAGCATACAGAAGGGAGTAAATGAGGGAAGAAAAAGAGTGATTGAGGTAGACGCAAAAAGAGAAAGGCCAAGAAAAGAGGGTGAAAAAAGAGGAAGTGGAATAGACGGGGGGGGGGGGAGGGGGAAGGGGAATACAAGGGAAGGAGGAAAAGAAGGGAGAAACAAGAATGAAGACTATTGACTAGGAGAGATGCACGGATAAGAAGATTAGGGCGAAACAAAGAGAGTATAACCAGTAAGACGCCTTTGTCGACGAGGTACGAGAGACCATAAATTATAAATCCGAAAGCAGTTAAATGTCGCCTTACACCCCGAGGATGCCTAGGGTATATTGACTGCGAGCGAGGACGAAGCCCTCGCGAGTCTCTCGTCAAGTAGTGGCATTTTCACATATAACAGTGGCCCAACGCGGCCCGGCCCGACCCGACCCTGTCCGACCGTAACGCTTTTGAGAAGCCTATATCTCAACAACCACAGGGCCGATCACTGTATGGTTTGCACCATATGATAGCCCAATCCTTTAAGATTTGTTACTGACAGGTTTCATCACACCGAGGCGTTGCACGTGGCACGTGACAAGCGCTAAGTGCAGCATCTTGAAAATCTTCAAAAGACGGCCACAGGCCAGAAAGTTCATCGTAAAGACATGAGACTTGGTAGATGCAAAACAGCCAAGTGATCGGTCCCCGTAGTTGCTGAGATATATGCTTCTCAAAAGCGTTACGGTCGGGCCGGGCCGGGTTGGGTCGCTCATATGTGAGAAAATGCCACTACTTGATGAGTTAAAACATTATAAAAGGAGGAGGAGAGGAAGAGATGAGACAGATGTAGAAGAAAGATGCAGGCGAATAGATCAGAGAAGAGAAAGATGAAGAGGTAGGTATAGGATGGAAAAATGCAAGAAGAGGAGAAGCATGAGTAAGAGAGAGGAAAAGATAAATAACTGAAAAGGAAGAGGCAGAGAAAAAAATGAGAGAGAACGAGGAAGGTGATGAAGAAAATAATATTGAGGGTTAGCAGACGGACAGATAGGCAAACGGATTTATCTATCTGTCTATCTATCTGAATTTACATCTATATCTATCTATCTACATGAGAGAGAGAGAGAGAGAGAGAGAGAGAGAGAGAGAGATGAATTAAGCTGGTGTCATCACACACAGAATATAAAAATATATTTGATCATCCCTTCAGCCCGAGTACGTCGTTTGTAAGCTGATGATATCCTTTGGTTTTATCCACACCTAGTGTTACCCACCTCCCTTATAAGTAGGCTATTGACCTTGATGATGATAGAACACGCCATGAACGCCGTCCTCTGACCTAACTGTGATTACATTAAGTTTAATCATGAGCATTTTTTTTTTTTTAGCTGTGCGACATTTTCTACCGTCGGCCAATATAATAAAAACAAAAATGCCTCATGGGAAAAAGGGATAAAAGTATGGTATATACATTCCCTAGAAACTCTGTCAACATAGTTTCTTCTCTGTCGTCTCACTAGAGAACTTTAGTAATGAAACTCCTTTTCTTCACATTTGTTAAAGGAGTAAAAAACAATCCGGTTTTTTAAGAATCACCTTTCCTAGGTCATATGTTTTCCAGGTCCTCACTTCGTTTGTTTCTTTCTTTTCTCCCTGAGACAACAAAGGGGCCTCGCCTGGGTGGTGATGGGAGTCATTCAAGTTAGGAGCGCAATTATCTTTCCATTCTCTGTGCCCCCACCTCACCCGACTTCAGCTATCCATCCCTCTCCGCCTCGCCCATCTTGCCATACCATTGGTCAACCTTTCGTATTCTCAGTCGATTGTCTCTTCCCCTTCATCCGACTTCCCCTCCTCTCTCTCTCTCTCTCTCTCTCTCCCCTTCCTACGTCCCCTCCCACCCTCCACCCACTGTTTTATCCCACTGTTTCTTTTTAAGCTTCAGTAACATTTCCTCTGATAATGAACTGGTAAACGAGGGATTTTGCTAACCCCTCTAGTTCGAAATTAAATCATTCGGTAATACCAAGACGGTATTTCAAAATACCCTCAACTTATTGAAAAGCATACGAAGGACAGTGAATTGTAACTGTATCGTCTATCTATCTATCTATTCGTACCTATTGCTAGACGCCATAATCCCGTAAGGGGTGGCCAGATGACTTTGAGTTATTTGTTTTATGGGGAGGGGCACTAACCCTCCACCAACCCACTTGTTGACACTTAGGGAGCACGTATTGTTTGGTTATATGGTTACCACCCAACGTTGTAAATGGTTTCTTGGCTTACAGGAAATCATTTGGCTTGTCACTCAAAGTAAAGCCACCTGTAAAGGAAAGAAAAGCAATAAGAAGTGACAGGAACGACAGGAGAACTAGCAAGAGAGGAGGACAGACAAAGAAAAAGAATGATAAAGGCTAAGGAGGAAGTAGGCAGCACTACATCCAGTGAGTGGATGATGGTCGCCACCACCTACCACTACCTGTATCGTATTTTAGATGTATTACCCACCATCCGTCGTAACCACTGAAAGCTTAAGCGACAACCAGAGAACCTCTTATTGTACCCGGTTTAATATGTAGGACTCATTCATCCATTCGCTATTCGGGGCTTCCCTTAGCTTTAGAAATACTATGCAGCTGCAGCAAGAAGAAAATGAAATGATGTTCTCTACAGTTTCAAAAATCTGTCTTTAATTAAGAGAAATAGCCTGTAAACAGAAAGAATAAGACAAAAAAGGCTATTAGATGTTTATTCTAACTACTCCTTTAAGAGAGACCTTTCGTAAACAGAATTGTCGTTAAGTAGTGAAAATAACATGAAAATCCTTAATAGTTCTGAAAACGATAAGAACAGTACTAAGTTCGCTGAGGCCGAGTGGCAAAAGTATCGCAAGGATGATTTATTGGGATATCGATTGCTCTCTCTCTCTCTCTCTCTCTCTCTCTCTCTCGTACCACCCAGTCAATGCTTTAATTACCTCACTAGTGGAACCTTAATATCATATGCAATTATCTGTACCCAATAAAACACTCCCTCAGTATTGTCCTACAATTACCCAGATTACTTTTGGGCTCAACCAACACTTATTATCTCTATAACTGTAAGCGTTTCGGGTGTGCTTTGAACAAAAACAATACCTGATGAAACGATTAGAGGAGTATTCAGACTGGGTTTAACATTACATGGTGAATTGATAAGTCTGAGAATGCAACTATGGACTTTTTTTTTTTGTTATGTTGATTTTCATTCGAGGTTTAGGATGATGATGGCGATGATGATGATGATGGTGATAGTAATAATGATGATGGAACTGATGATAATGATGATGATGATGATGATGATGATGATAATGGTGATGATCATGGATTATTCCCTTCAAACGATTTTATTCACCTTAGAAAAAAACCTTTGGTCTAGATAGTTTATCTAGAGTGGGCTGGGGGACAGCCTTCTTTTCTACTCTTTGGTTATTATGGGATACAATTGTAGGCTTGTTTTCACCTGACGGAATTAGACAATTGGCACAAACTGAAAACAGTATTAAGTTGTAGTTAAGTGAAATTCGATGAGGCAGTATTTTGAAGTAGGAATAACTCACCTTGGTTACTAGCAAAATTACACCTCGAATCTGACTATAACTGGCCAGCAACTGAGTTTAAAGGGGTAAAGGATTGTAGTCAACTGAAATTTTACGAGCGAGAGCGAAACCCTCGCGAGTCTCTCGTTAAGTAGTGGCATTTTCTCACATATGAGTGGCCCAACCCAGCGTAACGCTTTTGAGAAGCTTATATCTCAGCAACCACAGGGCCGATCACTGCGTGGTTTGCACCATATGATAGCCCCATTCTTTAAGATTTATTTTTGACAGGTTTCATCACACCCTGGCTGTGCACGTGGCACATGAGACGCGCCAAGTGCAGCATGTCGAAAATCTTCAAAAGACGGCCACAGGCCAGACTTTGTTGTAAAGGCATGATTCTTGGTAGGTAGACAGCCATCAATATACTCTAGGCATCCTCTGGGTGTAAGGCGACATTTCAGTGCCTTCAGATTTAAATGGCCTCTCTCGTACCTCACTGACAAAGGAGTTTTACTGGCTTGAAATTTATAGTCTCACTGAGCGGGGAGGCCAAACATGGGCCAGCCAACCTACTTCAACTACCCTCTTTTCTTATGATCTTAATGTTTTTAATTTTTTTAACCCCTCCCTCCCTCCAGAGAGTTATTCCCAAGATGAATAAAACATTCGGGTGGCAGCAGCAACCTAATAAATGAAGTATCTATCTATCTAAAAAAAAAAAAAAAAAAAAAAATGCGGCCCTGGCCTACCGCGCAGCACTTGCCCAAAGTAGAGCCGTCTCTGAACCACACTTCATTTTGAGCAAGTACCAAAATGAGATCCATTACTGAACAGCTATCACCACCACCACCACCACCACCACCACCACCACCACCACCACAGATACCACTACCATCACCGCCACAGATGCCATCACCATCATCATCACAGCTACCATAAGCACCACCACCACCACCATCACAGCTACCACAACCAGCAGCATCATCACAGCTACCACTACCACCACCACAAACATCATCACAACTACCACCATCACCACCAAAAATACCACTACTGTCATCCTCACAGCTACTGCCACCACTGTCACCACCACAACCACAGCTGCTATCACCACCATCATTGCAGCTACCATTACCACCACCATCAGTATTATCACAGCTGCCATCATTACCACCATCTCAGCTACCACCATCACAACCACAATCACAGCTATCACCACCACCACCATCTACATCACAGCTACCACCGTCATCATCACAGCTACCACCACCTCCACCACAACCACTACCACATCTACCACCACCACCATTATCATCATCAAAACTACCAACACCACCATCATCATCACAGCTACCACAACCAACAGCAACAACAACATTTTCTGCTGCAAAATATTGTCTGTGTGCAGCATCAATGAAGTAACAGAGATTGAAGCGTAGATATATAACCCATCCTTCTCTCTCTTTCTCCCTCTCTCTCTCTCTCTCTCTCTCTCTTTCTCTCTCTCTCACGCACACACACACACACACACAAACACACACACACACACACACACACAACAACCACCATCACCATCACCACCACCACCAACAACACCAACAACATTCTATTGTACAATATCGTCTGTTCTGAGCATCACTGAAGTAACAGTCATCAGAGTGTGGATGTACCAATCCCACCCCCCCCCTCTCTTTTTGCAAAGGTGTGCAAATTCCATGAAAATGTCCCGTGGCCTCTTGCACGCGCGTGTATTGTAACAACACTGGAGGCAATTATGAGGGGTCAAAACACCCTCTAAGGAAATATCAATCGACATGAAATTGAAACTGGTCCATCTGAGACCCAGTTCCATCCATCGCTCCATGTTCCATAAAAATCACTTTTCCACTTCTGGATATACTGTACAAACACACACACACACACACACACACACACACACACACACACTCCTAAGACTATAGTGAACAGTACAGAAATATATATATATATATACACAAGGTGGTGCAAAAGTAGGTTGACATTACAGAGGCCTGCCAGGAAATCAACATCAACCTGGACCTGTGCACTACTGTGTGTCGAAGTGTGGCTGACAGACTCCAGGAATGTGTCAATGGTGAGGGTAGACACTTTGAACACTTACGAGACTAGAAGTGTGTCTTTTATGTTGGAATAAATGGTAAATGTCAACCTACTTTTGCACCACGTTGTATATATATATATATATATATATATATATATATATATATATATATATATATATATATATATATATATATATATATATATATATATATATATGTATATATATATATATATATATATATATATATATATATATATATATATATATATATATATATATATATATCAACAGGTTATAAGAACGTCGTATGGAAAAGTGCCTTCGTCTCTGTGTGAGGCTCGAGTTGGGGCCCCCCCCCCCCCCCCGCCACTGCAGGTTTCCTACTAAGTACAGTATGGGTAGTCATGAATCTAAGCTGTCTCAGTCACGGATGTTGACAAGCTCTGTATATATTAACGGATCGCTGCACCAATATCGTACAATAGGGCGCCGTCGTCGTCTCGAACCGGGGTGGATTCGAGCCCCACGCAGATGAGTGGACTTTACGGTACGATGTTATTAAAAGAATTATGTGAGCATGATAGGCATTAATTTACTACCGGGGGTCTGCTTTAATACCAAAAAAGTCTTGTAAAAGTGTGAAGAACAAAATATCAAAAAGATATTTTCACTAATGGGGATTAATCACCATTTGGTTTAACCCTTCCACTAAGAGAAGCTTTCTAGGATCAATAAAATCGACCTGTGACCCCTTGGATGTGTGTGTGTGTGTGTGTGTGTGTGTGTGTGTGTGTGTGTGTGTGTGTGTGTGTGTGTGTGTGTGTGTGTGTGTTTAATGGGAATCTTTTTTGTGTTTAAAGAGAGCCTTTCAAGAAGGTTGAAAATAATGGGCTACTACCGGAAAAATTGTCTTCTTAAGAGAGGGAACTTTTCGACTGGTTAAGACTGATAGCTGCAGATAGAGTATTTGTCGTAACTGATATTCTATGTGGAAAACTTTTAGGAGAGTGGAATGGATGAATCTGTAATAATATTTTCCTTGTAAGTCTATCTATCTATCTATTGCCAGATGCCACAATCCCGTAAGGGGTGGCCATTTGACTTTGAGTTATTTGTTTTACTGGGAGGGGCACTAACCCTCCACCAATCCACTTGTTGACACGTAGGGAGCACGTATGGTTTGGTTACATGGTTACCACCCAGCTTTGTAAATGATTTTCTTGGCTTACGGGAAACCAGTTGGCTTGTCAATGTAATGTCACCTGTGAAGGAAAGCAAAGCAATAAGAAGTGACAGCAAAGATGGGAGAAATAGAAAGAGAGGAGTGCCAAAGCCATTTATTGAATGCTGTGCGGGAGGTATTTTGGGAACAAATTTCCAGTAAGTCCCCTTCCCCCCCCCCTCTGTTTGTCTGTCTGTCTGTCTGTCTGTCTCTGTCTCTCTCTCTCTCTTTCTCTCTCTCTCTCTCTCTCTCTCTCTCTCTCTCTCTCTCCTTGATTAGTGCCAATCTTGACAAGTGTCATTGGGTTTTCTTGGTTTATTTTTTCCCATCCGTTTCTATTTCATTATTTAATTCCCTTCCCTCTTCTGCCTTCCCTCTTCGTCTCTTACCATCCTTTCTTCTCCCTCTCCTTTTCCTCTTCCAGCTACCTCTGTCCCTCTCTGCTCCTCAACTTTTTCTCCCTTTCCCTCCTTCCCAACAAACATTCCTCTTCGTTACTTATGTTTACCTAGTTTTTAGTTAACTCCTTTTTCCATATTCTTCCTTCTGCCTACATCTCTCTTCCTCTGTTCCCTTCCGCTCCTGTCTCTCCTCTCTCTCCCTTTGCTACTGCAACTTTCTCTCTCACTATTTCTCTCATTATTGTTCCTTGTTTTTCAACTCCTCGTTCCCCATCTCCTCTCCCCTCCTCACTCCCCATTCCTCACACACACACACACGCACGCACACACACACACACACATCAAAGTTTCCATGGTCTATTTCTTGGCGTGCCTTTCTGAATCTCCCATCCATCAATTCATTGTGAGATATAGCATCCAGAGAGAGAATATAGATGTCTTTGTCAAGTTTGATTGGGTGATTCCTACTGTATACTATTTTGGTCTGAGTTGCAGTCTAATGTTTTTCGTCATTTTCAGTCTTGCTAGTATTAGAGAAGTTTCTCAAGCTTTGGATCGCTGTCTACTAATTCGGAATTATTTCCGAGGGTAGCAGGCCTGGAAGTAGCATGCATAAACTGAAGAGGCGTCACTGTTGTTGTTGTGGCCGCAGGCTCATCCGAAACGTGAACCCGATGGATTGCACGCGTAGGTTTCTATTCTTCTGCAGTCCATCATTCAACTTCCAGAGGATGGGGAAGTAGGCGAGGGATATTTGCAAATTAAAGGCACTTTATTGGTCCGGTTATATGAGCACCACCAAACGAAAGTATCTTTCTCCAAAACCTGGCTTCAAATGTACAGTTGCACCGAAAAGAATCTTTATGATCTTGTGCTAAACTATGTGCCACAAATGACGATGGAAATTAAAATATAGGCAGGGACCATGGAAACCGTTACTCCCAGTCCTTCATGTATGCAACGGGTCAACTCTGGAACTGTCTTCCTCTGTTTGTATTTCCTGCTGCATATGATCTCCAGTCTTTCAAACGCAGTGTGTCCAGGCATCTGGAAATGAACAGTTCTTGAATTTGGCCCTCCTCTTTTTTTTTTTTTTTTTTTCTTGGAGGGAACAATTTACAGGCTGCTGGCCTTTGGTTCCTTTTTCCTTGCATGAAATATATATATATATATATATATATATATATATATATATATATATACATAGAGAGAGAGAGAGAGAGAGAGAGGCCCTTTGAACTTTTTCAATCTTGTCTATGTGCTTTTTGAGATAAGGACTCCAGACTACTGATGCATATTCCAGGATTGGTCTAATGAATAATGTTATTATCCTTCTTAGCATGTCTTCATTTATGTATGTGAATGCTATTCTCATATTTGCAAGCAGTGTATACATGTTCCGTACCTTCTCGCTGATGTGGTCAGCCGGAGATAGTCTGTTATTGATAATCACACCTAGGTCTTTCTCTCTTTCTGATGTGTATAGGGTTTTATTTCCTAACTTATAATCCCAATCAGGTCTTTTTCCACTTTTACCAAACTCGATTACATGACACTTGTCCACATTGAATTCCATTTGCCATGTACTACTCCATTCATGAAGTTTATTTAATTCTTCTTGTAGCTCTTTACAAGAGTCTGTGTTAGTAATTCTCCTTTGTATTTTTGCATCATCTGCAAACATATTCAGATAGCTCTCATTTCCAGTGTTACTGTTTATATCATTTATATACACTAAAAACATGAGAGGTGCCAGCACTGAACCCTGTGGTACTCCACTAGTCACTTCTTTCCATGATGAGTAGTTTCCTCTTAGTACTGTTCTCATTTCTCTCTTTATCAGAAAGTCTTGCATCCAATAAAACAGTTTGCCTCGAATTCCTCCTTGATTGTACAGTTTCCATAAAAGTCTTTGGTGTGGTACTGTGTCAAAAGCTTTCTTGAAATCTAAATAGATACTGTCCACCCATCCTTCCCTTTCCTGTATTTTGTTTGTTACTCTGTCATACTAGCTCAACAGATTAGTAACACATGATTTTCCTTTTCTGAAACCAAACTGTCTTTCTGTTATCATACTGTGTTCTTCTAGATGATTTACCCAAGCTTTTCTTATAAGCTTTTCTAATACCTTGCTTACAACGCTGGTCAGTGATACTGGTCGGTAGTTGAGTGGATTTTGTCTATTTCCTTTCTTGAATAAGGGGACAATATTTGCTTTTTTCCAAATATCAGGTAGTTTACCTTGACTCAGGGATTTCTTGAAAATTAAAAATAATGGTTTACTTAACTCCTTTGCACATTCTCGTAGTACCCAACATGAAATTTCATCAGGACCACTTGCTTTTCCTCTGTCTAATCTACTTAACTCCTCCTGTTTTACTTTTTCTGCTATTTGTATATCTGGTAGTATGTGTGGACATGCATGTTCCACATAGTCCCTCTCAAAATTTTTTTCTTCTGTAAAAACTAATTGGAAATTCTTATTTAGTGCTTCACAAATATCTTTCTCTTGTGTATAAGTGATTCCCTCATCCGTAATTGATTGTATTATATCTTTTACTTTGGTTTTGCTTCTGATATAGCTGTAAAACAGCTTTGGTTGATCACTACTTTTATTTATTATAACCTCCTCAAACTGTTTTTGGGCTTCCCTCCTTATTCTTGCATAATCGTTTCTTGCCTGTTTGTAATTATTATACGCCCTTTCACTATTGTGTCTTCTGTATCTATTCAACGACAAATCTCTTCTTCTTTTGATTTTTTACATTCTGTATTGAACCATTTCTGTATTTTCTTATCTGCTTCTTTGTGCTGTGGGATGTACTTCTGGACTCCTATTTCATAAAATTCACAGCATTTTTTATATACAGCATTTAAATCTTGTCCTCTAAGCTCATTTTCCCAATCAACTTCTAAGAAATACTTCTTTAGGTCTTGATAATTTCCCTTTTTATAGTTTAGGCGCTTTTTGTAACTGTCATTGCTGTTTACTATGTCATATGCAATCCTGAAGTTATAATTTAGTACTGCATGATCGCTTTTGCCGAGTGGAGGGTGATATATTAAACTGTCAATATCATTTTCTTGCCTAGTAAATATTAGATCTAGCACTGAAGGTACATCAAGTCCTCTTTTTCTGGTGGTTTCCCTCACATGTTGCGTTAGGAAAAACTCTTTTACGAAATCCAGGAGCTTTTGGTCCCAACAGCTTTCTTGGCTAATTATATCTAGAGTATTCCAATTTATATTTGTATTAAAATCCCCAGTTAGTATAATTCTTTCCGATTTCTCTTCCATTTTATGTAGTAATGATCTTGAATTCTGAATTGTACTGTCTGCCAGGTCCTCATATTCATCTCTTTCCTATGTCTTTGATCTGGGTGGCATGTACAAATTGGCTACAATTACTTTACCTTCAGATGTGTTGATATCTACTGCAATCAGTTCTACTTGTGATGGTATATCTAGTTTTATTTCATTGGCTTTTAGATTTTTCTTAGTTAATATTATAATTCCTCCTCCTTTTTTTAAATTTCTGTCTCTTCTCCATATATTGTATTCCTCTAAGTTTAGTATGTCATTGGATATCCTTGGTGTTAATTTTGTTTTAGTTAGGCATATTATTTGTGGTTCATTTTCTCTGACATAATCATTCATCTCTAGTAATTTAGATACCATTCCATCCACATTTGAGTACATCAACTTTATCATCTTGTTTATATACTTGTCATGACATGGTTCTACTATCTTCCTCCTTTTTATTCCATCCTGTTTATGTACCACTTTCGTACCTGCAATCCTATTACTTTGTAAAAAAATTTCTTCTTTTCCTTTTCTGATCTTCCCTCATTTTTTGTTTTTGCTTCCTCCCTTTTCTCTTTCAGTAATTCCAGTTCCTCTTGTGTTAGGCATCTTTTTATCCATACATTTTTGAACTCCTCTTTTTCCATAAGATTCTTTGCATTTTTAGTATCTCTTCCACAGTGTTTACACTCTGGAAAGTCACCTTTAGAGGTCTTGTCTTGCTTTTCTCATATTTCCCTAACCGTTTGTGTTCTTCTATGTCTTTACTACAGATTTCCTCTGATACTTCTTTCAGTAAGCTCATTACATTTGCCATCTCCTTTTTGTCTCTTGTGATCTTGTTTTTTACTTCTTCCTCTTCTATACCAGTGATTACTATAGATTTGTTTATATCTACTGAATCTCTGACTAACTTTGGATTGTTTTGGATTATTCTTTTCACTTCCTTTTTAATGCTTTTTTCCTCCACCCTTGTTTCTAAGTCTTTCTTTACTTTCACCATTTCAGCATATGTGGTTTCCACATCATTTTTGTAGCTTTGTACAGCTTCATTCACCTGTGTTATCTTCTCCTCAATATCAATGCTCTGGCCTATAAGACTGCTTACTTGCCTAATTGTCTCTGTGTCATTTTTGAACTCTTCCATAACACTCTCGTGACTGACTACTGTACTTGCCATTTCACTCATTTTCTTCCTAAGTGTACTCAATTCCACTGTTAGTACACTGATGGTTGTGTCTTTCTTGTTGGCCTCCCTTCCTAGTTTTTCTATTTCTTCCTTTTGCAAGTGCATCTGCTTCTTTATTTCATCAATTTCATTTTTGAAAGCCATTTCTAGTTTGTGTACACGTTCAACCAGTCTATTATGAGTCTCCACTTCAACCAGTTCTTGGTAGAAATCATCATTTTGCTTTTTACCTTTATCCCTTTTCTTTTCCAAATTTGCTTTACTAAAGTATGTATCCATTTTGCAATACTAAAAGTACAGATATGTACTTACAATCCCTGTGTTGCTGTAGTCTAAACAAACCTCAGCTGACTCAGCGCATTCTTTCGTCTTGGTTCGCTTTCCTGTTTGAACAAGTCTTGTTTAAACTTATTATTTTTTCCTTTTAATAATGCAAAATCAATTAGTCTAACCTGGTACAGAGTTTGACTCATACAAAGATACTAATTTAGGTGTGTGTGTGTCAATTGGGGTTTTGGAGGGGCTCAGAAAGTGTCTGAATTACCTTTATGCAGATTGCAGCAACATATTGGCTACCTTCCCCAGGACTGCAAAGTAGCTTTTCTTTGGCTTAATTGCATAAAAAGAAAAATAAGTGATAAGTTCACTTGTCTATATATATATATTTTTTTTCTTGCTGATTCAATGATTCATGCTGATTTCGCACATTTCGAGAGTGCTGATTTCGAATATACTTTCAAAAATTATGTAGAACGTCAAAATTTTTCACAAAAAACGTGAGTATATATACGCAATAAAGGGAATACAGGCGGTATTAAAGGGCACTGTAATGGAAATCCACTGGAATGGTTACCACAAAAATGCACAAAATTGATGCTCAAGAAAGTTGATTAGCACTGGCAGTTGAGCTAAGGCTGGAATTTCCTTCTCTTAGATTTCTTAGTGTATTCAGTGTCCGAACAGTCGCTCTGCAAGCACCAGTAGTAGTCTGCCATCACGTTGGCATTTCATCTCCCATGATACCTGTGCTCCATCGTTTTGATGTCTTGGTGAAACCTTTCACCTTGTTCTTCCCTGGTTGCACCAAGATTCTCTGGGAAATAGTTCATGAGACTTTACAAAAATGTACTTTCACGCTCGCATTTGCCCCCAATTCTCTCAACAATGTGAGGAGAGTTTCCACGATGGATTCATAGATTCTGCTTTCTAGTTTCCAAGAAAATTCGAAACTACTTTGGCAAATGCAGTCCAGCAATCTTTCTCACCCGGTGTCATGGATTTCACGAATTCCTCATCCTTCATGAGCAGCCTTATTTGTAGGCCGTCGAATATTTCCTCTTTGAGTTTTTCATCCGAAAGTGCGAGGAACTTCAAGCAAAGGTATTGGAAGCATGGCTCTCCTTGTCGAAGGCTTTTACAAATTGTTTCATCAGACCTAAATTTATATGTACTGGGGGCAGCAGAACCTTCTGAGGTTGAGCTAGCGGTACATTTTTAAATTCTTCTCTCCAACTGTGAACTGTTCTCTGGATGGCCATTCCTTCCGTATCCAGTGTTCCATCTTTGCACGGCTGTCTCAGAGACATAGAAAACATGGAAACTTGGTGTATCCTCCTTGCTGCCCTAAAACCATCGATAGCACCTTCAAGTCACCACACACCATCCAGTTGTGATCACTGTATTTGATTTTTTCAAGAACCAATTTAATTGTGTCGTTTGTTTCTTTCAAGTTGACTGAATAACCAATAGGAATGGAGGCAAGCTTGCTGCCGTTGTGCAACAGCACACACTTCAAACTTCTCTTCGATCTGTCAATAAGAGCCTCAATTCATCTGGCACGTATTCACATCCCATCTTCTCATTCAGCCCTTTAATATCATTACGATAAACAAAACCATTTTACTTTGTGAAGTAACGCAGTAAATCTGCCTGTCGGTTGTGGTACTTGATGTTTGTTCTGGATGCCAACAAGTTCTTATCGTTGAGCCTTGACCCCAATAATTCCACACATGTCTTTGGCAGATTGAGATCCATTACCAAATCGTTCAGTTCAGCTTGCGTGAAAGGCCTCGTACTCTTGATATTGATATCGTTGCTTGAGGCAATATACTCATCATCATTAGTATCAGATAGTTCAGGTGTTGAACTTTCATCCGAACTTGTGACATCCAGAGTGGTGAAAGTAGGAACAGGGACTTCATCCGAGTTAATAACAGGCCGCAATGCTGAGGAAAGATTGGAATAGTCAATGCAGGTTTTTGTCTTTGTGCTGAAACCAGATGCATTGACCATGCAAAAACAGGAATCGGTCAGGAGGTTTTGGGGTTCCCACCATACCATCGGAACTCCAAAACTGAGACTCTTCCCGAGACTTTGTCCACTGCCTGAGGTTCTCAACATATGTCGTGCACATTATGGGGGGCCCATGGTTTCTCCTGGTCACCAAGAGGAACATCAAAGTAAGTGCAATATGCTTTGCAAACAAACTCCGTGATTTTTGTGGTCTGTTTTGGAGTGGTAAAAGATCCACAGATATGGCAAAACACAGCATGATCGGTTTTACATTTCTACGAGACGCCATTGTCTTCTAGGACACAATCAATATAAATGATGCAATAGGTGGCTTGATCGATTGGCACGGCACCGAAGCAGCAGTCATCCAACCGACAACTAACCCCTCCCTACAGGGCATTCTGTAGTTGGCTGCTGAATCATGTCAGCCAGAGGCACTTCCGGTCCCCCCTTCTCGGACTGACAAAGGCGTAAATACCGCATGTACACAGTAGCAACTGAAATAATGGGGTCACAGTGTAATATGGCCTTTTATATTCATCTACCTCAGCATTATATTACAGTGAGACCATTTCAATGACAGCACCCAGCATTTTGTGGGAAAATTTGACGTTCTAGCTGAAAATGTTGTGATTTTCGGAATCAGCATGCCAGAAATACCCTTAAATCGGTATGAGCTGCTAGTAACCAAAAGTGATGTAGACCAGTTAATTATTAACCTGCCGCATCCTGGCAGATTTTTCACCAGTGACCCCCCCCCCAAATCCCGGCAGATTTTCGGAAAAAAATCTTTGGTTAAAACCTCAGGTTTTTATGAGAAAACATCGAAAATTCAGAGAGAAAGTGCTCACCTGAGCTTAGGAGTGCCCTGTACAGGTTACCCTCCCCTCACCTAGTACCATCGTCTCTGGAGCCCCGCTTCAGAGATGTTTTCTATGGGAGGGGTAACTATTCCAAACCACTCAGAATAGGTAGATATTTATTTATTTGGTATGAATTTATTTGTAGTGCAAGAGCATATTGGTTTTCATACAATAATATAGGCAATATAATCATTGTTTCACTCACCGAACACATCAACATTCCCCATCTTCCTTGGTGATTTTACCTCCTCATCACTTCTGCTCGTTTCTTCCTCTGCCGCCACATAATCTTTGTCCTCCACATCGGGAATCACTTTTGCCTTGAATTTCGTCGGAGGAGGAGAGACTGTGGTGCGACATGTCTTTACTGGCCAGGTACTGCTAACAGGTGAGTTGTCGAGAAAATGGCGTGCAGGAGAGGGGTCACACGGGGCCAGGCAACGTCGCTGCCTGGCGGCGGCTAGAGGAAGGTCTCCCACATATGCCTACCAAAAATAACCCGCGAAACTTGAAAAATGTGCAAATGATGGACCTCGTAATTGCAAAATGTGTAAACACGTCATCGGAACTGAGCGTGACAAAACGTTGCAATGTGTGTCTACACTGACAGGACGCAGCAAGTTAATAATGGAACTCCCAAATTTCTTGATGTGAAGCTGTTTCTGCAAGACGACGCCAGTCCCACTGAGGTAGAAAATCTTACGAAAAGTGAGCTTGAACTAATTGCTTGGTTGTTTGAGCTAAGGTTACCACGTAACCTCAATAAGCCTCATTTCTTGACGTGATGCAGTAAGACATGCTAAGGGTAAGAGAGACGGATGTTGTGGTTGACCACCCTTCAACTAATTAGACACTCTTGGATTGAAAACAATCTGTTTATGGTGATGACGAAAGTCTGAGTAGTGATAAAGAATTTCCAGGTGAGTGATTATCTGTACACAGTGATGACATTGCTCGAGTTAACTCTAGTAATTTTGTGCAACTCTAGTCAAATAAAAGCAAATAGCAGTACAAGCTCAAATCTGTCAGATAAAGATAAATCACGAATATAAGATAAGAGAGCTTGATAGTCTAGCCATTTCACATGCCAATTTTGGTGCAGAGACATTTGATGTTGCAAAGAATATAAAATTATTTCCCCCTTCTGTGAGCAGGATGTCACTCTGTAGTTTCGAATGACTGAGAAGGTAGCCGGTCGTCTCTCCTGATCCGAGAATTCATGGTCTGTCCTGCTACAAAGGAGAAGCACCCTTAAAAGAATAGCACGGGAAATCTATGTTACCTTGTCGAATGAATGGTGTGCTGATTATGAGGTGGTGAATAATGCCATATTAAAACCCTACGAAATTGTACCAGAAGATTATAGACTAAAGTTTGGAACCACTTACTAGCAAATGGATCAGACATATAGAACATGTTAGAGTGCTTGCCTGCACTCAGAGGATTTTAACACAGCTTTTTCTAAGTTACAAGCATTCATTATTTTGGAGAATTTCATGAGAAACATGGCTAAGGATGTTGCCACTCACTGTGTAGAAAATGGAGTAAATAAGTTATCAGATGCAGTAGTGCCCCCTATTTATAGCTTCATTCCCAAACATGATGTTAAGCCACGTGCTTCTGGTGTAGGTGTGAGAGCGAACCAGCTAGATTATGTTAAGCCTTTTCCTTTCCATCAAGTTTGGTAATGCCACTAGGAACTCTGTAACCTCCGAGAGAGCGTAGGGGCACTGGCAGAAGGTCCAGTGTCCAAAAAACTCAAGGTTTGTCAATTTTGTATTAGGATTGGCCATTTAGAGGAAACATGGTGGAGGAAGAGAACAGGTCACAGAACCAAGCCTATAGCTTTATTTAGGAGTTGGGGAAATCGCGGTGTTGATTGTGGTATAATTAATGGGAGGGAGCAGCCACTCCTAAATAAAAGAGACATAAGACACAACCTCAACTGATAGTCAGTGATGTTGATGCCAAAAAGGTGCAGTCAAGTACTGATAGTAAGACTTCTGTTGAGCTTTCACTGAATCATACTGAGACTAAGATGGTACAACCACTAGGAATCAATGGAAGTGGTAATGTGACTCCATCAGGGCATTGTTTTTCAGATGATCCACAAGATTCTACTCCCCAACCCCACCCAGGTTATTGTATTTGCTAATATCCTTTCCGAGGCTTGATATCCACTGAGAGGTAAAGCCCCAGTGAAGTCATTATACTGCAAGACACAGGTACGGCACAGTTCGTTATGTTAAATGTTGTAGTAGTAGGCGTGCCTGATGAATATGTCTTGTTGCGGGGTATAGGAGACCAAGTTACTGTTCCTACAGTTGAGATTAAACTCCAATCAGATTTACTTGCAGCATCCATTTATGTGGGCGTGGTGTACCAGTTACCTGTAGAAGGAGTCACTTTCTTCTAGGGCAGTGACTTGGCAGGAAGACACTCCTTTCCCTATAGAAAATTCTCTTGGTTGAGGTTTAGCCTTGGGCACTGGAGACTAGTTGTCCAGCGTCGTTCCTGACCTGTGTGAAACTAGAGCCACAATGGTTGACAATGCTAATAATGATTGTAGCGATTATCCTGTAATGATGTATCTGAGCATGTCTCTCTGGCTGTTACAGTCTTTGCTCAGTTGTCAGACTCTGAAGTTGGAAGTTTTCCACAAATAGATGTAGGTTTAGGGTAAAACTGAGATTCAGAGGCATGACCCAGAGAGTTCGCCTTTGTTTGACTTTGCAGTAAGTGAGGGAGAATGCATGACTGAATTGTCTGAGAGCAAATGGTGTGTTGACGAGCAGCTGGAGACTTCTCCACGATGCTCATGATCATGAATTGGAGGATGTGCATCATGTGATTGTACCACGGGAGTGGAGGCAGAATAGCATTGCCATTGCTCATGACTTCATTTTAGCAGGATATTTTGGCACAAGGATTTTTTGTCCCACGTCTGGCAGCATTTTTACTGGACTGGCATTCGTCGAGATTTCTCCTGGTATTCTTTCAGTCATGTCACACCTCCCAGTTGATCGGTAAGACCAATAAACCAGTTACTGTAGCTCTCTTGATTTCCCTCTGTCTTTGACGCCCCATTCAGTAGAGTCCTGATTGATGTTGACCCTTGACTAAGACATCTTCAGGCCACAGCTATATACTCACTATGATGAACATGGCCACCAAGTATCCTAAAGCCATCTCATTGAGAAATAGATCAGCTAAGGCTGTGGTGAAGGAAATATTCAACTTTTTCACGAAGTTTGGCCTGCCGAGAAAAGTCCAGTCAGACCAGGGTAGCAACTTTAAACTGTTTAAACAGACCCTTCAGGGATTACGAATCTCCCAGATCATCTCGCCAGTTTCCCACTTTCAGAGGTAAGGAGCATTAGAAAGATATCACCAGGCTATGAAAGGTATGACCCCCCCAAAATACTGCAATCAATATTAAAAGGACTGGAACATAGGTCTGCCCTTTCTGTTATTTGCAACTAGAGAGACCTCAAATGAGTCCCTGGGTTGCTCCATATCTGGGGTGATTTTTGACCATGAGGTAAGGGGTCCCTTGAAGTTGCTTAAGGAATAATGGGTCAAAGACGATGACCGAGCTAATTTGTTAGCCTATGTATCAGACTTCAGAGAAAGACTGGCCAGCAGCCTGTGGGCAGCCAAGGCAAATTTGGAATCTGCTCTAAAAAGACCTAAGACCTGTTACAATAGTCTAGATGGGCAAAGAGTACAGTATTCCACCCAGGAGACAATATTTTATCTTGCTTCCTGTTAGTGGACAGCCTCTTCAGGCAAATTTCTGGAGTCCCTGTGTAACAGAGAAGAGGGTAGATGAGGTGAATTATGTTGTTCAAGTCTCAGACCAGAAAAAGGAACACAGGTTCTGTCATGTAAATATGTTAAAGGTATACCACGAGTGACAGGACTTGGACCCCTCAGACGCTACTCAGATGATGTCGGCTATGGAGACAAAAGACGACCAAGGCCCCAGTGTAACTTGTGTAGTGTCAACCGTGGAAATGATAGAGAACCAGGTCTGCCCCCTGACCATGGACAAGGCTACCAGCTGGCAGGAGAATCCCGAGACATGGAGAGAGTTGAGTGACAAGCTTTCCACTTCACAGCAGAACACCGTGCTTAGTTTCTCTCCCACGAGAAAATCATGACTTTCAGAAACACTCCTGGAGGGACGAAAATGATGGAGGGCAACGTGGATATGTGAGACGCTTGTCCAGCGAAGCAGCCACACTACAGAGTGTGCCCTTTTAAGCAGCCTATCCTTCAAGAAGATTTGGCCGACATGCTGGAGTTTGAGTTGACCGGGCCCTGTCAGCCTAGTGGTGCTCCCCAATCACACTGATTCTAAATCTAGTGGGTCATACTGTTCTGTGTTAATTACTGTAAGGTTAATGTCCTCATCAAGACAGATACTTACTCTCTTCCTAGACTAGATGATTGTATTGATAACATGGTTAATGCCGAGTTCATCACGTAGATAAATTTGCTCAAGGGATACTGGCAAGTTAAGAGAAGGCATATACTATTTTTTGATTTGTGGCTGGCGGTCACACTTACAGGTGTACGGTCATGCCCTATAACCTGACGAATAACCCCCCCCCCTCCCCTATATGGCAAAGATTAATGAATAGGCTTACTAAAGGTTTGGAGCAATATGAAACTTATGGTGATGACCGTGCTATCTGTTGCAACTCTGGGAAGAACACTTGACTCTATTTAGTATCCTGCTGCAAATATTATCGAACGCCAGCCTGGCAGCAAAGCTAAGTGTATGGTTACTTGCCAATAAATGACCAACAGCAGTTAATACACCGCATGAAGAACCACTAAACACGTTATCAAGGAAAGAAACAAATATAGCATTATATTTAATATAAACAAAACATTATATATATATATATATATATATATATATATATATATATATATATATATATATATATATATATATATATATACAGTATATTACCCAATTATAAGACAAACAAGGTAATAATCCACCACAGGTCACTTTTCATAGAGATAATACATAATAATACATTTCACACAGCACATGTTTCCACAATATCAAGTCGATAACTTAACTTTGTTTAACAAGCAAGAAAATTTATAAAACAACCCTTAACTTCACAGTTACGTCTTACAACAAACATCAGTCTTAGTTTTTCACAATCCATTATTATCCTAAAACATATTTACATAAATTTATTCATGACACGTAGGCGGAGATAAAAGATATGGACGTGATTATCCTTCCTGAGGGCCCTCCTTCCCATACAATGCCACACTGCTCCACACCTCTCGCTACCACCAGTATTCTCCACTAGTCTCGTTCCTCCAGACTGTACCCCTCTGTAGTTGACTTGCCCCATTCATCACTTCTGTTGCAGCCCAGCACGCCCTTGAAACATAATCCTTAATAATATCACACTGAACTTTAAGGTACTTATGTATGGCAGTACCTAAATTTATACAGGTACATAAATTATACAATGAATTGTACACCACTTATTTTACACCAAGTCATAAGTTCATTTGACTAGATAGGTGTGCTATAATTTTAGGTCACAAATCCTAACAGTAATCAGACTCAAACACATACCTTCATGGAGGATTAATCCCTGATCGAGGGTTAATCTCTGACCGCACCCCACCAGACCATACTCGTTAAATCCAACGGCTGGAACCACCGTCGATGTCCTCTCAACGTCTTTCACTTACTGCCTCTCCGTGTGGACTTTGGTCTAATGAGTCTGACCCGGCTGCTACTCGTCGACTGTTTCCCTAGACTCAATTACGCGAACTAAGATTCGTTTGTACAGACCACATCGACACAATGGCCATTCTACTTGGGACTTCCGACTTTGAATGTAGGATTCAAATCATGACACTAAGCATTTGTGAGTTTGTGAAAACCCAAGAGCAGCATTTAGATCACATTGTAGGACTGGGTGAGGTAAGTCCACCCACTGCCAAAGTAGAGACAATAATTGAGTTCATGCAGCCCGGAAGGAAAAGAGAATGGCAGCAATTCTTAGGTTTGGGAGGCTATCATAGGAGAATATTGTAAACTTCTTAGAATTACTAACTCCCCTTGCTGATATATTTATTGAAGCAAGTATGTGTAATGGAGTGTAATGGAGGTTTTCTTAAGATCAGTTCTATTACATCTACCCAGCTTGTACTTCAAGGTCCATATTTTGATAAGCCATTTACATTAACTGGTGACGCTAGTCCTCTGGGTGCAGGCGCATTGCCGTTGCAAGATAATGATAGAGGTCTTTCAATGCTTGTTTACTACCTCAGTAAAAAGTTTAACTCTTCTCAAAAGAATTATTCTGTTATGAAAAGGAGCTTCTTGCCTTTATGCTACTCCTACAACATTTTGATGTGTATGATACTGTAGTTCTGGATCAATGCCCATTGTAGTGCATTCAAATCATAACCCTTTTAAATTCTTAACGAAGCTTGAAGATAAAAATCAAAGGTTAACCCACTAGGCCCTGTTCCTCCAAGGATACAGCCTCGATGTTCAACTTTCAAGAGGGAAGAGAAATATGTTGTACTTGCGAACGGTTTGTGTAGGATCTGATTGTATCCATCTTGATGTGAATGTACCCCCTGTAATATATATATATTCATTCTTAGATCTTTAGTGGAAAAGTTTCTAGAGAAGGGAAAGAAGTTGTATGCGGCTTTCATGGATTTGGAGAAAGCATATGACAGGGTGGATAGACAAGGATTGTGGAAAGTGTTAAGAATATATGGAGTAGATGGGAAGTTGTTGAATGCTGTGAAGAGTATGTACGATGGTGCGAAGGCTGCTGTGCGTGTGGATGGTGAACTAAGTGAATTTTTCTCTTTGAAAGTTGGTTTGAAACAGGGATGTGTCATGTCTCCATGGTTGTTCAATCTGTACATGGATGGGGTAATAAAAGAGGTACAAGGTAGGGTAGTGGATGTTGGAATGGCCCTGGTGAGAGAGGATAGTGTTTGGAAACTCCCTGTACTGTTGTTTGCAGATGATACTGTGTTGTTGAGTGAAGACGAAGGGGAGCTGCAAGGCTTGGTGGATGAGTTTGAGAGAGTGTGTAAGAAACGGAATCTAAAGATGAATGTAGGGAAGAGTAAAGTGATGGTCTTTGAGAGAGGTGAAGTTAGTGAATGTACAGCGAGGTTGGATGGTGAGGAATTGGAAAATGTGAGTACGTTTAAGTACTTGGGTAGTGTGATGAGTAAGGATGGAGGTTTGGAGGGTGAAGTGCTTGAAGGGGTACAGCAGGGAAGAAAGGTTGCTGGTTCTTTGAAAGCAGTGATAAGAAACAGGGAAGTGAGCATGGAAGTGAAAAAGTTACTACATGACAGTATTGTGATACCAACTCTAACGTACGGAAGTGAAACTTGGACATTGTTGGAAGGACACAAGTCAAGAGTGAGAGCAGTGGAAATGAGTTATTTAAGAGGAGCCTGTGGAGTCACGTGGAGAGACAGGCTGACGAATGAGGATATAAAGGAGCGTTGTGGTTGATGTGGATGTGATAGGAAGGGTTATGAGGTATACACTGAGGTGGTTTGGCCATGTGGAGAGGATGGAGGGTGAAAGACTGACGAAGAGAGTGTATGTGAGTGAGGTGGAGGGGGGAAGAGGGAGGGGGAGGCCGAGGATGAGATGGAGGGATGGGGTGGAGAAGTATATGAGAGAAGGGGGTGTGAGTTGGGAGCAGGGCAGTGAAATGGCGGGGGACAGGGCGACTTGGAGGCGATTTGTTTGTGGCCACCCCAAACAGGATTGAGGCGTCTGGCAATATATATATATATATATATATATATATATATATATATATATATATATATATATATATATATATATATATATCCCTAAGGATGGCATTTCAAGGGAGGAAATTTCAGGATACAATATTTCTGGAGGGAGGAAAATTTTATCCATAAGTACATTTCTTGTAATATACATATACGCTCATGACCGGAAAGCGACCCCCAGACCTCAAAATAGAAGTCCTGACCTGGCACCGTGTGACTTTTGGCTATTCCCTAAATTGTCAGAGAAACTTGCTGGGATACATTTTCGAAGGGAACAGGACCTTGCCAGGAGGATAAATTCAGAACTGAAGAGTATACCTGTTTCTGAGTACTCGGAGTGCTTTGTTAAGAGGATGACACGGCTCCAGAAGTATGTAAACCTTAGAGGAGAGTATGTTGAAGGAGTGTGAATTTCAATAAATGTGTATCTCTATTAATTTTGCTTTAATTACCCTGTTGACAGAACTTTTTGAATACCCCTCATATATATATATATATCCATCATCCAATCCTATGTCGCCCCATGAGAAGCGTAGGAACCCGGGGCTAGGCAAGTTGGTCCTGACATCTAAGATGACAGTGACCAGCCTCACTCATCCCTGAGTGGCATTACGTGAGCAATAAACCCCAACCATCCCTTGGATATAAACCTTCACTGGCTCAATCCGACTGGAGCGCCATAATTACCCACTAAACCACCAGGCGCCAAAATTTGGTTATGTGCTTACCACCCAGCGCTGTAAATGGTTTCCTGGTATACAGGAAGCCTTTTGGCTTGTCACTCACTGTAGAGTCACCCACATCAGAAGGAAGAGGAAAGAATGAAGGAAAGAATGACAGAGGAGGGAGTGTAAAGTCACCCGTAGGCAGAAGGACCAGGAAAGAATGAAGGAAAGAAAGATAGAAGAGGATGGAAGGAAAGAAGGAAGGAGGAGAGGAACGGGCAGACATCAGAGAGCAGCACTACATCGAGTGAGTGGATGAAAAGCGCCCCCACCTACGACCTTATATTTATATATATATATATATATATATATATATATATATATATATATATATATATATATATATATATATATGAGCCTCTGTGGTACAGTGGTAAAGTGTGCGGTTTTCGTACACTGAAGAACGAGGGTTTGCTCCCCGCCAGAGTAATAAACTTTGGGAGCGTTCTTCTGACCATGTACTTCTTTGACGGACATAAGGAGTGCTGTGGTTGAACCAATGTGCTTGCACCCAGTCGGCTTGCGTGGGCCGATTACACTTGGTTCACAGACCACACACACATATCCAAAGCCACTCCAACACTACAATTACACTTACAAACACTTCTCACCCTACACACAAACTCTACCAGACAGCCTAAGCCACTTGGTAGAGATACATTGGCTGTATCGTCCCCACTTCGGTCGGGATAGGCCGGTCCTGCAGTGGCCACTGAAACGGGTGATGAGAGTATATATATATATATATATATATATATATATATATATATATATATATATATATATATATATATATATATATATATATATATATATATATATAAGAACAGAAATTACAGGAGTACATTCATATCAAGATGGTGACAATCAGACACTGGACAAACTGTCTGCAAGCAGAGTATATTTCTTGTCCCTCTTATGTGTTGAACATCAAGGTTGTATCCTTGGAGCAACAGGCCCATAATTTTTTTTTTTTAAATAACAGAACGGAGGAAGGAGAAACAAATGATAAAAAAAAAAAATATCCATACACCAGATTACTGGTGTCCTCTGTTCATAAAATATCTGTAACAGTTAGACTTGAGCAGTTGTGGGTTGAAATTTGGAGTGAAAGAACTCTGGGGAAGCGAGTTCCAGAGAGATGCAGTTCGGAGAATGAAATAATTCTGATAGGCAGAAGTTCTGCAATATGGCTAAGTGACATTCCAGTCATGAGCGCTACCAGATGCCCGTGTAGCACGAGGAAAGGCATGGAGAGGTGGCACCATGGACACAACTTCGTCTTAGCATTTGCCAAAAAAATATCTTTACAATAATGCAACGGAGGCAACATTCCCTCTTACCTGCAGAGGAGGTAGTTCATTTGTAATGGCAGGGTTGTTAATAATTCTAACAGCTTTATCCTGAATTTTGTCTAGTTGTTTTAATGCAACCTCTCCCCATCCATTCCAAAAGGGTGAGCAATTATTCAAGCTGAGAGCGCACATGATTCTTATATATTATAGCTATCTGCTCATCAGCGAAGAAGTTACGGACTGTATACAATATTCCAAGTTGCTTTGAGGTGGTTTTAGCAAGTGATCTGACATGAGAGGTCCAGCTGAGGGCATTGTTAAGAGAGATGCCAAGAATTTCAATACTTTTGGAGATGGGAATATTAGTAGCACTGAAGGGAATGTACGACTCTGGCAATATCTGTCTATTAGTAAACTGTATATATTTAGTTTTACTAGCATTAGAAGAGACGAGGTTATTTTGTCCCCATTTACTGATCGTAGATAGGTCTTCATTTATGGAGATGGCTGTACTGAGTTGAGAGGTAGAGATATTAGACTTTGTAAATGGGTGTCTGAATGTGAATGAACTATGTAGTGTTGAGTCATCTGCGTATGAGTGGATGGGATTGTGGGTGACAGGTAAGAGATCATTAATATGAACCAGGAATAGGGTTGGCGCCAGAATTGATCCCTGCAGCACGCCGGCGTTAATTGATTGGAAATTGGAATATACATCATCTACTTTTACTCTTATTTTCCTGTCACTAAGATATGAAGAAATCAAAGGAACAAAAGACGTTAGTCCATAGCAAGGGAGGGAACGGTGCCATACTCTGTCGAAAGCTTTAGAAATATCAAGAGCTACTGCATGAGTTTCCCCATGTAGATCAATTGATTGATGGATGTTATGAGTTAGGAGATTGAGTATGTCAATGGTGGATCTTTCTTGGCGAAAACCATATTGTCCATCACTAAGTAAGGATTTAAGATGTTTAACAATGTTCTTATTAATTGAAGTTTCCAATACCTTACCAAGAGAAGATGTGACAGCTATTGGTCTGTAATCAGAGGGGTCAGACGAACTTCCTTTCTTCGGAACTGGGTGGATATTGGCTTCTTTCCATGGATTTGGGAATAAAGAATTACGTATGCATAGTCTGAATAATTTAGCTAGAACAGAGGGAAGTTCAGAGGAACACTTTTTCAAAACAATTGGCGGAATTCCATATGGGCCTGGAGCTTTGTTGGTAGGTAAATTATCTAGGATGGATTTTACTTATCTTGTCTGCATTTTAAATGGGGCAATTTCGGTAGAATCAAGTTCCAGTACTGGGACATTCTGGCTGGTATCGTCTATGGTAGAGTTTCTGGCAAAGGTACTGGCAAAGATATCTGCTTTCCCACGTGGGTCATTTGTAATGTCGCCATCTGAAGATTTTAGTGGGGGAATGGAAGATGACTTGCTAAAGTTATTATTGAAAGCATTAAGAGTTGACCAGAATATTCTTTGTCATTAGGGTTGTTAAGTAGTTTTGATGCTTGCTTTTGTAGAAAGTTTAATTTAGATAGATATAATACAGCTTTTTCGTGATTTCTAGCAATTTTAAATTGAGAGAGTGATTCAGATGTTTTTGATTTTAAGTAAGAGTTATATGCTAATGACTTTTGGACCGTTGCTCTCGCACAGTTGCCATCAAACCATTTTGGCGAGTTCAGTCCTTTAGTGAACTGTTGACTTGGTATGAATAAATCCATACCAGCTAGTATTAAGTCACAAACGTGGGACTGGGTAGAACTGAGATCACTAGACAAGAAAGACTGTCATGGAATGTCAGCAAGATAATTTCTAAATCCATCCCAGTTTGCCCTATCAAAGTGCCATCGGGTCACCCTGACAGGTTCAGAACGGGGAGGTGTGGGAGGGTTAACTAATGAGGGTTTGATGAGATTGTGTTCCGAGGATCCAAGTGGTGACAGTACCTCTATCCTGTATTGAACTGGATTATTTGTCAAGAATAAATCCAAGAGATGGGCATTATGGTCAGGATTATCAGGTATTTTGGCTGGTTGCTTTACCAGCTGGGTGAGATTAATATATTCTGCAAACAGCTCGCACTTTAGACCAGCATCATAAGTCTTCGCAGAATGCAATAACCATTCAACATTATTTATGTTAAAATGACCCAAAATGGGAATTTCGGTGCTAAGGGCAAGGTTAAGGTTACGCAACTGTGTGGATATGGAACCAAATACACTGGATTCCAATGAAGCACTGGGGGAGCGATAAATTACACAAATATATTTGGTAATGTTTTGACAACTTAGTTTATATAGTGAGTAATCAAAACTGGATGAAGTGAAGTTTAAAATAGTGTCAACTGCATATTGGGATTTTATATAATAACACACACACACACACACACACATATATATATATATATATATATATATATATATATATATATATATATATATATATATATATATATATATATATATATATATATATATATTAAATAACAGAACGGAGGAAGGAAAAACAAATGGCGAAAAAAAAATAATCCATACACCAGATTACTGGTGTCCTCTATTCTTAAAATATCTGTAACAGTTAGACTTGAACAGTTGTGGGTTGAAATTTGGAGGAAAACAACTCTGGGGAAGCGAGTTCCAGGGAGATGCAGTTCGGGGAATGAAAGAATTCTGACAGGCAGAAGTTCTGCAATATGGTTCAGTGACATTCCAGTCATGAGCGCTACCAGATTCCCTTTGTAGCACGAGGGAAGGCATGGAGAGGTGGCACCATGGACGCAACTTCGTCTGAGCATTTGCAAAAAATATATCTTTAAAATAATGCAAGGGAGGCAACATTCCTTCTTACTTGCAGGGGAGGTAGTTTATTTGTAATGGCAGGGTTGTTAATGATTCTAACAGCTTTATTCTGAATTTTGTCTAGTTGTCTTAATGCAACCTCTCCACAACCATTCCACAAGGGTGAGCAATATTCAAGCTGAGAGCGCACATGACTCTTATAAATTATAGCTAACTGCTCATTGGCGAAGATGGTACGGACTCTGTACAATAAACCAAGTTTCTTTGAGGCGGTTTTAGCAAGTGATCTGACATGAGAGGTCCAGCTGAGGGCACTGTTAAGTGAGACACCAAGAATTTCAATACTTTTGGAGATGGGAATATTAGTAGCACTGAAGGTAATGTACGAATCTGGCAATATCTGTCTATTAGTAAACTGTATATATTTAGTTTTACTAGCATTAAAAGAGACAAGGTTGTTTTGTCCCCATTCACTGATTGTAGCTAGATCTTGATTTATGGAGATGGCTGTACTGAGTTGAGAGGTAGAGATATTAGACTTTGTAAATGGATGTCTGACTGTGAATGAACTATGTAGTGTTGAGTCATCTGCATATGAGTGAACGGGATTGTGAGTGACAGATAAGAGATCATTAATATGAACCAGAAATAGGGTTGGCGCCAGAACTGATCCCTGCGGCACGCCGGCGTTAATTGAGTGGAAATTCGAATATATATCATCTACTTTTACTCTTATTTTCCTGTCACTAAGATAAGAAGAAATCAAAGGAACCAAAGACGTTAGTCCATAGCAAGGGAGGGAACGGTGCCATACTCTGTCGAAAGCTTTAGAGATATCAAGAGCTACTGCATGAGTTTCTCCAAAAAGATGAATTGAATGATGGATGGTATGAGTTAAGAGATTGAGTATGTCAATGGTGGATCTTTCGTGGCGAAAACCGTATTGTCTATCACTAATTAAGTTGTTGGATTCAAGATGTTTAACAATATGCTTATTAATTAAAGTTTCCAATACCTTACCAAGAGAAGATGTGACAGCTATTGGTCTGTAATCAGAGGGGTCAGACGAACTTCCTTTCTTCGGAACTGGGTGGATATTGGCTTCTTTCCATTAATTTGGGAATAAAGAAGTACGTATGCATAGTCTGAATAATTTGGCTAGGACAGAGGCAAGTTCAGGGGAACACTTTTTCAAAACAATTGGCGGAATTCCATCTGGCCCTGGAGCTTTGTTGGTAGGTAAATTGTCTAGGATGGATTTTACGAATCTTGTCTGTATTTTAAGTGGGGCAATTTCGGGAGAATCAAGTTCCAGTACTGAGACATTCTGGCTGGTATCATCTATGGTAGAGTTTCTTGCAAAGGTACTAGCAAAGATATCTGCTTTCTCACGTGGGTCATTTGTAATATTGCCATCTGAAGATTTTAGTGGGGGAATGGAAGACGACTTGTTAAAGTTATTATTGAAAGAATTAAGAGTTGACCAGAATATTCTATTGTCATTAGGGTTGTTAAGTAGTTTTGATGCTTGCTTTTCAAGAAAGTTTGATTTAGATAGATTTAATACAGCTTTTGCATGATTTCTAGCAATTTTAAATTGGGAGAGTGATTCAGATGTTTTTGATTTTAAGTAAGAGTTATATGCTAATGACTTTTGGGCTGTTGCTCTGGCACAATTGCCATCAAACCATTTTGGAGAGTTTGATCTTTTAGTGAATTGTTGACTTGGTATGAATAAATCCATACCAGCTAGTATTAAGTCGCAAATGTGGGACTGGGTAGAATTGGGATCACTAGACAAGAAAGACTGCCATGGAACATCAGCAAGATAATTTCTAAATCCATCCCAGTCTGCTCTGTCAAAGTGCCATTGGGTCACCCTGACAGGTTCGGAATGGGGAGGTGTAGAAGGGTTAACTAATGAGGCTTTGATGAGATTGTGGTCAGAGGATCCAAGTGGTGACAGTACCTCTATCCTGTATTGATCTGGATTATTTGTCAAGAATAAATCCAAGAGATGGGCATTATGGTAAGGATTATCAGGTATTCTGGTTGGTTGCTTTACCAACTGGGTGAGATTAAACGAATCCGCAAACAGCTCGCATTCTAGACCAGGGTCGTCAGTCCGGGCAGAATGCAATAACCATTCAACATTGTGTATGTTAAAATCACCCAAAATGGTGATTTCATTGCCAAGGGCAAGGTCAAGGTTACTCAACTGAGTGGATATGGAATCAAATACACTGGGTTCCGACGAAGCATTGAGAGAACGATAAACTACACAGATATATTTGGTAATGTTTTGGCAATTTAATTTATATAATGAGTAATCAAAACTGGATGAAGTGAAGTTTAAAATAGTATCAACTGCATATTGGGATTTGATATAACAACAGGTGCCGCCCTTATTTCGAAAGTGTGTAAGGAGATGGTAACCGGGTAAACAAAATATATATATATATATATATATATATATATATATATATATATATATATATATATATATATATATATATATATATATATATATATATATATATATTTTGACGGAACAGAGAAAGATAATGTACACTTTAAGTGAGAATACTAAAAATCACTACTGTCCCGTAAAGTTCCAGGTTCAAAACAAAAGTGTTAAGTAAAATTACAAGTTAAAGTTTAATGCTCAAACTAACAACAAAACATTCAGGACTCATAAGGATAATGTAATGGCAAAAATCAGGTTAAATATATGGTTAACTGCAATAGCCTCTATTAACACGAAATTAGCAAGAGTAAATTTATCTAAGTCAGCCCTGATAAAATGAAAATACACTGGGTAATGCTCAGTTAATGCAAGATAAATTATTACACATACAAACTATTATTAACAATTGGCTGACAGTAAAACTTTACATTAATCACAAAAACCTCACTAGGCCTACAAATTAACACCTTATGCTATACAGTACAAGAATAAAATGTAATAACACTCATACTCAAATTACACAGCAGTTAGATGGCTGGAGACTTCCTGAGCACTCACAATAATAACAACTGTACAGGGGAGGACAGAGATGTGAGCAAAATGAGGAGTAGATCTAAATGGCCATTAATGTAGAGACTGAGCTCATTATATAGGGGCCGGCAGAGCTTGATACAACTTGTAAGAAGAACGCGCAAATGAAGCCAGAGGGGACAAAGAGTTGACAATCCTGCTCTGAACAACAGAGAGAACGACTTACTCTACTATAAGGGAGGACGGGGGGGAGTGAGGTAGAACACGCTCGTGATCAAACATGCAGCATACTGTACGTTAGAATTACACAAAGGATGATGAAATCATAGGCTATGTAACACCTCCCCACAAAGAAAAAGAAATTTACAAAGGAAATTTCTTATTACTCTAAAACAATCTGTCTAAAGTCTAGATAAGCAATCTGCAATAACATTTTCTTTCCCCTTGACATGTTGTATGTCTAATGAATACTCCTGAAGAAGTAGACTCTATCTTGTCAATCTCTGATTTTTATCTTTAAAATTACTAAGGAATTTCAGTGGGTTATGATCGGTATAAATGACTATGGGGTCAAAAACAGAACACAAATAAAATGAAAAATGCTGTAAACCCAAAATCAAGGCCAAAAGCTCTTTCTCAATAGTTGAGTAGTTCTTTTGAGGTGGAGTGAACTTCTTACTGTAATAAGATACAGGGTGTTCAATACCCTGATCATCCTCTTGCAGCAAAACAGCCCCAGCTCCTGTATCACTTGCATCACCAGCCATCTTAAAAGGCTTAGCAAAATTCGGAGTAGCGAGCACTGGCTGACTTAATAGGATAGCTTTAAGCTTGCTGAAAGAGGATTCACAGTTATCGGTCCAGACAAATTTAACTCCCTTTTTCAGTAGGTCTGTAAGTGGTGATACAAGAATTGAAAAGTTAAGAACAAATCTCCTGTAATAACCTACCATTCCCAAAAATCTTTGTAGCTCTTTCCTACTTTTAGGTCTGGGAAAATCATTTATAACCTGAACCTTAGCTCCTGGTTGTGCAACATGTCCATCACCAATTACGTACCCAAGGTACTGAACTTTAGCTTGACCAAACTCACACTTTGATAAATTAGCTACAAGATTAGCCTGGACCAAACGCTCAAGAAATTTACTGACATGGCATAGGTGATCTTTCCAGTTGTCACTGAAGATTAATACATCATCAATATAAACAACACACCTTGCCAAACCCTCTGTTACAACATTCATGAGCTTCTGAAATGTGGCTGGTGCATTCTTCATACCATATGGCATTACAGAACATGCAAAAGTCTTTCCTAGTGTTACAAAACATGAGATCTCCCTAGCACGTTCAGTCATAGGTACTTGCCAGTATCCCTTTAACAAATCAAACTTACTTATGTACCTAGCCTTTCCGATCTTGTCTATGCAATCTTCCACACGAGGGAGAGGGTAAGTGTCTGTTTTGGTTATCTGATTAACACGTCTGCAGTCAATGCAAAGCTGTTGTGACCCACCTGGCTTAGGGACTAGAGTGACAGGAGAACTCCACCCGCTCTGACAGGGCTCAATCATCTTGTGGTCCAACTGGTAGCCAAGCTCCTTCTGGATGAGAGAACCTTTCACTGGGTTCACACGGTAAGGAGGCAGTTTAATTGGCTTTGCGTCTCCAACATCGACATCATGCATCAACGCAGTGGTTCTTCCTGGAGTGGCATGGAACACTTGCGGGTACTCCTGCAGTAATGCCGAAAACTCCTGCCTTTCCTCGGGAGGTAGATGAGAAAGCCTAGTCTGGAGATCATTCATGATATCAGGATTCTTCCCCAAACTATCACTCAGGCTCATGCTACATGGGAGAACTTCACTTGCAGACTCAGGTGGAACAGCTACAGTGCAGACTGGATTATTTTCGTCCCGCCTGTGATATAAATTTAGCATGTTGATGTGACAAAGTTGCTTGTTCTTTCTACGATCTGGTGTGGCGATGACATAGTTGACATCACTGAGTTTCTTCTCCACGAAATAAGGACCACTAAACTTGGCTTGAAGAGGTTGCCCATGCGCCGGTAGCAGAATCAAAACCTGATCTCCTGGCTGAAAGTGGCGTAACCTGGACTTCTTATCATACCAAGTCATCATCTTCTCCTGAGCAGCTCCTAAATTCTCTCTCGCCTGCTGTAAAGCAGTGGACAGCCGTTCTTTGAACTTCATCACATACTCCAGCAGGTTGATGTCATCTTCTTCCGACAGCCAGCATTCCTTGAGTAGCTTAAGGGGTCCTCTTACTTCATGGCCAAACAGTAGTTCAAAGGGTGAGAAGCCCAGTGATTCATTTGGAGATTCTCTTGCGGCAAACACAACGAATGGAAGACCTTTATCCCAGTCTTTCTGATGTTCCAAACAGTATTTCTTGAGCATCGATTTGAGTGTTTGATGATATCTCTCCAACGCTCCTTGGGTCTGGGGATGGTAAGCTGAAGACGTGATCTGGGTGATGCCCAACTCTTTCAGAGACTGCCTGAAAACGTTTGACATGAAATTACTTCCCCGGTCTGACTGTACCTCCTTGGGCAGACCAAACTTTGTGAAGAACCCTAGTATTTCCTTAACCACGTTCTTTGCTGAGATATTTCTAAGTGGAATGGCTTCAGGATATCGAGTAGCCATATCAGTCAGGGTCAACACATAAGAAAATCCTGAAGAAGTCTTAGGAAGAGGGCCCACAATATCCACCAACACACGGGTGAAAGGCGTCTCAAAAGGAGGAATGGGAACTAGAGGTGCAACCTTTTCGGTCTGATTACACTTCCCCACAACTTGACAGGTGTGACAAGACTTACAATACCAGGAAACATCCCTGAAGATACCTGGCCAGTAGAAGTGTTTCAAAATGCGTGCCACAGTCTTCCTCACTCCAAGGTGTCCTGCCAAACTGGAATCATGAGCCAATCTAATGATATCCTGCCTACAAACACGAGGGATGACAACTTGATGTACAACCTCCCACTCATAGTCGGCTGATGCTGTTGGGGGTCTCCACTTCCTCATAAGTACTCCTGACTTTATATAATAACAAGTAGAAGCACCAGCTGACTCTTCCTCACTGCAAGCAGAGTTAGCTAGACCTTTCAACTCAGGGTCAGCAACCTGCTACTCAACCAACGCTTGACGAGGCAAATTATCAACACTACGGGGTACTGCCTCATCTGGTGAGTGGTCCAAATTAGCAAGAAAAGTGTCAGCTAGGATAACATCATCATCATCATTATCCTCTAAGTCACCAGTAACTTTAGACTTAGCCCTAGTGACAGCACATGCAGGGAACACATCAGGGACATCACAATCCTGGGCCGCAGCCACTGGCTCACTAGACAACTGAGGAGCTGGACACACTTGACTTCCACCAATATCATTTCCAAGTAAGAAAGTTACACCTGACATTGGGAGTGTCTCAACCAACCCAACCATAACGGAACCATTAACAAAACCAGACTGTAAATTCACTCTGCACAGAGGGACAGAGAAGTAACTATTCCCTACACCTTGTAAAATTACTGTTTCATCAGAGGAATTAACATTAGAGCCTAGAACACTGGTCAGCATAAGGGATTGGCAAGCACCTGTATCACGATATATTTTAACTGATTTCCTGTCATTACTGTCCAGAGGACTGACAAAACCTTCAGACAGGAAATTAGCACATGAACTCTTGAGAGTGTCACCCACGTTACTGCTCAAAAGAGGAGCTCCATCATGAAAATTTAATTTACCCCTCAAAGCAGGTTCAGTTAACTCAGTTAAAGAATTCTGGGTACTCTCAAGGGTGGACACTAGACCAATTGACTGAATATTTAAAGACTCCTTTTTGTTCACATCACGCTGTCTCCTGAAACATTTCTCCGTAGTATGACCAAGCTTACTACAATAAGTACATTTTCTTTTCTGAAATCTAGAGGTGAAGCTGGTATTTACTCCCTGAGAAACATCATCTTTATTCTCTTTCCTGTTACCTGTACTCTGAGTAGAGGCAAAGTACTTATTCTCAGCTTTCCCTTTTTCTTTAGAATATCTCTTATGAGTGAGAACATATTCATCAGCTAAAACTGCAGCATCAGACAAATTATCTATTCTTCTCTCATCAAGATACAGGCTTACATCATTATTAAAACACCTTTTGAAGTCCTCCAGCAAAATCATCTGCTTAAATTTGTCAAAATCAGAATCCACATTCTTAGGATTTAACCACTGCTCTAACAGATCTTCTTTGATTTTTGCATACTCAACATGGGATTGCTTATCTTGCTTGTAAGTTGTTCTAAATTTTACTCTATAGGCTTCAGGAACAAGTTCATAGGTCTTAAGAATCATGCTCTTAACTACATCATAATTATCAGATTGATCCTGAGGCAAAGATGCATAAGTTACTTGAGCTTTACCGGTGAGAACAGTTTGAAGGAGTCCTGGCCAATACTTTTTGGGCCAGTTAAAACCTGTAGCTACCCTCTCAAACAACTGAAAATACTTTGTTAAATCATATTCATTAAAAGGAGGGACAAGTTTAACATTTTTAGTCACATCAAAATCATCAAAGCTAGATGATCCAGTTCCACCTTGTTTCATGCGATACTCATGGTCTGCCTGAATCCTAGCTAGTTCAATTTGTGCCTGAGCCTGTGCCTCCTGAATGCGAGCATTTGCCTGAAATTCAGCCTCCTGAATACGAGCCTGAGACTCTGCCTCCTTAGCCTGAGACTCAGCCTCCTTAGCACGAGCCTGAAACTCAGCTTCCTTAACACGAGCCTCCTGCAGAGCTAGCTGTTACTTAGCTATTTCAATCTGCGTTTGCTCATTTTGAGGAGTTACATTAAACAAGCTTTTATTAATCATGTCAACAATTTGATCTTTAGAATGATGAGAGCGAACAGCAATTCCCAATTGTTGAGCAACAAGCTTAAGTTCATTCTGTGTTCTGTTTTCTACATCACACACTGTTTGCGCATTTGGCAAAAAATCTTTGGCTTCATCAAGTGTGGTAATAGTAGACATCATGAATATATCACAGTCGCAAAATATCAAGCAATATCCTTATGATAATATCCTGAATATCCTGATAAGAGATCTCCAAATTTATGTTACGGAACAGAGAAAGATAATGTACACTTTAAGTGAGAATACTAAAAATCACTACTGTCCCGTAAAGTTCCAGGTTCAAAACAAAAGAGTTAGGTAAAATTACAAGTTAAAGTTTAACGCTCAAACTAACAACAAAACATTCAGGACCCATAAGGATAATGTAATGGCAAAAAACAGGTTAAATATATGGTTAACTGCAATAGCCTCTATTAACACGAAATTAGCATGATTAAATTTATCTAAGTCAGCCCTGATAAAATGAAAATACACTGGGTAATGCTCAGTTAATGCAAGATAAATTATTACAGATACAAACTATTATTAACAGTTGGCTGACAGTAAAACTTTACATTAATCACAAAAACCTCACTAGGCCTACAAATTAACACCTTATGCTATACAGTACAAGAATAAAATGTAATAACACTCATACTCAAATTACACAGCAGTTAGATGGCTGGAGACTTCCTGAGCACTCACAATAATAACAACTGTACAGGGGAGGACAGAGATGTGAGCAAAATAAGGAGTAGATCTAAGTGGCCATTAATGTAGAGACTGAGCTCATTATATAGGGGCCGGCAGAGCTTGATACAACTTGTAAGAAGGACGCGCAAATGAAGCCAGAGGGGACAAAGAGTTGACAATCCTGCTCTGAACAACAGAGAGAACGACTTACTCTACTATAAGGGAGGACGGGGGGAGTAAGGTAGAACACGCTCGTGATCAAACATGCAGCATACTGTACGTTAGAATTACACAAAGGATGATGAAATCATAGGCTATGTAACAATATATATATATATATATATATATATATATATATATATATATATATATATATATATATATAAATGAGCCTGTTGCTCCAAGAATACAACCTCGATGCTCAACGAGGGACAAGAATTACACTCTGCTTGCAGACAGTTTGTCCGGTGTCTGATTGCATTCATCTTGGATATGAATGTACTCCTGTAATTTCTGTTATCTTTCTATATACATATCTATGTCTATCTATCTATCTATATCTCTCTCTCTCTCTTTTTATATATATATATATATATATATATATATATATATATATATATATATATATATATATATATACATATATATATATATTGGAGAGACACATATTACACGCGTGTGTACAAATGATTTCTATCTAGAGGTCTGGGGCTCGAATCCCGGTCAGGAGCGTAAAAAAAAACACACACACACACACACACATAATATATATGAATATCTATTACAAGAAATGTACCTATGAATTAAATTTTTCTCCCTCCAGAAATACTGTATCCCGAAATCTCCTTCCTTTAAATGCCATCCTTAGGAAGATATCACAGAAGTGACTTAGAAATGAAGAGAGAAAAGCAGAGAGAGGTGGAAGTGCTAGAGGAGCTCAGGTGTTCTGCCAGGTGTTCACCCAGGGGACGTGTAGGATACTGTTCCTAGAAGACGCTCTTGCCCCACACCTGGCTGGAAATGCCTGAGACTCGCGGTACTCTACGTGGAGTGTAGTATCACTGCCTGGCCAATCCCATTTCATCCTATGAAGGCTGAACCACAGAGGGACAAATCACCACTCATAACTTGTGCTGACTGGAGGCTGTCCTCAGCCCTGCTGGCTCCACGGCCCAGTAAAACAGGTCAACTAGGTGGACAGCCATAGTAAGCTTCCACTGAGCATGATGCCATCCTCACCACTGACCCGGGTCTGCCTACCTGTGCCATATTTCCACAACACCTATCGTTTATTACCTGGCCAGGACGGAGTCCGGTAAGGTACTGTTTTTGGTCTTTTGTTTGTTTCTTTGTTTGTTAGCATCATTACGGAAAAACGGCTGAATAAAATTACATGAAACTTTCAAGATAAGTAGGTACTGGTCCCCAAAGAAAGTGATTAAATTTTGGAGGTAATCGAGTGAGCCTGAAAGGTCAAAATCAAGGTCACGAATTTTCAGGGGACGGTAACTTGAAACCAGTTGAAGATAGGGATATTTACTGTTATGAACATATAGGAACTCGCAATATGGGCTTTCATTTTGGCACCAAGACCTTTGACCTTGATTGGCCTTGGAAGGTCAAACTCAAGGTCACGGATATTCAGGGGGCTATAACTAGAAACTCGTTGAAGATAGTTTTTTACTATTATCAACATATATGAAGTTCCATATAGGTTTCTAATTGGTACTGTATCATGACTTTTGACCGTAAGTGACCTTGACAGGTCAAATTCAAGGTCATGTATATTCAGGGGGCTATAACTAGAAACTTGTTGAAGATACTGTAGATATTTACTATTATCAAGATATAGGAAGTCTCATATGGACTTTTATTTGTCACCATAACCCTTGACCTTGAGTGACCTTGAAAGATCAAATGCAAGATCACGGATTATCATAGGGTGTAACCTGAAAACATCTGCGCTATTACCTTAGACTTTAATTGTGTACCGTACTGACATTAAATGGCAGTACTTTTTGAGTATTTAAGAGCAATAAAACAACTGCCGTCGGGCGAAGTTTGTTGTCCCTGGCACCACTTGTTTTTACTTTGTTTATTAGTTGTTTGTTTTGCTTTCTACTTATTATTCTAAGGTGAAACTTATTTCAGCACTTAAAGAAATATTTTTCCCCTCAAGATGTTGATTTTTCTCTTCTAGTCTCCTTACTATCTCCATAGTTCTCCCTGTATGTTGTGAAAGGCTTTCCCTAGTCCACCGGGCTTCGTTGTGAGTGCATCCTCCATCAACTTCTAGTTTACTGGTTCTGTTCAGCTCTGTTTGTTTTACAAGCGCTATCACGCACTCTGGTACCTAAGCTATTTAATATATCTGTTAATGTTCTCTTCAGTCCTTGTTTCTCTGTTCTTGCAGATCTCCCATTCAACTCCTCTGGTACCGCGGTAGCTGGAACAATGACAAATGTAAGATTACATCACATACCAAGCCTTTCTATACAATTATTAATGACCTCATCGGTAAACATGACTATATCAGCCAGTGCAATGCCCAAATAAGTAATGCTGTACATCACAAATAATGCTGTACCCCACAAATAATGCTGTGCTGCACAATTGATGTTATACCTGCACACTACTGCCCGCACAAATAATGCCATACCCACACACATCTTCTTGTACTTTCATAAATAATTCTGTGGCTGCACACATACTTTTTACCAGCACACAAAGTGCTCTACTTTTACAAATAATCCTGCATCCTCACACAAACAGCTCTGCCTTACCACATATTGCTCTACCCTCATATACACACATCTCTATTGCTGTACCTTCACAAATAATGCAATATCTGCACACATAATGCTGTACCGTCACAACTAATTCTGCAAGCAGCCTCACATAAATACAGCTCAGTCCCACTACTTACACCTTTCTACCATCACACGCACGCAGGAAATTATGTGCTGTGTACTCGGTGTATGTTAATGAAACTAACCATTCAATAAAAAAGCAGATGGGACAACTTCCTTCTTCAGTGCTATTGGTTTCTCGATTCTTTAATACCAGTCAATTGATATTTCATGTCAGCTGTGAAATCATTTTCAGCGAAGTGTATAGAACAGATGAGTGCATTGTATTGATTCACTTTGTGTGCACGACGACAAGTATTTATCCACCTCTCTGTGTATGTTTTTTGGCTTGGAAGAGTAAAGTAATGAATATCCGCGCCATTTAGCTTAGCCTTTATGGTAAAACAGCCATATTAAGAGCAGTTACTTGGCATTTTTGTGGATTAAACTACTGCAAGATAAAGACAAAATAATATCAGAGTAGACTCATACTACTATGCCTGGATACAACAGAGAAGGGGATACTCTGGGCCAAGCTAGCGGCGAACATGACGTCATGACCTCCACCATCTCCCTAGGGACCTGTGCATCGGTTGACTTGTTTTACTGGGCCGTGGCTGTGTCATTGACTCACGAACATTTCGTGACCTGCCCCTTTATAATGAAAGGTCTTGGCTAAAATCGTCACTCTCTCCTCGTCCTCCAGCAGAACAGAGAAGCAAGCCACTCTTCTTGCCTTTCCTACCAATCCATTTCGATCCTGGTCTCTACCACACATATTTTTTATCTTTCAAACTAGTATACTTGTGTGGGTTCCCAAGATTCAGCACGACTGTAACATGAGTTTATATCAATTGTTTCTTGTATCATTGTTAGCCATTACGAACATTATTAGCTACATTATGTCATCCTTTTGTAGATGGTTTTAGGCTACAGTCATATTCCCTCAGCATTCCATATTTAAGTTGCACTTATCATTTGAAATTAACTCTGATTTATTCTGATTCTTTTAAGTTTCTCTTTGATTTATGTAACATTTTCATTCCTGTCATATTCCAATTTACTTCGCTCCTGTGTTAATTATTTATTTTCTTTTCGATCTTGTAATTAAACGAGGCAGTATATATCTATATTTATCTATGTATCTAATATATATATATATATATATATATATATATATATATATATATATATATATATATATATATATATATATATATATCTGTCTCTCTATCTAACTATCTATCCCTCTATCTGTCTATCTATATCTATCTATCTATCTACCAATCTGTAATGACGAAAATTTTGGCAACCATCCTCAATGTAATGATCAGACTTTAGATACCTCCAGTGTAACACCGAGAATTTTAGAGATTATAGAGAAATTGGGTAGCGTGATCTTAATTGAAAATAAATGGCTTTATGAGAAATGAGGTAGCGTGATCTTATTAGAGAGGGCGTGAGCAGTTAGATATTAGCACACTTTGCGGGCCACCCAACCTCGTCTGTACCACTCCTTGGAGGATAGCAAAATTCAAAACTCAGAATGACTTTACCTAAGATTTACTAAGTACTAAGAACTGAGATACAGTTTACTCTCCAAACTGGGAATGATACTAAACACAATATAATGAGGATATATATCAACAGAAATATGAATCTTCTCAAACTGAATATTCAAGAATACCGTTACACTTTTCAGAAATATGAATCTTCACGAATTAAAGTAATATTCAGTAATGAGGATTTACAGTATAACTCCAGAAATATGTATCTTTACACACTACATAAATATTCCAAGAATACTGATACGCATGGATATAGTCCCGTGGTCTCTGACGGACTTGTCGGGAAGAAACTTAAAGATTATCACCAAAGAATATTCTCTAAGACTAAATACACGATAAATGAAGAATCTTATACAAACTAGACACAATAATCAAAAGGACCAATAATCACATGGACGGTAATCAAATGGACAAATGGACCAGCCGATATTCACTTTGTATCCATGAACTAAAGGGGAGGGGTGAATTAGTGTGTTAGCAGTTAGGCCACGGCTAGAATGCTCCAATCCTTGGGATGCTAGCCACGGCCCTCCAGGCTCCATAACTCTCGTCTGTAAACGATGGAGAGAGGAACAGTGATCTGGCGGTTGGCACTGCCCCCTGCCTTTTTAGAAGCATCAACACAGTGTTCAGGAATCGGCTAAAACTTCAACTGATTACTTTGTAATACTACTGACTCTACTAGATCTTCAAGGAATACGAGAGATACGTTTGCACTCAACATACATAGAAAAGTGACTTACGATGTTGAAATTTTTGTAATAAACGTACAAGAACTTTAATTATAATGAAGCCAAATTAATTAAGAATTCGAATAGTTTTATTACCCATGTCGGTTACTTATGCCTATGTGTCTGTAAACGACTCAACATCATGAATTTCACGCTTCACAAACAGTCTCAGTATTCTTACTTCAGACATTCTCAGTTCACCACTGCATGGTTCAAAAGAGGAAATTTAACTTCAGCAGGTAAATCTCTAGATCCGAATACGGAGGATGACATTCGCAATTATTAATCCCCACTATAATTTCTGCAGTTATATGTCTTTGTTAATAATGGCTGGTTCATATGTATAAACATTAAATATATTCACACCAGTACCTGACTTAGTACTATCAATAGCAGAATCATGTTCCGATTATGAATAGCAACTAAGACTAAACTTAATTATAGAACTTAAAGGTTAAATCATGTGTTATACTTACAACACTGAAGCTTAAGATTACACTTACGATACTAACTTATACTATCTATCTATCTATCTATTGCCAGACGCCTCAATCCCGTTTGGGGTGGCCACAAACAAATCGCCTCCAAGTCGCCCTGTCCCCTGCCATTTCACTGCCCTGCTCCCAACTCACACCCCCCTCTCTCATATACCTCTCCACCCCATCCCTCCATCTCATCCTCGGCCTCCCCCTCCCTCTTCCCCCCTCCACCTCACTCACATACACTCTCTTCGTCAGTCTTTCACCCTCCATCCTCTCCACATGGCCAAACCACCTCAGTGTGTTCCTCATAACGCTTCCTATCACATCCACATCCACACCACAACGCTCCTTTATATCCTCATTCGTCAGCCTGTCTCTCCACGTGACTCCACAGGCTCCTCTTAAATAACTCATTTCCACCGCTCTCACTCTTGACTTGTGTCCTTCCAACTTTTACTAACTTACACTAATACTTAAAATTATGGCACTACATACTGTATGTATGTATCTGTCTATCTATCTATCTATACTGTATATATATATATATATATATATATATATATATATATATATATATATATATATATATATATATATATATTATGACAAATGGTCAGACGAAATTGCGGCTATCGTGCTACCTCTTCATGCCTTCTCTCGTGCTACAGGGGCATCTGGTAGCGCTCATGACCGGATCGTCAAGCATATACAGTGGAACCCCGGAATTCGTACGCCTTTCTACTGGTACAGCTCGGTTTTCGTGCAGCTTTTTCGTCCAAAAATCGCTCCAGTTTTCGTACAGTGACCTGGTATTCGCACTATGAGATGCGGCGTCGTAGGTGCCACTGTGCCACATGGTCGCCAGTCTGGCTTTGTCTTCCGCCAGCTATGCATCAGTCATACAGGCTCGATTAAACTTTGTGATGAATTACGTATTTTCGATAGAAAATTGTACACAGTCATGGGCCCCAAGAAGATTAGTGAGTCAGCTGGAGCTAAAAGTAAAGCAGTGAGAACAAGAATTGAGCTGAAAAAAGAACTCATTCCAAAGTTTGAAAGTGGAACCCCTGTCTCCGATCTTGCCATTCATTATAGTATGGCGAAATCTACCGTTTCATCCATACTAAAGAACGGATTAATGCAAATTACATTGCTTCTTATGGAAAAAAATGGTTCGGTTTTCGAACAATTCGCAACTCTTACAGCCTCAAGGAACAAACAGTGTACGAATTCCGGGATTCTACCGTGTGTATATCTATCTATCTATGTATATATATATATATATATATATATATATATATATATAGATATATATATATATATATATATATGACCCACTAGCTTATTACCAGTTAGTTACAAACTAATTAAAGTCCTTATGAACAGAGTAACAACAAATTTAGAAGAAAACTAACCTCGTGAGCAGGCAGGATTCTAAAGTGGGTATTCGACTACTGATCATCTACACACAATGAATCAGCTAACTGCAAAAACTATAAAATATAATGAACCACTGTGGTTAGATCTCGAAAAGGCTTTCGACTCAGTGGAGCACATAGCAATTTTAAATTCACTGTAGGAACAAAGGATAAATTAGAACATTTTAATATTGCTCGAAAACATATATAATGAGGGAACTGCTACACTTAAATTACATAAAGACTAGGAAAATTAAAAATGAGAAGGGCGTGCATCAGGGATATACAAATTCACCAAAATTTTTTACAGTATTCCTATAGCGTATTTTCAGAAAGCTAGACTGGAGGAAACATAGACGGGGAAAACCTAATTCATTTCAGATCTGCAGATGACACTGTCATAATCTCAGAAACAGCAGAGCCATTGCAAGAAATGTTAAGTGACCTAAACAGAAAGTCTCAAATTAGGACTAAAGATGAACCGAAGTAAAACTAAAGTATTGTTTAATCAAAATACACCAAACAGCGTCATCAGAATAAACGAAGAAATTCTTGAAGAAGTCAAGGAATGCAATTACTTGGGGAAAATACTAAAACTTATGAAAGACCATGATAGCTAAATATAAAGACGTATTACAATTGGATGGAAAGAGTTCGGTAAATACAGAGAAATCATGAAAAGTAGCTTGCCAATATGTATGAAACGAAAAGTTTATAACGAATGTTATAACGCACGGTTGGGAGACCTAGAAACTGACAAAATCGATGACAAAAAAAAAAAAAAAAACTAATCAGTTCTCAAAGAGAAATGGAAAGGTCAGTGCTGAGAATATCTTTAAGAGACAAGAAAAGATTATATAACTTGGGTGAGAGAGCCACCTAAAGTCAAAGACATTATAGAAGTTATAAAAGAACAGAAATGGAGGGTGGAAGCGCTGTTGATAAAGCATTGATGGTCTGTGTGGTTGTTTCCAAGAATATAAGAGGAATATTGTTGGATGTGAGAGTTCTGCGAGGGGAGGGTGAAGTTATGTCTGATCACTACCTGGTAGAAGGAAAGTTGAGAGCAGATGTGAGGTGGGTGAGAGCTAGGAGACTTGGGTGTGGTAGTGAGGTTTTGAAAGTGAGTGAATTGGACAAAAGAGAGAGAATGACAGAGTATTAGGAGAAGTTGAAAGATGAGTGGAACGCAGTGAAAGTTCAGGTGTGGAGGAGGAAAGGCAGTGGGTTGAGAGTGCTGTGGTGGGGTATGCGGAAGAAGTGTGTCTGTTTTGAGACAAGTGAGTGGTGGTGTAAGGGATGTGAATTTTGGTTCAGGGAAGTAAGTATGGCTGTAGCTGAGAAAAGCAGTGCATATGAAGTGTGGCTGCAGAGAAAGGATGAGGTGTCATATGAAAGGTATAAGGAAAGGGGGAATAGGCGAGAAGGGCTGTGCGTGACGCTAAAGTGGCAGCAGATGAGAGGTGGGGTAGGCAGTTGACAGAGAATTTTCAACAGAGCAAGAAAATGTTTTGGAAGGAGGTGCAAAGGATGTGAAAGAGAGAATCTGGGAAGGAAGAGCGATTAAAAACAGAGGATGGGAAGATGTTAATTGAAGTAGATGCAGTAAGGAAGAGATGGGCAGAGAATTTTGAAAGATTGTTAAATGTAGAGGAGGAAAGGGAGGCTGAGACTGTGCCAGATGGAAGGGTGCAAGGAATAAATGTGCTGGGAGAGTTGAATGATTCTTTGATCACGGTGGAGGAAGTGCAGGAGGCAGCAAAGGAGATAAAAGCAGGGAAAGCTGCAGGTATGGATGGGTGTGCTGTGGAATGATTGAAAGGCGACGGAGCGACTATTATTGAGTGGTTAGTAAGATTGCTGAATGAGTGTTTTGTGAGCCGTATGGTGTCGTTTGACTGGGCAAGTGCGTGTGTGTCACGAGTCGGCTAGTGACACTGGCTTTTGTGGGAAACCGCGAACTCAAGTGGAATCCCAGTTTATCATTCAGTTAACTGCTCATTCGGACGGAAGCTTTGTCAGATCAATTTTTCATTGTCATACGTGATCGTCTTTGTGTGGGACATTAGCGCTTCCGGTGAGCGATTTGTTTTGGGCGCGTTTCACTCACTCGACCGTTAAAAAATGCGGCCTATAGCTTCTCTTTCTTTCACACGAGAGACTCAGTCCAGTGTTTGTTGTGACGGAGAGAGGTTCTGTGCTCCAGAAGTGAGAGGAGAGGTCAACTTGCACTCAAGCTCCACTAGTACAGTTCTCCAGTGCTCCCACCCTTGTTTGGGTGATACACCGCATTCATTGACTAGTATTTCTTTTCGTTTTCCTAGTCTTAAGAGTTTAATTAAGGTGTTTTTCCTAGGTGTAAGGATTTAGCTCTTGTGTGAGTGAGTGCGATCTCATTAATTTGATTTTGAAATGTAATGTTAAATTTATTTTGTAATCAATAAATTTAACAGTTCCTTTTCTTGAGCTTAATGTAATGTAAACTCTTGTTTCATTTCTCCGCAATTAAGCTTGTTTCTCTTATAGCTCCTAGCTTGCATAAACGTTTGCCATTCATAACTGGTACTTAGGCCAGTCTTGTGTATTAAGCTTAAAATCCGTTGTGCCACCTAGGAGTTAAGCATCAGCAAGAACCTGATACTGTTCTTAGTATTAGTTATTTATTGTCAGGGGTGAAGAAACTTTCTCCAGAGGCTAACAGTACTAAAAAAACAGCAATTGAGTAATTAGTCTCTGCTGTGTACTGTTGAGAAAGTTTATAAATTCTCGTTCTTAGAGAATCGTGCGAAGCATGTCAACGTAAAGTAATCGTTGCTTGATGTAGCAAGACAATCATTGTCCCTGCTCTTCAATATCATTATCATTATCAATTAAATAATATTTACCATTTATTTTAAAAACCCCGTGATATTAAAAACCCCGTGACAATTGGCGACCTCATTCCAGGATATTAACTCCTAGCTCTAAAGCTATTTACGAGATAATACTCACTCGTTCATATTTAGGTATTTATCATTAAAGTTTATAGGCACAAGTTTACTGGTGTTTACCGTTAATTTAGCAAGTGAATTTTTGCTTTATTAATCCACAGAGTACTTAACTCTATTTAGTACTTTATTTTTGGTAACGCCAGACGATTTTATTCGCTCCTGGGTAGAAGCCGTACCCATTGTGTTAATTATTGAGTCTTCTCAGTTATTTGCATTTTTGCTTTATTCTATTCCAGTTAACTAGATAAGACTGGTCACCACTAGCTTGTGTTGTATTCTTTACTTGTGTTTATTAGCATTCGTTTGCGAAGCAGTCAGTACTCAGTTTCGGCTTGCTCAGTAGATTAGCTACATGGCTACCACCATATTTTTACAGGAAGCCAAAGATATGGGTCTTACAGACCCAACTGAAATTAAAGAGTACATACTCTCACGGCATAATATGGACCAGCAGCGTGAGAATGATGCCCGTGAAGAGCGTAAGATTCAGCGCGAATACGAGCGAGAACAGCGCGAACACGAACAAAAACAACGCGAACTCGAGTTAGAACACGAGCGAGAACAACGCGAATACGAGCGGGAACAAAGTGAATATGAGCGTGCCGAACGTGAGGCACGAGAAAAACATGAACTTGAAGTGCTGAAGCTCAAGCGAGATTCCTTGGCTTCAGACACGTCTGGTGCAGTTGGTCCAAGCTCCACGAGCGTTCTCCCTGCACATGTCCTGGCGACTCCACGCATCAAGCTTCCTTCAAACAAGGAAAGCGAGCGAATCGAGCCGTACATAGCTCGTTTTGAGGACATGGCAGACATGTATCAACTGGATGAGGCAGCTAAGCGGATCCAATTTCTTAGTTTATTTGAGGGCCCTGCCCTCGATATTCTCCACAGAATTCGTGGAGACAATCTCAAGTATGAGATGATGAAAGCTGCACTCATTAAGGCGTATGGTCTCACAGTAGACGACGCCAAAGTTCAGTTCATGCGAGCTCGTCTCCAAGACAAGGAGACAGCTGTTCAGTTCCTTGATCGTCTCACTGCTTACTTAAATGAGTGGATGGAGAAAGATGAAACTCCTTCCACGCGTGAGGGGATAATTGACCTTATGCTGTGTACACAGCTAGAGAGGTCATGGCCAGCTGAGCTCATAGCACAACTTAAGATCTGCCAGGTGAAAGATGCCAGCCAAATGGCAGAAAAGGCTGACGCATTCTTTACTGCATACGGGTATCAAACTCGTAAGCAAAACACCTGGAGCAGAAAAGATACTGCCAAGTCTGGGAAGCCGTCTCAGACTGAATCCCAGCAACCAGGCCATTCTCAGAATAATGGCCAATGTCCAAAACCGCAGTGGAAGGAGCAGGGGCAAAATACTCAGAAACCTGAGTGGAAGAGGTACAACAAGTACCCTAACCAGCAGCAGTATCAGCCACGCAACCGACCGTCGGGACAAACTTTTTCACCATCAGCTCAAAAGAGGCAAGAAGTGAATGCAGCCTTCATTCCTCAGCAGCAGCACGGTGGTCACGTCCCTACCACTATGGGTACTTTCCCACAGTTCACTAGTCCCACAGTGACAGTGAACCCCCCTCCACAGATGGCCAATGTTCCATCTTCCCAATATAATTCTCAAGGCACAATGTTTGCTGCATCAATTCAGCAGCCTCATGAGTGGCTAGCTGCTTCCTCCACAGGCCCTCCCACAGGTGACAGTGCCTTCCTTGTTCAGCCAGGGTTTGTGAAAGACATTCCTGTGAAGGTCCTGAGAGATAATGGTTCCTCAGGTTGCTCTGTCAAGCAGAGTTTAGTTCGGCCTGAGCAGTATACAGGTTGACAGATCCATGCAAACCTTATTGATGGATCAGTGAGATTGTTCCCTGAGGCATGTATCCAGGTGGCATCTCCATTTTATACTGGTACGACACTCGCAGTTGTCATGCCAGAACCTTTATTTGACCTCATAGTAGGAAACATTTATGGTGTCAAGGATAGTTGCACCAAACATGACGCTACTCAGACTTCGGCTGCTGCGGTAACATGAGCCATGGCTGAGGCTCCAGACTGTGTCACCCCAGTGATCACTGAATCGCTGCAAGATCTGATGTGTAGTCAACTTGTTGTACAAGAACAACATTCTGACCTGACACTTGCTGCCGTGCGGAACAAACAAAAGGGTCGAGTGATTAAGTATTCACGGGGAGGTCGAGCCAAGTTCCTTCGCAAACAAGGACGGCTCTACCGTAAGTCACGAACACCCGAGGGCGAGGTTCGACTGCAGTTTGTCGTTCCCGCCAGGTACCGCCTAGCAGTGTTACAATGGGGTCATTGTTCAGCCTCAGGAGGTCACGTGGGCAAAAGGAAGACCCAGGGCCGTATCCAAGCTGACCTTTTCTGGCCAAGGATGGGACGAGACATAGATGGTTTTGTCCGTTCCTGCAGTGTGTCTCAAAGTAACACCACTAATCAGGGACATGTCCTTCCTGTGCCGTTCGTAACCACACCTGTAATCTCTGAGTCAGTTGAGAGACAGAGTAGTGGTGAAGTGGGTGCAGACCTGACGTCTCGCCCATTGGCCCCACAGGACACAGTATGTCCAGGGCCTGTACATACATATTATGTACCGTAGGTTAAGGGGGAAGAGAGAACTCCGCAGAGGCGACTCGAGGCTATGGAAGACCCGAGTTTGCACAAGGATTCTCAGCTCCCCGATACTAATATAAATACTGTAGGTTAAGGGGGAAGTTCGAGAGAGAACTCCACAGAGGCGACTCGAGGCTATGGAAGACCCGAGTTTGCACAAGGATTCTCAGCTCCCCGATACTAATATAAGTACTGTAGGTTAAGGGGGAAGTTCGAGAGAGAACTCCGCAGAAGCGACTCGAGGCTATGGAAGACCCGAGTTTGCACAAGGATTCTCAGCTCCCCGATATTAATATAAGCACTGTAGGTTAAGGGGGAAGTTCGAGAGAGAACTCCGCAGAGGCAATTCAAAGCTATGGAAGACCCAAGTTTGCACAAGGATTCTCAGCTCCCCGATATTAATATAAGTACTGTAGGTAAATGGGGAAGTGAGAACTCCGCAGAGGCGACTCGAGGCTATGGAAGACCCGAGTTTGCACAATGATTCTCAGCTCCCCGATATTAATATAAGTACTGTAGGTTAAGGCACAGGTTGAGGACCCGTGTGCAGTTCGAGGCTATGGAAGACCCGAGTTTGCGCAGGGATTCTCAACTTGCCGACACTAATTGTGTGCTATAATTAATGGCGACCTCGAATGTACGAAGCTTAGGCTGTCACTTGTATTTTTCAGCTAGAGTGTACTTTTCGTAGCATGTACTGATTGCTAGGCAGAGAGAGTAATTGTAACATAATAAGAATTTTGTCTCATTGACACTTTTGATGCTCCACCTTAATTAGTTTTGCAGGTACAGCAATGGGTGTAGCAGTTTTGCTGTGCGGGCCAGCTGATCGTCTGCCGCACGCTGCCGCCTCTTCTCCTCTGCCTTCGTCGTCGCCATATTATTATTTACTGTGTCATTTTACACGTAGGTACAGTTACACTACAACTGTCACACCAACACCGTGTATTACATACACCACACTACACAACAATTAGTTGTCAGTGTAAATGTAGCGAACTTTCGCTCAGTTTGACCTGAGTACAGGATTTACACCGTCGTCACGGAGTTTTTCCCTCAAGCTTGCTTCTATTAACGTAAATACGAGGTTTTTTCGCTCACTGTCGACTGTGACTTTCTCCTGTAGCAGGATAGCACACACACCACAGTGTGAATCTTGTGTGACTGAGCTAGGATTTATATGTATGCATATTGAAATTTTTTTTCTGAAGGAAAAAAGATTTGATTTTTGATGGGGCGTAATGTCACGAGTCGGCTAGTGACACTGGCTTTTGTGGGAAACCACGAACTCAAGTGGAATCCCAGTTTATCGTTCAGTTAACCGCTCATTCGGACGGAAGCTTTGTCAAATCAATTTTTCATTGTCATACGTGATCGTCTTTGTGTGAGAAATTAGCGCTTCCGGTGAGCGATTTGTTTTGGGCGCGTTTCGCTCACTCGACTGTTAAAAAATGCGGCCTATAGCTTCTCTTTCTATCCCACGAGAGACTCAGTCCAGTGTTTGTTGTGACGGAGAGAGGTTCTGTGCTCCAGAAGTGTGAGAGGAGAGGTCAACTAGCACTCAAGCTCCACTAGTACAGTTCTCCAGTGCTCCCACCCTTGTTTGGGTGATACACCGCATTCATTGACTAGTATTTCTTTTCGTTTTCCTAGTCTTAAGAGTTTAATTAAGGTGTTTTTCCTAGGCGTAAGGATTTAGCTCTTGTGTGAGTGAGTGCGATCTCATTAATTTGATTTTGAAATGTAACGTTAAATTTATTTTGTAATCAATAAATTTAACAGTTCCTTTACTTGAGCTTAATGTAATGTAAACTCTTGTTTCATTTCTCCGCAATTAAGTTTATTTCTCTTATAGCTCCTAGCTTGCATAAACGTTTGCCATTCATAACTGGTACTTAGACCAGTCTTGTGTATTAAGCTTAAAATCCGTTGTGCCACCTAGGAGTTAAGCATCAGCAAGAACCTGATACTGTTCTTAGTATTAGTTATTTATTGTCAGGGGTGAAGAAACTTTCTCCAGAGGCTAACAGTACTAAAAAAACAGCAATTGAGTAATTAGTCTCTGCTGTGTACTGTTGAGAAAGTTTATAAATTCTCGTTCTTAGAAAATCGTGTGAAGCAAATCAACGTAAAGTAATCGTTGCTTGATGTAGCAAGACAATCATTGTCCCTGCTCTTCAATATCATTATCATTATCAATTAAATAATATTTAGCATTTATTTTAAAAACCCCGTGATATTAAAAACCCCGTGACAGTGTGTGATTCCGTTGTATAAAGGTAAGGGTGATAAACTTGAATGTACTAGTTTTAGGGGTATATGTTTTTAAGTGTTGTAGATAAGGTGTATGGCAGAGTTAGGGTACAGATCGAGTGATTCATGATAAGCAGTGTGGTTTTAGGAGATGAAGGGGATGCGTGGACCAGGTGTTTGTTGTGAGACAGGTGTGTAAAAAGTATTTGGCGAAAGGGAAGTATGTGTTTAGGGTGTTCATGGATTTGGAGAAAGCACATGATAGAACTGACGGGGAGGACTTGTGAATTGTTCTGGGATTTTATGGACTGGGTGGTAGGTTGCTAGAAGGAGTGAAAAGATTTTATGTAAAAATTAGAGCGTGTGTAGGAGTGGGAAATGCTTTAAGTGATTGGTTTCCTGTTAGAATGGGGCTGCGGCAGGAATGTGTGATGTTGTCTTGGTTGTTTAATATATATATATATATATATATATATATATATATATATATATATATGGGTGGATTTTTTTTTTTTTTAATGCACGGAAGATGGAACCAAAGGCCTGGAGCCCGGAAACCGTTCCTTAAAAAAACAACAACAACAACGGAGAGCCAATTTCAAGATTCGTTCATTTCGAGATGCCTGGACACACTGCGTTGGAAAGACTGGAGATCATAGGAAGTAGGAAATACAGACAGAGGGAGACAGTTCCAGAGTTGACCTGTTGCATAAATGGACTAGGAGTAGGCTAATGGATGACTCTTGCATTAGAGAGCTGGACACAAAAGGGATGAGAGTTTGTTGCTAGACGGGTGCTACGTGCCCATCGTAGAGGTGGAGGGATGCAAGCAGACAGTTCAGAGGAGCAGTGACCATTGAAGTAGCGATGGAAAAGAAATACAGATGTAACAGTGCGGCGATGAGACAGAAGCTGAAGAGAGCCACTAAGAGGAGGAGAGTTAATGAGACGAGAAGCTTTTGACTCCACCTATTGAGAAAAGCTGTGTGTGGGAAGCCTCCTCACACTTAAGTGTTGTACTCTACACAGGGGCGAATAAAACCTATGTATAATGTCAACGACTGTGTAAGGGTAAAGAGGGTACTGAGTTGGCTTAGTACACCTAATCTCTTGGAAGCAAATTTTGCAAGAGATGTAATATGATCCTTCCCAGATAAATCCGAAGAGAATGACACCCCAAGTATTTTTTATGGATGATGCAGGATTGAGCTGGATATTGTTAAACATTTGTGGGTACTCCTGTGGAAGATTATGTCGGGCTGGTAGGTGGAAGAAGTTTGTCTTTGATGCATTAAAAACAAGATTACTTTTATCCCAGTCAGAGATTCGAGCGAAGTCAGATATTAGGTGTGCCATAGCCTCATCCCTTTTTGTTGAAGTAACTGTTGATATGGACGTTGCAAGAACCAAATGGATAGGTGAAGGGTGGAGTCATCAGCGTATGAGTGGATAGGGTGAGATGTACAGCTTAGAAGGTCATTGATTAATAAAAGGAAGAGACTTGGTGATAGGACAGAGCAGTAAGGAACACCACTGTTGATAGATTCAGGAGAAGAACGTTGGCCATCTACAACCGCAGCTATAGAATGACTAGAAAGGAGGCTATAGATGAAGGCACAGATAAAAGAATAAAAATCGTAAGAGGGCAGTTTGGAAAGTAAAGATTTATACCAGACTTCATCGAAAGACTTTGAGATGTCAAGTGCAATGGCAAAGCTTTCGCCAAAGTCCCGAAAGGAGGATGACCAGGAGTCTGAAAGGTAGGTGAGAAGATCGCCAGTGGAGCGTCCCTGAGGAACCCATACTGACGATCAGAAAGAAAGATGTAATAGGAATGAAGCTCTAAAATTATTCTGTTAAGAATAAACTCGAAAAGTTTGAGATACTGAATGTCAAAGAATTTGCTCGATAGTTAGAGAGTTGGGAATGGTAACCCTTCTTTGGGACAGGCAGAATGAGAGCAAACATCCAACAAGAGGGAAAGGTACAAGTTGACAGACAGAGGTGAGTTTACCTAGGCAGGGTGTAAGTACAGAAGCACAGTTTTTGAGGACAACAGGAGGGACCTCATCAGGCCCATATGCCTTGTTAGTATTGAGGCTAGTGATGGCAGAAAATATGTCAGCTGAAGAAATTTTAATGTCAGCCATGAGAAAGTCAGAAGAGGGAAGTGATGGAGGAACAGCACCGGAATCGTCTAAGGTGGAATTGGAGGAGAAAGTCCGAGTAAAGAGATCTGCTTTATCGGTAGAAGAAATAGCTACAGAGCCGTCATAGTAGAAGAGAGGAGGGAAGGATGATGAGCTAAAGTTGTTAGAAAGGTTTTTTGCAAGGTGCCACAAGCAGTGGGAAGAATTTGAGTTGGAGAGATGAGAGCATTTAGTACGGATGATATTAGTTTCATTGGAGCGATGAACAGACCTAGCACAATTCCTGGCAGAAACCAAAAAGAAGTGATTCAGGGGTGAGTTGGCTCTGGTACCTTTCATTGGCTCTCTCCTTGTTGTGGAAAACATTAGAACAAGCGTGATAAACCAAGTCTTTTTTGCAGTAGTCAAAGGCTATGAGAAAGGAATGTATGCTTCCATGCCTGAAAGAATAACCTCTGTAATGAGCATGGCACACTCAGATGGCTCACGGCCGTGGAAGCAATAATCCTTTCAGGGAAAATCAAAGAAGTACTGCCTGAGGGCCTCCCGATCGGCAGCTCCAAAGTGCCACAACCGACGTTTCTTTGGAGGGTCCTCAGGCCGCACTGAGGCGATACGACAGGTTCAGGTAATAAGTTCGTGATCAGAGGAACCCAACAGAGAGGAAAGATTAACAGTGTAAGCAGAAGTATTACTTCTAAGGAAGAGGTCAAGTATGTTGGAACTCTCTCCAAGACGGTCAGAGATATTGGGAGGGTGACGTACAAGCTGTACTTGGTCATCAAGGAGAGAAAAGATGTAGGCTTGTTCACCAGGTGGATCAGTGAAAGGAGAGAAGAGCCAAAGGTGGCGGTGAACAATGAAATCTCCTAGAATGGAGATTTCACAGAAAGGAGAAGCAGATACAATGTGTTCCATCGTAGAAGTGAGATAGTCGAAGAATTTTTCATAGTCAGTAGAATTAGGGAATAAGTAAACAGCACAGATATTAGTCAGAGAATGACAGGAAAGATGAAGCCAGAGAGTAGAGAATTCAGAAGAATCAAGTTCAGGAACACGAGAGCAAGATAAGTTGTAGTACATATACACAACAGCCACCTTTGGCTTTGAAATGAGTATAGAGAAAGTAGGAGGATACAGAAAAGGGTTTGCTATCAGTTGCCTCAGAGAGCTGAGTCTCAGTTAAGAAGAGAAGGTGAGGTTTAGTTGAGGAGAGGTGGTGCTCAACAGAGAGAAAATTTGAGGAAAGGCTGTGTATGTTGCAGAAAAGAAGAAGAAGCGAGTCAGACCGTGGTTCCAGGCAACTTTTTGGGTCATCACAGGGAGAGGGATGGGTTGTGAGGGCATTTATGGTCTCCCCCACCTGGGGACTCCGAGGCTTGATACAATGGCGCCGTTATTATTATTATTTTTTTTAAATTTTGAATAGGAAGTGTAGTGTGTAATGTGCATGTAGTTTGGTGTTGACAGTTAGAGAAGCTTGTACTGGAGAGTATGCTAGCCTACTCTCTGTGATACTGAAACACTGAAAAACTACAGCAAAGGGGGATGGTCAGGAACTAGTCCCGAGGGCTGATGAAACGGGAGCTCCAGCTTTCCCTGTCATCAGCTTTCCATCTACTTTGGGAGTACTGCCCTGCTCGACTGGGGCTAGTCTACTCCCATGTTGTAAGGGAGGCGACTGAGAGAGTGTTAGCTAGAGGTTTGAATCTGGTGAATGCAGATGGTAGAGAATGGAATCTGAGTCAGCTGCAGATGATGTTGCACTGATGGCTAATTCAGAGGAGAGATTGAGACAGCAGGTAGAGGAGTTTGGAAGTGCGTGTGAAAGGAGGAAATTGAGAGTGAATGAGAATAAGAGGAAAGTGATGAAGTGTACAAGGTTGGTAGATGGTAGGAGGATGAATGTAGTTTTGAATGATGAGTTGCTTGAGGAGGTAGAGTGTTTTAAATATTTATGGTCACAGGTTGCTGTGGATGGAAGGATAAATGTAGAGGTGAAATTTAGAATGAGTGAAGTAGGAAAGGTGCTGGGATGAGTGATATAGGTTTTTAGATGTCGTTCACTGAGGATAGATGTAAAGCAAAGGCTTTATGAGGAAGTAGTGGTACCGACGAATAGGATGGATGGACAATGTGAAAAGTGCATTAGATGCAAGAGAGATGTCTGTAGAGCAAGGAAGAGTGGTTGCACGTGATAGGGATGAATGGAAAGAAAATTGTGAATGTATAAATGGTGATGCGGCCCTGATGGGATGTTCTCCCGCATTTGGTTTGATAAGCTGATCAGGTGTGGGGAAGGGGATGGGTCCATTATGATGTGGCAGGGGTAAACCAGCTCTGCTGTCACCCTGCTGCGGATGTCACCAGACTGCACTGCACGGTTGACCCTCGCGCAATGTGGTGTGGTGAGGAGAGATACTTTCTTTCATTAGGAGCTAAGATACGAATAAATGTCAAGGATTTTTCAAAACAGAATTAAGTAAGACATTAAAGAAAACGTATCATCGTCACTATAACTACTTCAAACACCTGAAAGGAGTAATAAATAGTCTTACAAGAGAAATATTTGATTCTGCTACAGATACAATAGCATCCCAGGGCCGTCGACAGGCAGAGAGTGTTCACTGGATCCTCCCTGGCTCTGTAGCAGATGAAAACCGACTATAACAAAAACCAATTATACCTACCAATTTGGACTCAACTGGATGCTACTCAGTCGACCATAACAACAACAAACTAGTCCTCTCAGATACAACGACCAGTTACACCTACCAATTGAGACTCAACTTGATACGACTTAATCAATTATGACAACAACAAACCATTCCTACCAAACTGAACTCCACTGCAAATGGCATATTTATCCTATCTTTTCATATATGTGTGTGGATGAGTAATTTGGTGTGTTGTCGTCTCGGCTACCTCCCTAGGGGGAAAAGCCTAAACATATAAACAGATAGAAATGGAGGCTGGCTGCAGGTCATGTGGCGAGAAAAAAAAGATAACCGATGGAGCAAGAGCCTGACTGACTGGACTCCATGAGGTTGTATGCATAGCAGAAAAAGACCAGACAAAAGGTGAAGAAATGAGATAGGGAAGTTTGCAGGCAAAACGTGGCAGAGATTGGCTCAGTCAAGGAAATCGTGGAAAAAATTTGGGAAGGTCTTTGCTCAGAACTGGACTTGAAATGACTGATGATGATGTTTTATATATATATATATATATATATATATATATATATATATATATATATATATATATATATATATATATATATATATAGATATAGATATATATATATATATACACACACACACACACACACACCTATATATATATATATATATATATATATATATATATATATATTGTTACAGAACAGAGAAAGATAATGTACACTTTAAGTAAGAATACTAAAAATCACTACTGTCCCGTAAAGTTCCAGGTTCAAAACAAAAGAGTTAGGTAAAATTACAAGTTAAAGTTTAATGCTTAAACTAACAACGAAACATTCAGGATTCATAAGAATAATGTAATGGCAAAAACAGGTTAAATATATGGTTAACTGCAATAGCCTCTATTAACACGAAATTAGCATGAGTAAATTTATCTAAGTCAGCCCTGTTGAAATGAGATACCAGATAATACTCAGTGAATGCAAGATATATTATTACAGATACAAAATATTGTTAATAAGGGCTGACATGAAACTTTACATTAATCACAAAAACCTCACTAGGCCTACAAATTAACACCTTATGCTATACAGTACAACAACAAAATGTAATAACACTCATACTCAAATTACACAGCTGCTAGATGGTTGGAGACTTCCTGAGCACTCACAATAATAACAACTGTACAGGGGAGGACAGAGATGTGAGCAAAATGAGGAGTAGATCTAAGTGGCAATAATGCAGAGACTGAGCTCATTATATAAGGGTCGGCAGAGCTTGATACAACTTGTAAGAAGGACGCGCAAATGAAGTCATGGGGACAAAGAGTTGACAATCCAGCTCTGAACAACAGAAAGAACGACTTTACTATAAGGGAGGACGGGGGGAATGAGGTAGAACACGCTCGTGATCAAACATGCAGCATTCTGTACGTTAGAATTACACAAAGGATGATGAAATAATAGGCTATGTAACACCTCCCCACAAAGAAAAAAGAAATTTGCAAAGGAAATTTCTTATTACTCTAAAACAATCTGTCTAAATTCTAGATAAGCAATCTGCAATAACATTTTCTTTCCCCTTGACATGTTGTATGTCTAATGAATACTCCTGAAGAAGTAGACTTCATCTTGTCAATCTCTGATTTTTATCTTTAAACTTACTAAGGAATTTCAGTGGGTTATGATCGGTATAAATGACTATGGGGTCAAAACCAGAACACAAATAAAATGAAAAATGCTGTAAACCCAAAATCAAGGCCAAAAGCTCTTTCTCAATAGTTGAGTAGTTCTTTTGAGGTGGAATGAACTTCTTACTGTAATAAGATACAGAGTGTTCAATACCCTGATCATCCTCTTGCAGCAAAACAGCCCCAGCTCCTGTATCACTTGCATCAACAGCCATCTTAAAAGGCTTAGCAAAATTTGGAGTAGCGAGCACTGGCTGACTTAAGAGGATAGCTTTAAGTTTGTTGAAAGAGGATTCACAGTTATAGGTCCAGACAAATTTAACTCCCTTTTTAGTAGGTCTGTAAGTGGTGATACAAGAATTGAAAAGTTAAGAACAAATCTCCTGTAATAACCTACCATTCCCAATAATCTTTGTAGCTCTTTCCTACTTTTAGGTCTGGGAAGATCACTTATAACCTGAACCTTAGCTGCTGGTGGTGCAACCTGTCCATCACCAATTACGTACCCAAGGTACTGAACTTTAGCTTGACCAAACTCACACTTTGATAAATTAGCTACAAGATTAGCCTCAACCAAACGCTCAAGAAATTTACTGACATGGCATAGGTGATCTTTCCAGTTGTCACTGAAGATTAATACATCATCAATATAAACAACACATCCTGCCAAACCTTCTGTTACAACATTCATGAGCTTCTGAAATGTGGCTGGTGCATTCTTCATACCATATGGCATTACAGAACATGCGAAAGTCTTTCCTAGTGTTACAAAACATGAGATCTCCCTAGCACGTTCAGTCATAGGTACTTGCCAGTATCCCTTTAACAAATCAAACTTACTTATGTACCTAGCCTTTCCGATCTTGTCTATGCAATCATCCACACGAGGGAGAGGGTAAGTGTCTGTTCTGGTTATCTGATTAACATGTCTGTAGTCGATGCAAAGCCGCTGTGACCCACCTGGCTTAGGGACTAGAGTGACAGGAGAACTCCACTCGCTCTGATAGGGCTCAATCATCTTGTGGTCCAACAGGTAGCCAAGCTCCTTCTGGATGAGAGGAACTTTCACTGGGTTCACACGGTAAGGAGGCAGTTTAATTGGCTTTGCGTCTCCAACATCGACATCATGCATCAACACAGTGGTCCTCCTGGAGTGGCACGGAACACTTGCGGGTACTCCTGCAGTAATGCCGAAAACTCCTGCCTTTCCTCGGGAGGTAGATGAGAAAGCTTAGTCTGGAGATCATTCATGATATCAGGATTCTTCCCCAAACTATCACTCAGGCTCATGCTGCATGGGGGAACTTCACTTGCAGACTCGGGTGGAACAGCTACGGTGCAGACTGGGTTATTTTCGTCCCGCCTGTGATATAACTTTAGCATGTTGATGTGACATAGTTGCTTGTTCTTTCTACGATCTGGTGTGGCGATGACATAGTTGACATCACTGAGTTTCTTCTCCACGAAATAAGGACCACTAAACTTGGCTTGAAGAGGTTGCCTATGAACTGGTAGCAGAATCAAAACCTGATCTCCTGGCTGAAAGTGGCGTAACCTGGACTTCTTATCATACCAAGTCTTCATCTTCTCCTGAGCAGCTCCTAAATTCTCTCTCGCCAGCTGTAAAGCAGTGGACAGCCGTTCTTTGAACTTCATCACATACTTCAGCAGTTTGACGTCATCTTCTTCCAACAGCCAGCATTCCTTGAGTAGCTTAAGGGGTCCTCTTACTTCATGGCCAAACATTAGTTCAAAAGGTGAGAAGCCCAGTGATTCATTTGGAGATTCTCTTGCGGCAAATACAACAAATGGAAGACCTTTATCCCAGTCTTTCTGATGTTCCAAACAGTATTTCTTGAGTATCGATTTGAGTGTTTGATGATATCTCTCCAACGCTCCTTGGGTCTGGGGATGGTAAGCTGAAGACGTGATCTGGGTGATGCCCAACTCTTTCAGAGACTGCTTGAAAACATTTGACATGAAATTACTTCCCCGGTCTGACTGTACCTCCTTGGGCAGACCAAACTTTGTGAAGAACCCTAGCATTTCCTTAACCACGTTCTTTGCTGAGATATTTCTAAGTGGAATGGCTTCAGGATAACGAGTAGCCATATCAATCAGGGTCAACACATAAGAAAATCTTGAAGAAGTCTTAGGAAGAGGGCCCACAATATCCACCAACACACGGGTGAAAGGCGCCTCAAAAGGAGGAATGGGAACTAGAGGTGCAACCTTTTCGGTCTGATTACACTTCCCCACAACTTGACAGGTGTGACAAGACTTACAATACCAGGAAACATCCCTGAAGATACCTGGCCCGTAGAAGTGTTTCAAAATGCGTGCCACAGTCTTCCTCACTCCAAGGTGTCCTGCCAAACTGGAATCATGCGCCACTCTAATGATATCCTGCCTACAAACACAAGGGATGACAACTTGATGTACAACCTCCCATTCACAGTCGGCTGATGCTGTTGGGGGTCTCCACTTCCTCATAAGTACTCCTGACTTTATATAATAGCAAGTAGAAGCACCAGTTGACTCTTCCTCACTGCAAGCAGAGTTAGCAAGACCTTTCAACTCAGGGTCAGCAACCTGCAACTCAACCAACTCTTGACGAGACAAATTATCAACACAACGGGACACTGCCTCATCTGGTGAGTGGTCCAAATTAGCAAGAAAAGTGTCAGCTAGGATAACATCATCATCATCATTATCCTCTAAGTCACCAGTAACTTTAGACTTAGCCCTAGTGACAGCACATGCAGGGAACACATCAGGGACATCACAATCCTGGGCCGCAGCCACTGGCTCACTAGACAACTGAGGAGCTGGACACACTTGACTTCCACCAATATCATTTCCAAGTAAGAAAGTTACACCTGACATTGGGAGTGTCTCAACCAACCCAACCATAACGGAACCATTAACAAAACCAGACTCTAAATTCACTCTGCACAGAGGGACAGAGAAGTAATTATTCCCTACACCTTGTAAGATTACAGTTTCATCAGAGGAATTAACATTAGAGCCTAGAACACTGGTCAGCATAAGGGATTGGCAAGCACCTGTATCACGATATATTTTAACTGATTTCCTGTCATTACTGTCCAGAGGACTGACAAAACCATCAGACAGGAAATTAGCACATGAACTCTTGAGAGTGTCACCCACGTTACTGCTCAAAAGAGGAGCTCCATCATGAGAATTTAATTTACCCCTCAAAGCAGGTTCAGTTAACTCAGTTAAAGCATTCTGGGAACTCTCAAGGGTGGACACTAGACCAATTGACTGAATATTTAAAGACTTCTTTTTGTTCACATCACGCTGTCTCGTGAAACATTTCTTCGTAGTATAATCATGCTTACTACAATAAGTACATTTACTTTTCTGAAATCTAGAGGTGAAGCTGGTATTTGCTTCCTGAGAAACATCATCTTTATTCTCTTTCCTGTTACCTGTACTCTGAGTAGAGGCAACGTACTTACTCTCAGCTTTCCTTTTTTCTTTAGAATATCTCTTGTGAGTGAGAACATATTCATCAGCTAAAACTGCAGCATCAGACAAATTATCTATTCTTCTCTCATCAAGATATAGGCTTACATCTTTACTAATACACCTTTTGAAGTCCTCCAGCAAAATCATCTGCTTAAATTTACCAAAATCTGAATCCACATTCTTAGAATTTAACCACTGCTCTAACAGATCTTTGATTTTTGCATACTCAACATGGGATTGCTTATCTTGCTTGTAAGTTGTCCTAAATTTTACTCTATAGGCTTCAGGAACAAGCTCATAGGCCTTAAGAATCAAGCTCTTAACTACATCATAATTATCAGATTGATCCTGAGGCAAAGATGCATAAGTTACTTGAGCTTTACCGGTGAGAACAGTTTGAAGGAGTACTGGCCAATACTTTTTGGGCCAATTAAAACTTGTAGCTACCCTCTCAAACAATTGAAAATACTTTATTAAATCAGATTCATTAAAAGGAGGGACAAGTTTAACATTTTTAGCCACATCAAAAACATCAGAGCTAGATGATCCAGTTCCACCTTGTTTCATGCGATACTCATGGTCTGCCTGAATCCTAGCAATTTCAACTTGTGCCTCAGCCTCCTTAGATTTTGCCTGAAATTCAGCCTCCTTAGCACGAGCCTCCTGCAGGGCTAGCTGTAACTTAGCTAATTCAATCTGCGTTTGCTCATTTGGAGGAGTTACATTAAACAAGCTTTCATTAATCATGTCAACAATTTGATCTTTAGAATGATGAGAGCGAACAGGAATTCCCAATTGTTGAGCAACAAGCTTAAGTTCATTCTTTGTTCTGTTTTCTACATCACACACTGTTTGCACATTTGACAAAAAATCTTTGGCTTCATCAAGCGTGGTAATAGTAGACATCATGAATAAATCACAGTCACAAAATATCAAGCAATATCCTTATGATAATATCCTGAATATCCTGATAAGTGGTCGCCAAATTTATGTTACGGAACAGAGAAAGATAATGTACACTTTAAGTGAGAATACTAAAAATCACTACTGTCCCGTAAAGTTCCAGGTTCAAAAGAAAAGTGGTAGGTAAAATTACAAGTTAAAGTTTAATGCTCAAGCTAACAACAAAACATTCAGGACTCATAAGGATAATGTAATGGCAAAAACAGGTTAAATATTTGGTTAACTGGAATAGCCTCTATTAACACGAAATTAGCATGAGTAAATTTATCTAAGTCAGCCCTGTTAAAATGAGATACCTGATAATACTCAGTGAATGCAAGATATATTATTACAGACACAAAATATTGTTAATAAGGGCTGACATGAAACTTTACATTAATCACAAAAATCTCACTAGGCCTACAAATTAACACCTTATGGTATACAGTACAAGAACAAAATGTAATAACACTCATACTCAAATTACACAGCTGCTGGATGGTTGGAGACTTCCTGAGCACTCACAATAATAACAACTGTACAGGGGAGGACAGAGATGTGAGCAAAATGAGGAGTAGATCTAAGTGGCAATAATGCAGAGACTGAGCTCATTATATAGGGGCCGGCAGAGCTTGATACAACTTGTAAGAAGGACGCGCAAATGAAGCCATGGGGACAAAGAGTTGACAATCCTGCTCTGAACAACAGAAAGAACGACTTACTCTACTATAAGGGAGGACGGGGGGAGTGAGGTAGAACACGCTCGTGATCAAATATGCAGCATTCTGTACGTTAGAATTACACAAAGGATGATGAAATCATAGGCTATGTAACAATATATATATATATATATATATATATATATATATATATATATATATATATATATATATATATATATTTATTTATATATATATATAACGTGTGTGTGTACTTATATAAAACAAATATGCGTACAAGTATACACAGTAAGAGTCTGGTAATATAGTAAAAAGGAAATACGAGTATTGTAGGTTTCCGAAGATTTTAAATTATCTGTCTTGAAAGTTCCAGCGATTTGATTAATGGCATTAGAAAAACGGAGCATCATTTATAATTCGTTTTCTCCGTTTTGCATAAAATGCATGACTTTTTCAGTCCTCTCCAATTCTTTAACCAAGTATTTAATTTTATATTGAGAACTAGGTAACAACTATTGCGTTTTTTGGACTTATAATTAAATAAGTTTTATCAATTGGTTTTTATTATCTTGTCTTCGCGAAGTCTTATCTCAAATTAATGTATAAATTAGATGCACTAGTAATAAAAACGTATTATACACTCGGTGAAAAGTTGGCCGAACTAACAGAAGTTCATCCTCCTTAATATCCAAAAGGGAGGCTCGGGAAAGTTCGATTTCAGACTATGACATTGATTACCAGTTTTAATCCATGAAAACGAGACTCTCTCCAAATGATTCAGATGTGATTAAAAACTTAAATGCACTATTTGCTTAATTTATGGATGACTATCAAAGTGTGTGTGTGTGTGTGTGTGTGATATGTATTGAGAAAGTGCACAAGAAGGCTTGACCAGCAATTAACCATGAAACTGCAAATTTCTCTTATATCTATCTATCTATCTATCTATATATATATATATATATATATATATATATATATATATATATATATATATATATTTATATATATATATATATATATATATATATATATATATATATATATATATATATATATATATATATTGTTACATAGCCTATGATTTCATCATCCCTTGTATAATTCTAACTTATATATATATATATTGTTACATAGCCTATGATTTCATCATCCCTTGTATAATTCTAACTTATGATACAGTTTTGTTCATGATTGCATCATCCTTTGTATGATCCTAATGTACAGTATGCTGCATGTTTGTTCATGATTCGCCACGTGGCTTCCATAGTGACCAGGATTGCGTGTTCTACCTCACTCCCCCCTTCTCCCCTTATAGTAAAGTAAGTCGTTCTTTCTGTTGTTCAGAGCAGGATTGTCAACTCTTCGACCCCTATGCCTTCATTTGCGTGTCCTTCTTACAAGTTGAATCAAGCTCTGCCGGCCATTTTATAATGAGCTCAGTCTCTGCATTAGTTGCCACTTAGATCTACTCCTCATTCTGTTCACATCTCTGTCCTCCCCTGTACAGTATAATATCATTTTTAGTGAGTGCTCAGGAAGTCTCCAGGCATCTAGCTGCTGTATAATTTGAGTATAAGTGTTATTACCATTTTTTTTGTACTGTATAGCCTAAGGCGTTAATTCGTAAGCCTGGTGGGGTTTTTATGATTCATATTGGTTCCATACTGTCAGCCAGTATTAGTAATATTTTGTATCTGTAATAATATTATATCTTGCTTTAACTGAGCATTATCTGGTTTTCTTATTTTATCAGGGCTGACTTAGATAAATTTGCTCTTGCTAAATTCGTGCTAATAGAGGCTAGTGCAGTTAACCATATATGTAACCTGTTTTGCCATTACATTATCCTTATGAGTCTTGAATGTTTAGTTGTCAGTTTGAGCATTAAACTTAAACTTGTAATTTTACCTAAGTCTTTTGTTTTGAACCTGGAACTTTGCGGGACAGTAGTGATTCTAGTATTCTCACTTGAAGTGTTCATTATCTCTCTCTGTTCCGTAACATTAATTTGGCGACCTCTTATCAGGATATTCAGGATATTATCATAAGGATATTGCTTGATATTTTGTGACTGTGATTTATTCATGATGTCTACTACTACGACGCTTGATGAAGCCAAAGATTTTTTGTCAAATGTTCAAACAGTGTGTGATGTAGAAAACAGAACAAAGAATGAACTTAGGCTTGTTGCTCAACAATTGGGAATTGCTGTTCACTCTCATTCTAAAGATCAAATTGTTGGCGTGATTAATAAAAGCTTGTTTAATGTAACTCCTCCTGATGAGCAAACGCAGATTGAAATAGCTAAGTTTCAGCTAGCCCTGCAGGAGGCTCGTGCTAATGAGGCTGAGTTTCAGGCTCGTGCTAAGGAGGCTGAGTTTCAGGCACGTGCTAAGGAGGCTGAGTCTCAGGCTCGTATTCAGGAGGCACAGGCAGAGGCTCAGGCACAAACTGAACTTGCTAGGATTCAGGCAGGCCATGAGTATCGCATGAAACAAGGTGGAACTGGATCATCTAGCTCTGATGATTTTGATGTGGTTAAAAATGTTTAACTTGTCCCTCCTTTTAATGAATCTGATTTAACAAAGTATTTTCAGTTATTTGAGAGGGTAGCTACAGGTTTTAATTGGCCCAAAAAGTATTGGCCAGTACTCATTCAGAGTGTTCTCACCGGTAAAGCTCAAGTAACTTATGCATCTTTCCCTCAGGATCAATCTGATAATTATGATGTAGTTAAGAGCTTGATTCTTAAGGCCTATGAGCTTGTTCCTGAAGCCCATAGAGTAAAAATTAGGACAACTTATAAGCAAGATAAGCAATCCCATGTTGAGTATGCAAATCAAAGAAGATCTGTTAGAGCAGTGGTTAAATTCTAAGAATGTAATTCTGATTTTGATAAATTTAAGCAGATGATTTTGCTGGAGGACTTCAAAAGGTGTATTAATAAAGATGTAAGCCTATATCTTGATGAGAAAAGAATAGATAATTTGTCTGATGCTGAAGTTTTAGCTGATGAATATGTTCTCACTCACAAGAGATATTCTCAAGAAAAAAGGAAAGCTGAGATTAAGTACGTTGCCTCTACTCAGAGTACAGGTAACAGGAAAGAGAATAAAGATGATGTTTCTGAGGAAGTAAATACCAGCTCCACCTCTAGATTTCAGAAAAGTAAATGTACTTATTGTAGTAAGCTTGGTCATACTATGGAGAAATGTTTCAGGAGACAGCGTGATGTGAAGAAAAAGGAGTCTTTAAATATTCAATCAATTGGTCTAGTGTCCACCCTTGAGAGTTCCCAGAATTCTTTAACCGAGTTAACTGATCCTACTTTGAGGGGTAAATTAAATTCTCATGATGAAGCTCCTCTTTTGAGCAGTAACGTGAGTGACACTCTCAAGAGTTCATGTGCTAATTTCCTGTCTGATGGTTTTGTCAGTCCTCTGGACAATAATGACAGGAAATAAGTTAAAATATATCGTGATACAGGTGCTTGCCAATCCCTTATGCTGACCAGTGTTCTAGGCTCTAATGTCAATTCCTCTGATGAAACTATAATCTTACAAGGTGTAGGGAATAATTACTTCTCTGTCTCTCTGTGTAGAGTGAATTTAGAGTCTGGTTTTGTTAATGGTTCCGTTATGGTTGGGTTGGTTGAGACACTCCCAATGTCAGGTGTAACTTTCTTACTTGGAAATGATATTGGTGAAAGTCAAGTGTGTCCAGCTCCTCAGCTGTCTAGTGAACCAGTGACTGCGGCCCAGGATTGTGATGTCCCTGATGTGTTCCATGCATGTGCTGTCACTAGGGCTAAGTCTAACGTTACTGGTGACCTAGAGGATAATAATGATGATGATGTTATCCTAGCTGACACTTTTCTTGCTAATTTGAACCACTCACCAGATGAGGCAGTACCCCGTAGTGTTGATAATTTGTCTCGTTAAGAGTTGGTTGAGTTGCAGGTTGCTGACCCTGAGTTGAAAGGTCTAGTTAACTCTGCTTGCAGTGAGGAAGAATCAGCTGGTGCTTCTACTTGTTATTATGTAAAGTCAGGAGTACTTATGAGGAAGTGGAGACCCCCAACAGCATCAGCCGACTGTGAATGGGAGGTTGTACATCAAGTTGTCATCCCTCGTGTTTGTAGGCAGGATATCATTAGAGTGGCTCATGATTCCAGTTTGGCAGGACACCTTGGAGTGAGGAAGACTGTGGCACGCATTTTGAAACACTTCTACGGGCCAGGTATCTTCAGGGATGTTTCCTGGTATTGTAAGTCTTGTCACACCTGTCAAGTTGTGGGGAAGTGTAATCAGACCGAAAAGGTTGCAACTCTAGTTCCCATTCCTCCTTTTGAGGCGCCATTCACCCGTGTGTTGGTGGATATTGTGGGCCCTCTTCCTAAGACTTCTTCAGGATTTTCTTATGTGTTGACCCTGATTGATATGGCTACTCGTTATCCTGAAGCCATTCCACTTAGAAATATCTAAGCAAAGAACGTGGTTAAGGAAATGCTAGGGTTCTTCACAAAGTTTGGTCTGCCCAAGGAGGTACAGTCAGACCGGGGAAGTAATTTCATGTCAAATGATTTCAAGCAGTCTGAAAGAGTGGGGCATCACCCAGATCAAGTCTTCAGCTTACCATCCCCAGACCCCAGGAGCATTGGAGAGATATCATCAAACACTCAAATCGATGCTCAAGAAATAATGTTTGGAACATCAGAAAGACTGGGATAAAGGTCTTCCATTCGTTGTATTTGCCGCAAGAGAATCTCCAAATGAATCACTGGGCTTCTCACCTTTTGAACTACTGTTTGGCCATGAAGTAAGAGGACCCCTTAAGTTACTCAAGGAATGCTGGCTGTCGGAGGAAGATGACGTCAACCTGCTGGAGTATGTGATGAAGTTCAAAGAACGGCTGTCCATTGCTTTACAGCTGGCGAGAATTTAGGAGCTGCTCAGGAGAAGATGAAGACTTGGTATGATAAGAAGTCCAGGTTACGCCACTTTCAGCCAGGAGATCAGGTTTTGATTCTGCTACCAGTGCATGGGCAACCTCTTCAAGCCAAGTTTAGTGGTCCCTATTTCGTGGAGAAGAAACTCAGTGATGTCAACTATGTCATCGCCACACCAGCTCGTAGAAAGAACAAGCAACTTTGTCACATCAACATGCTAAAGTTATATCACAGGCGGGACGAAAATAACCCACTCTGCACTGTAGGTGTTTCACCCGAGTCAGCAAGTGAAGTTCTCCCATGCAGCATGAGCCTGAGTGATAGTTTGGGGAAGAATCCTGATATCATGAATGATCTCCAGACTAAGCTTTCTCATCTACCTCCCGAGGAAAGGCAGGAGTTTTCGGCATTACTGCAGGAGTACCCGCAAGTGTTCCGTGCCACTCCAGGAAGAACCACTGTGTTGATGCATGATGTCGATGTTGGAGACGCAAAGCCAATTAAACTGCCTCCTTACCGTGTGAACCCAGTGAAAGTTCCTCTCATCGAGAAGGAGCTTGGCTACCTGTTGGACCACAAGATGATTAAGCCCTGTCAGAGCGAGTGGAGATCTCCTGTCACTCTAGTCCCTAAGCCAGGTGGGTCACAGCGGCTTTGCATCGGCTACAGACGTGTTAATCAGATAACCAAAACAGACACTTACCCTCTCCTTCGCGTGGAAGATTGCATAGACAAGATCGGAAAGGCTAGGTACATAAGTAAGTTTGATTTGTTAAAGGGATACTGGCAAGTACCTATGACTGAACGTGCTAGGGAGATCTCATGTTTTGTAACACTAGGAAAGACTTGCATGTTCTGTAATGCCATATGGTATGAAGAATGCACCAGCCACATTTCAGAAGCTCATGAATGTTGTAACAGAGGGTTTGGCAGGGTGTGTTGTTTATATTGATGATGTATTAATCTTCAGTGACAACTGGAAAGATCACCTATGCCATGTTAGTAAATTTTTTGAGCATCTGGTTCAGGCTAATCTTGTAGCTAATTTATCAATATGTGAGTTTGGTCAAGCTAAAGTTCAGTGCCTTGGGTACGTAATTGGTGATGGACATGTTGCACCACCAGGAGCTAAGGTTCAGGTTACTCAACTATTGAGAAAGAGCTTTTGGCCTTGATTTTGGGTTTACAGCATTTTTCATTTAATTTGTGTTCTGGTTTTGATCCTATAGTCATTTATACCGATCATAACCCACTGAAATTCCTTAGTAAGTTTAAAGAAAAAAATCAGAGTTTGACAAGATGGAGTCTACTTCTTCAGGAGTATTCATTAGACATACAACATGTCAAGGGGAAAGAAAATGTTATTGCAGATTGCTTATCTAGACTTTAGACAGATTGTTTTAGAGTAATAAGAAATTTCCTTTGTAAATTTCTTTTTCTTTGTGGGGAGGTGTTACATAGCCTATGATTTCATCATCCTTTGTGTAATTTTAACGTACAGTATGCTGCATGTTTGATCACGAGCTTGTTCTACCTCACTCCCCACTTCTACCCTTATAGTAGAGTAAGTCGTTCTTTCTGTTGTTCAGAGCAGGATTGTCAACTCTTTGTCCCCATGGCTTCATTTGCGTGTCCTTCTTACAGGTTGTATCAAGCTCTGCCGGCCCCTATATAATGAGCTCAGTCTCTGCATTATTGCCACTTAGATCTACTCCTCATTTTGTTCACATCTCTGTCGTCCCCTGTACAGTTGTTATTTTTGTTAGTGCTCAGGAAGTCTCCAACCATCTAGCTGCTGTGTAATTTGAGTATAAGTGTTATTGCATTTTTCCTTGTACTGTATAGCATAAGGTGTTAATTCGTGGGCCTAGTGAGGTTTTTGTGATTCGTGTGTTTTGGGTGTCAGCCATTATTACTAATATTTTGTATCTGTAATAATATATCTTGTATTCACTGAGTATTATCCGGTTTTCTCATTTTATCAGGGCTGACTTAAATAAATTTACACTTGCTAATTTCGTGTTAATAGAGGCTATTGCAGTTAACCATATATTTAACCTGTTTTTTTGCCATTGCATTATCCTTGTGAGTCCTGAATGTTTTGTTGTTAGTTTGAGCATTAAACTTTAACTTGTAATTTTACCTAACTTTTGTTTTGAACCTGGAATTTTATGGGACAGTAGTGATTTTTAGTATTCTCACTTAAAGTGTACATTTTCTTTCTCTGTTCCGTAACTATATATATATATATATATATATATATATATATATATATATATATATATATATATATATGTGTGTGTGTGTGTATATACGATTCTTTAATCCTGAGCATTTGTGTGTGATATTATATATATAAGTAATCCCTCCACTATCCGACTTAATAGAGCCATAGGCATGTCTGGAAAGTTGTCCTGTCCAGATAGTAGGCACCAGCCTCCTGGACTTGTACTTATGGACCCTAACTCAGAAAACACCTATACAACTCCCTCTGGACATGCATAGCACCTATTTAAGACCCAAATCACACCATTAAGGGACATAAAAGACTGAAATAAATGCAAAAGAATAATAAAATGAGTTTTTTTTAGGTAGGTTCATACAATATTAAACATTCTGGGTACTTACAAGTCCCTGGCTCCTGGACTAGTAGTTATGGACCCTAATCTAGCCTAACTCAGAAAAACACCTCCCTACAGCACATGCATAGCACCTAAGACACAACATATGCACACCAATAAGGGATATAAAAGAGTGAAATGAGGTGTTTGAGGTAAGTATAGTATGGAAAATACATTAGAGTACAGTATGAAACATTCTGCCTACTTACAGCAAGTCCATGGCCATCTCGATGACCGCCTCCTCTCAGACTCTGACAGTAAGAAGGATTTCCTTAAGCACTTGCAGTACACTGTTCATGAAGTCTTGCACTGAACTTAGTCATTCACACTCAGAAGTCCATTCTCTTCACACTGCGCACTCTTTGTCTTAATTATGCCCCATTGTAACTTAATAAGTGTTGCACTCTGCACTTTAAGTCTTTCTACTCATAAAACCAATTTCAAAACAAATCACAAGTGTATTTACGTTAAATTTAGTCCAAAAATTTTGTCTTTTCACTCCAATTTCTACTTTCTTTACAATACTCTATGCACTATTTTTCTTTCACTGCACAACACTAAATTCCCGTGTGGTCTAGTGGAGAAGTTCTTGCCATTTAATCAGTGTCCGAGTCTGAAAGTATCGCTGGCAGGTGACCTAGGGGTGCGTCGCTGGGTCGTGGTGATGGCATACCCACTGCAGACGACTCAGAAGACAGACGCAAACTCATGTCGAGCGGTGACTCCACAGTGGCTGATGTGCTGGGCTGTGGCTCGGAGCATGAAGGCCTGTCTTTGGGAGGCAACGGAGTGGAGCCAGGGCTGGACACAGCAGGGGTCACGGGCCTGAAAAAGCTGTCAATCGTCGATTGACGCAAGGAACAACGATTCTGATGATTTATGATGCGCTGCCTGAAAGCACGCACTTCCTCCACAAGTCCCAAGGGCCCCATCTCCCTGTCACAGTCCGGGTGTTCCAGGTAGTCCAGAACGAACTCTTGGTGTTCCCGGAGAGCGCTCAGCTTGGGGATGGCTGGAGTTGTGTCATGCTGAGAGGAGTCCGCATCATCGTCGCCATCATCGAAATCTTCAAGCTGGGTACGACACCTGCAACTGAAGATGCGATCTCGATATCAGACAGGGTCTGATACCCAGGATCGCCCTCATCGTCAACCAACCACTCACGCACTTTGTCCACATTAACATCGTTGCCGTGCGCACGTAGACGTGCATGGAATTCATCCACGTCGAAACCTAGGAAATCATACTGCACATCCGTTCCGAGAAGCAGACGAGACCAACCATTTTCTAGAGTCTTGACAGGGATTTCCTTCCATGCACTGGCCCAGTTGTAAATGGAAGACTTGATGTTGTAGCGGCAAAGATTTTCCAATCCGCTGGCCTCGCAAGTCCCGTCCCTCCATGCGCTCGTCCTCATCCTTGAGAACAACCATCACCTCGTCCAGGAACTTCCGTCGGTAAAGGCTTTTCGTTGCCACGATCACTCCTTGGTCCATTGGTTGGATGAGAGCAATAGTATTACGTGGCAGAAACATGCACCTAATGAGGCCATTCTCAGCCACCAAGTCCTTGTCGCACGGGTGGGCAGGTGCATTGTCGAGGAGAAGGAGGGCCTTTACCTGGACGCGTGGGATTCCCAGTTTCTCCATCTGGTAATGTATGACCTCCTTGACAAAATGGCGGTGGAACCAGACTTTGAAGATCTGGGCTGTGAACCATGCCTTCAAAGACTGGTACCAGATGACAAAAAGGACATCCATCACCCCACGAAGACACCGAGGCTGCTTTGCATGGCCAACAATAACGGGCTTAAGCCGGTGCATGCCGTTAGCATTGGCACAACACAAAGCAGATAGCCATTGCTTGGAGAGCTTGAGGCCAGGTACACGCTTCTCCGTCTCCTCGGCTGGAGTGTTCGCAGGCAAAGAGCAATAGAATAAACCAGTTTTGTCAGCGTTGTAGACTTGACCGAGGGTGAGGCCCTCCCTGTCGATCAAGCCCTTCACCTTGTGCTGAAATTCCTCTACTCCATTCTTGTTAGCGTCCAAAGCTTTGCCATGAGACTTACGGTTGGTAAGGCCATGCCGTAACTTAAATGCGAAGAGCCAACCCTCGGATGCCTTGAAGTCTAGGGCATCGTGAAGCCTTGTGAACTTCTCAGCAGCAGCCTTCAGCTCCATACCACATACCATCACACCAGCAGCACGTTGCTGTCGATACCAAATCAGCGTGAAGCGGTCGACTTCAGCAAACTTGAGAGTAAACATCATCTTCCTCTGCACATTGCGTTTGCTTTTCGACGAGAAGTCAGCCGTGTACTGCATGAGTTTGTCTCAGGATTTCTTATTATCAAACAAAGTAGATCGGGCCAGGTTAAACTTACAGAGGATGGGTGAAGAAGACCATCCCGCATCTACTTTCTCCAATATCTCCCGCTTCTTCTCCAGAGTCAATACCACTCTCTTCCTCTTCTCAGGCGGCGGGGCCATCATCACACACACGAAGGAGAGGCACGAGAGCAGCAGGAGTGCCTGCAGCAGGTAAGGCACCACCACAAAAGCGAGCACGTGGGCAGCCAAGATGACGAGCGTTCATTCGCGACGAGACAGGCGGAAAGTGGGGAGGATGCAGGGGCGGTCTAGCAGACGTCGGAGGAATGATGTGCCACAACAAAGCTGTCCCACGCCGCGCGCGCCAAGTTCAAATTACGGGCGGGAAAAAATCGTTTGTTTTTTTCTAATATTTTGCTGTTTTCGGACCATTTTGGGAATATTGAATCCCGGGATGATTATGTCCGATTAGTGGGGATGTCCAGAAAGTGGGCGTCCGGAAAGTAGAGGGATTACTGTGTGTATATATATATATATATATATATATATATATATATATATACGATTCTATAATCCTGAGCGCTTGTGTGTGTGATATATATATGCAGTATATCTATATCTATATATATCTATCTATATACACACACACACACATATATATATATATATATATATATAGAGAGAGAGAGAGAGAGAGAGAGAGAGAGAGAGAGAGAGATAGATACACATATATCTATCTATCTATATCTACCTTTTATTATATATATATATATATATATATATAGATAGATAGATACACATATCTATCTATCTATATCTACCTTTTATTATATATATATATATATATATATATATATATATCTCCATCATCCAATCCTACATTGCCTCATAAGGAGCGTAGGAGCCTGGGTCTATGCAAGTTGGTCTTGGCATTTAAGATGAGAATGACCAGCCATACTTATCCCTGAGTGGCAATACGTGAGCAATAAACCCCAACCATCCCTTGGATATAAACCTTCACCTACTCAATCCGATTGGAACGCCGTAATTACCTACTAAACCACCGGGCACCATAATTTGGTTATATAGTTACCACCCAGCGTAGTAAATGGTTTCCTGGTGTACAGGATACCATTTGGCTTATCACTCAATGTAGAGTCACCCACAGGCAGAGGGAAGAGGAAAGAATGAAGGAAAGACAGACAGAAGAGGGAGAGTAAAGTCAACCGTAGGCAGAAGGACAAGGAGAGCATGATGGAAAGAAAGACAGAAGAGGATTGAAGAAAAGAAGGATGGAGTAGAGGAAAGGGCATACACCTGAGAGCAGCACTATATCCAGTGAGTGGACTGTGAGTGCCCCCACCTATATATATATATATATATATATATATATATATATATATATATATATATATGGCAGTTGGGGGTGCTTACCATCCACTCACTCGATGTAGAGCTGCTTTAGGTGTCTGCCCTTTCCTCTTTTCCTTCCTTCCTCTTCTGTCTTTCTTTCCTTTGTTCTTTCCTCGTCCTTCTGCCTATGGTTGACTTTACTCTTCCTCTTCTGTCTGTCTTTCCTTCATTCTTTCCTCATCTGTCTGCCTATGGGTGACTCTGCACTGAGTGACAAGCTAAATGGCTTCCTGTACACCAGGAAATCATTTACTATGCTGGGAGGGAACCATATAACTAAATTATGGCGCCTGGTGGTTTAGTGGGTACTTATGGCACTCCAGTCGGGTTGTGCCTGTGTAAGGTGAGAAGTGCTTGTAAGTGTACAGTAATTGTAGTGTTGGAGTGACTTTGGATGTGTGTGTAGTCTGTGAACTAAGTCTAATTGGCCCGCACAAGCCGACTTGGTGCAAGCATACTTTATAGTATGCGACACTGGTTCAACCACAGCACCCCTTGTGTCCACCAAAGAAGTACATGGTCGGAAGAACGCTTCCAAAATTTATTACCCTGTTGGGGCACAAACCCTTGTTCTTCAGTGTACAAAAATGCACACTTTACCATTGTACCACAGAGGCTCCATATTTGGTTATACTAGCATTAAATAAGACAAGGTAATTTTGTCCCCATTCATTGATCTTAGATAAATCTTGATTTAAGGAGATGGCTGTACGGAGCTGAGAGTTAGAGATATTAAATTTTGTAAAAGGATATTTGAGTGTGAATGAACTGTGAAGTGTTGAGTCATCTGCATATGAATGGAAGGGATTGTGGGTGACAGAAAAGAGATCATTAATATGAACTAGGAATAGGGTTGGCGCCAGAACTGATCCTTGTGGTATGCCGGCATTAATTGAGTGGAATTTGGAATATACAACAACTACTTTTCTGTCCTTGAGATATGAGGAAATTAGAGGAACAAAAGACTTCAGTCCCTAGCAAGGGAGTTTGGACAGCAGGGAAAGGTGCCACACTCTGTCAAAAGCTTTAGAAATATCAAGGACTACTGCACGACCTTCTCCAGGTTGATCAATTGATTGGTGGATGGTATGAGTCAGGAGATTGAGTGTGTCAATGGTGGATCTTTCGTGATGAAAACCATATTATCTACCACTAATTAAGTTGTTGGATTCAAGGTGTTTAACTATGTGCTTATTTATTACTTTTTTAAAATACTTTATCAAGAGAAGATGCGATAGCTAGTGGTCTGTAATTAGAGAGGTCAGAGGAACTTCCTTTTTTTTTGGAATTGGGTGGATATTGGTTTGTTTCCATCAATTATGGATTGAAGAAGTTTCTATGCACAGTCTGAATAATTTAGCTAGAAGAGGCAAATTCTGAGGAAAACTTTTTCAAAACAAATGGAGGAATTCCATCCGGTCATTGAGCTTTGTTGGTTGGTAAATTGTCTGGGATAGATTTTACGTATCTAGTCTGTATTTAAAGTGGAACAGTTTCAGGAGAGTCAAGTTCTAGTACTGGGATGTTCTGGCAGACTTCCTCAATGGCAGAATTTCTGGAAAATGTTTCAGCAAAGATATTTGCTTTCCCATGCCTGTCATTTGCAATGTTGCCATCTGAAGATTTTAGTGGGAGAATGGATGATGACTTGTTAAAGTTATTATTGAAAGAATTGAGAGCGGACCAAAATATTCTATTGGCCATTAGTTAAGTAGTTTTGATGCTTGATTATGGTATGGTATATATATATATATATATATATATATATATATATATATATATATATATATATATATATATTAGTCCAGCAGAATTTTGAGATACCCCTTTAAGTTTGTTAGTTTTTTTTTCTCTTGATTCTTGTCACTTGGGGTGTAAGTGATCATTTTTTGCCAGATGTGTTGTTCCTACCCTTGAGCATTTCAAGAAATTCAAAATGGCGGGTGTGATGGTTGCCGATACACAACAGGCCATATAACTTCTCAACCACTTCATTTAGGAAGAATATTTTGGTGTCCACACATAGGTTTGGGATATGAGGAATCCAATGGAACCAAAACTCTCAGGATATAACCACTTATTAGTTGTCACTGGCCACAAAATCAACCTTTATGTGTGTAAATTTTACCTCTTTTAGCCAAAATGTTGCATTTAGCTTTATTTGCCTATTGGATTTAACTGCTTAACCCCTTAACCACAGGGCATCATTTTTGTGACGCTCAGGCACAAGGGATCATCCTGGGGGGCGTCACTTTTGTGATTCTGTGTTATTTTGAATTCGCTCGGGCTTTCAAGTGGTGGCTTGTATCATCTATCAGTACAACCAGTGTCCAGCTATAGTCAGCTCTGCTAATGTCATCTGTACTCCCATCCACTGTTGACAATTTAGCCATTTTTCCCCTGTCCTTGACTACCCTCCTTACCTCCCCTCCATTACCCTCTCCTCCCGTCTGCCCAGCCGCGCTGCGCTACGCAAATCCTGGACGGATTTTTCCACTCATTTTATCAATTGAAATGTGCCCTATGCCCTATTCTTATACAAAATAATATATAAAAGAAAGAGAAAAGGTAATTGATACTGCCATACATCTGGAATGGGCTTATTATCACCTGGCAACACCTCACATGCACTCGTTCGCTACTTTTCCCTGTTTATTTCCCATTGAAATATGCCGTATGATCTATTCTCGTAATAAAAAAATATATATTATAAAGGAAGGGAGAAGCCTAAGTGATATTTACATTCACCTGGAACTACCAAATTTATTATGTATTGTCTAGATTTCCTGACGATCATTTCATAGCATATAAATTAGCAGCTATCACACCACGCTGATGTTGTCAACCCTTCCCTGCCCCTAGGCCACATCATTCAGTTTACTGTCGTCTTTCAAGGTGAAACCATGTCGGATTCACACTTGTCCAATTATGCCACTTCTTAGCTCACTGCAAATGGCCCTGTGACCTCTACCCCTACTAAACCTCGTGTGGGAAGGGGTAAAGGGCTAAGTGACTCTGCTGTGGAACATGAACTGGCTAATTTATCAATGATAATGATGGACAGTGACTACGATCTTTCTGGTGACTCTAAAACAGTGCAAGTGGAAATGTAAATAATGTGTAAATAGCAAATGGAAGCAATGAATGTAAATATAATAGAACAGTGGAAAATAGTTTTATAAGTTACTGCAAGTGACAGTGCATAACATAGTGTAAATAAAATAAAAATGTAAATAATGTAAATAAAATAGAAAATGTAAATAGAATTGTAAATAATTAGTATTATAAGAATATGAGTATAAATACTTGGAGTAATGAAAGTGAAAGTGAAGGCTACGCACTAGCATGTATAAATACTTGGAGTAATGAAAGTGAAAGTGAAAACTTTGCTTTCTATGCTAGTTTACTGAACGACAAAGTGAATGCCTGGAGTAAAAATAAACTACTAGTACTGAAACTTATGGATAAATACTGTATATATAAGTAAGTGTAATAAAGTACTAGGAATATAAAGTGTGAGTGTGTTTATAAAAAATAAATGACAGCTCCATCTCAGAATACCATTGGGGAATGAGCGCAGGTGGAAAGCTCGTATGCGCTCATAATTTACAATGCTTTCACAGTGTTTTTTTTTTAATATGGATTCCAAACTACTTGAAATTCATAGAATAGTGTTTGTAGTGATAATATCAGGCAGTGGTAACCATATTACGGGGTATTGGGAAGTGTAAAGTGGAGACTTCGTTATCCAACTTCAGAAGTCTCCACAGGTCCTACGGTAGTCGACGAAGGCTCAACAAACATCCCAGGAGAAAGCTGAAGGTATGTGTCATATGCTTATATAATTGTAACATTCTAGGACTAATAACTGATTTTTGGCAAATATTTTTATAAGGTCAGTCGAAGCGCGATTATCCCGGCGGGACGGACACGGCGCATTCCCGACATCCCCGCGGTTAAGGGGTAAATGGTTCAGTTTTCACTGTTTCTGAACAATATATAATGTATCAATTAATACAATGCCTAATTTATTTACAGACACTTACCGAGCCTGGAAAATAATCATTATGGAGAAGAAAGAAGCTAAGTGTATTTTTGAGTTCTGCTATGCAGAAGACTGTAAAAAAATCAAGAAACCATGCCAAGAAAGCAAGCCAGGAAGTGATCATATATTCTTTACTATTAAAGCAAGTTCATCATACGGTGACCATTTACATTCAGAATTCCAACATCTGTCTTTATGGAATCACCGAAAAAGGAAAGAACAGTTATAGACATTGATGCAACTGTAGAAAAGAACCTCTCCATTATCCCGGTCCTTCTAGCTGCCCATGCATTGACGGGATGTGATACCGTTGCCTCTTATTATGGTACTGGGAAGAGAACTGGACTGAAAGTGCTCTGTGCAGGTTAGCGTATGGTTGTGTTTGTTGCAAGGGTGAACATATTTTCATGTGTGAGGTGAGGAGTGTATGAGAGAAGAGAGTTTATCAGTGTGTTGGTAAGAAGGTCAGAGGAATGAGAGCTGTGGAGAACATGAACTATGTATACAAGAACAATTTAGCCTGATGTCATTTGCTGTGGTCATATTGTTTTGGAGGATACCTGAAGGGAATACAGTATCAAGCTTGATGACTTGGTGTGTATTTATTCAAAGTGCTATTCTCATTTCAGGTAATGTGTCTTTTGGTTTCCTCGGGAGTAGCACCTTGCCACTCTCTGCTTATGACAAGATGATCAATGAGGCAATGCATTTCATTTTGGCATGCTATAACATGAGTCACTGTCAGAATCTAACACAAGCTCGACAGGAACTGTGGAAAACTAAAATGGCGAAGTGTCTTGCAGAACCCCCTAAGCTTCGCTCGCTTCCACCCACTTCAGAAACTTTCACTGAGAATGCCAAGAGGGCCCATCTGCAGTTGGCTATCTGTTATCATGCTCTTGATCCGGACCCCCCTCGTCTTGATTCCATCGACCATGGCCGGACACGTGTGGAAGGCTCCACCTTCCTTAGCCCTATTGTTATTCCTTAGAGCACCCATCTGGCACTAGATGAATTAATTAGTCTTATTAAGTGTGGTTGTGCCAGTACAAAAAGAGCATGCAAATCTGGGAAATGCTCATGTGTATCACTCGGCTTGCTTGTACATTATTTTGTTCCTGTAAAGGTGGTCTATTTTGTCATAAATTTACAACTTCAGATTTTCACGATGATTAAATTAATCTGAGATGAGGTAGCATAGAGTGAATTGCAGATAGTTTCTGAGAATATTGGTAATATGTGATTTTATGTTTAAATGGAAGTCTTTTTATTCTTCACATTACTGATGTTACATACCAGTTTATGCTGTCCATTGAGCTTCCAATGGTCTTTTATGCCAAAGTTATAAATCCATGTTCCATATTTTACAAGCCAGGCAGGTTTGCATATGAACAGCCATGCTTATTTGATGTAGAATATAATAATAAAGAGCTGTCTATATAATAAGTAAAAGACGTCAATCATATAAGTACAGTACTGTATATTCCGTTTGCATGATAGTAAAATTAATATTAAGACATTTCTTTTCATGTACATAAATAATGAGTGGTTATATCCTGATAGTTTTGGTTCCATTGGATTCCTCATATCCCAAACCTGTGTAGACACCAAAATCATCTTCCTAAGTGAAGTGGTTGAGAAGTTATATGGCCTGTTGTGTATTGGCAACCATCGCAGCCGCCATTTTGAATTTCTCGGAAAACTCAAGGGTGGGAACAACACATCCGGCAAAAAATGATCAATTGCACCCCAAGTGACAAGAATCAAGCGAGAAAAAAAAAAAACTTTAATAAACATTAAGGGGTTATGTCAAAAATACCTATTTCTCTGCCAGACTATATATTATATATATATATATATATATATATATATATATATATATATATATATATATATATATATATATATATAGAGCCCCTGTGGTACAGTGGTGGAGTGTGCATCCTCGTACATGGGAGAGTAAGGGTTCTCTCCCCGCTAGGGTAATAAATTTTAGAGGTGTTCACCCGGCCACGTACTGCTTTAGCTGACATAAGGAGTGATGTGGTTGAACCAGTGTCGCATACTATAAATTATGCTTGCACCCAGTTGGTTTGCGTGGGCCGAGTACACTTGGTTCACAAACTACACTCGCATGCAAAGCCACTCCAACATTACAATTACCCTTACAAGCACTTGTCACCCTACATACAATCTCCACCAGACAGCCTAAGCCACTTGGCAGAGATACATAGGCTGTATCGTCCCCACTTCGGTCGTGATAGGCCGGCCCTGCAGTGAGCGCTCAAACGGCTGATGATAAATAAATAAATATATATATATAAACAGGCAATTTCTTACATGGAAAGTGCACATCTGATTATTTATCCCTATCTTTCTATCAGCCTGTATTCTTAAAGTGGACAATTTTAGAATAAATATTCTGAGCGACTCTTTCTCATACACTAAGGCACTTTGAGAGAAAAAAAGATGTTCCATATTCAGGCCATGCTCACATAAAAAAATATCGATTTATATCTTTGTTGCAGTTCTTGATGTGGTTGTTGTTGCTGCTGTTATCGTTGCTGCTGTATTTTGAGATGTATGAAAGTCAAATCAATCCAAAGAATGCCTTATTGATAAGCAATAATATCAGACTTAAGATAAATGTTGACTAATTTACTACCTTTTGTTTTCCTACTATGACGTGTTTATTTATTAACATATTCCAAATGAATCTAGTGAAACATTTAAATTTTCTTAGTTATCATTCTGTCATTTGGTATTTCTCTTACCTGCAATATAACATGATGATGAAATAAAATATTTCCAACACACTGTAGGCTACACTGGTGAGTGAAATTGGCGCTGATTTGTGATCCTAACAGTTAAAATACTATGTTCAAAAATTTATCTTGTTCAGAAAATATGCACTTGTCACTTTTTTTTTTTTTCAATAAATAATTTACGGCCTGTAACTTTTCCTTTTAGTTTCAAAGTGTGGGTCATTACCGTAGACAGGGAAGCAAACAAGGGGGTGATGAGACTAAATACATATATTATTAAAAATATTCACCCGGATTGGTTAACTTTCCATGTTTCAATAAATCTATCCAATAAGCTATTAGGATTTTGATGACAGAAAGTTAGACAGGCAGCAAACAAAGTATAATTACAGTCTGACACACTGGTCAACATGATGTGCCTGTTAGGTTTCATTAAATTCACTCAGCTGGTTGGCAGCAGTTTGATGAGACAGGCAGACTGACAAATGATAGACGTGTCTTATGATGACACGCTTCTTCCTTTGTTCTCAAACTGATAACGAAATTATATAAAAATGCTCTCCTATTTTCCATGAACACCATTAGCAACCTCACACGATATACCAAAAACTCTTTACCACTAAAGTACAACTCCATACTCCCAGTCCCATAAAGTAAACCGGATATACAGTACAGTACCTCGCCCCCGACACACACAATACTACAGTACACATAACTCTCCAACAACACTGAACTCCGCAAAACAAGTACAGCTAAATACACAATTGTACCTTATACACTACAAAACTTACTCTCCCCTTCTCACTTCTTCCACTGAAACTTTTTCTTCCATATCATCTTTCTCCCTTCCACTCAGGTTCTCTCCCTTTCATTCAGGCTCTCCCTTCCATTCAAACTCTCTCTCCCTACCATTCAAACTCCCTCTCGTCCATTCAGACTTTCTCTTCGTACCATTCAAACTCCCATCCTTCCATTCAAGCTGTCTCTTCTGTCCATTCAGACCCTCTTCCCTCCAATCAAACTCCCTCCCTTGCATTCAAACTCTTTCCCTTCCATTCAGAATTTCTCCCTTATAATGGAATTCCCTCCTTTCTATTCAAACTCTCTCCCTACCATTCAAAATCCCTCCTTTCCATCCAAAGTCTCTCCCATCCACTCATACTGTACCCACAACCATCCCGCCACCATTCCATCACACCAAATAGTCCGTCAAGTCATGGCGCGTTCTACTTAATATTTGTTGCTGTCTCCAAGTACTTTTGTGCAGCTATGGAGGAAACTCTAGTACCATCAGGTCAAATGAAGTCCATAGCCAATCTGTCCGGTTTACAAACTCTCCGATGAGCTAAAAATTGCATGGAGAGAGGGGGAAAAATGAATATTGTCACTGAGAAAGTTATACACATACAAAAATACACATGCACACGTACTAGCTGTACACACACACACACACACACACACACACACACACACACACACACACAAAAGGAGCGAGAGAGAGAGAGAGAGAGAGAGAGAGAAATATGGCTGAACCAAAACAATAATTAACCGTCCCCGCCCCGGAGGGGCTCAGAAAAGAGTATTTTTTTTCACTAGGTTTGTCTATTTGTCTGTCTGTCTGTTAACAATTTTAAGTGAAAACTACTGGTGTGATTTTAACTAAAATTACAGGGATGATGGGCTATGACCTGATCACCTGATTAAATTTTGGGCCAAACTGGGCTGAGGCCTGAGCTGTAGGGTCCCCCCCCAAAAAAAAGTAAAAATAAAAAATAGTTTTTTCGCCATAACTCCCTTCAAATTCGTCATATCGACATGAAATCAAAACCTAAAGATATATCTTTCACCAATAACATGCCTCATTGCATCAGAGGGGTCAACCCCCGGTTATCGGTAAAGGGGTCAATGTCATGTGGGTCGGGCATAAAATTTCAAATGGGCATAAAACATGTCCATTTTCACCCAATTTACCCAAAATTTGATATAACATCTTTGACTAGTTATCCTGTCGTGTTTATACATCAGCACTAAAATGACTGCTGGGGAGGGTTTGCTGTGCCTTGGTACTGCTTCTTGTTGAAGACAAGCTTTCTCTCTCTCTCTCTCTCTCTCTCTCTCCATGTAAAAGTAAACAAGGTGGCTATTGGGGTTAAACATAAGGACTTTCAGGATATATAACCCTAACAGCAACCATACAGAGAGAGAGAGAGAGAGAGAGAGAGCACCATAGCAACATACCATTTGTGCCTCAAATTTCTTATCTCCCCCTGTGTGTGTGTGTGTGTGTGTGTGTGTGTGTGTGTGTGTGTGTGTGTAATTCACCGGGTCGGTCAGGATCACTTGATCGTCAGCATTTTACCCTCCCGGAAGGGAGCTGAGAGCTCATGTAGTCCGATCTAAGGGCAAGGCTGTGACCTTCACACACCCACACACCCGTCCCCTTGCTCAAGGGGGACAGAAAACCACCCACTTCGTCAGTGAAACTTTTCACAACCTGAGCGAGGCGCGAACTCCCGTCTACCAGATGGCAAGCGAGAACGTTACCACTGCGCCAGCAAGTGTGTGTGTGTGTGTGTGTGTGTGTGTGTGTGTGTGTGTGTGTGTGTGTGTGTGTGTGTGTGTGGTGACGAAGGATGGGGGCAGCAGACTGGGAACAATTGCAGCTCCACCATCCCATAAGCTACCATGTAGCTGACTACAAGCACATTATGAAATTTAAATGTGATCTGAATAATTCTCACCTGAACACAATATTTTACTAAAACATGATGAGAGGTAATAGCCTGACCCACCTCACCCTTTTCCAGATATAGAGGGTCGAGGCTTAGCTAGGGAAGGGGGGTTTTTCATGAATACTCCCTCAGTATCCCAGCTAGTCGTAAAAGGCGACTAAAAGGGTTGGCGGAGGGTTAGTGCCCCTCCCTGGAAAACAACTAATTAAAAAAACAAACAAGAAGCCTCGGACAAGGACTGACCAAACGATGATGACCCAGGACCGGACAAAGGACTTGGTAAAGGTACATGGAATGTAAGAGGAGCGAATGATGAGGTGAAAGAGAGAGAGATTGTCCAGGTGCTTGAGGGTGCGAAAGTGGATGTATGTGGAATAACTGAAACAAAATGGAGAGGAGAAAGTGTGAGAGAATGGGAGTATGGATGGGATATATGTGCAGGAGTAAGTGAGAATGAGAGGGCAAAGGAAGGAGTATGTATAATTGTGAGTAAAAGATGGAAGAGGAGCATAAGACAGTATGGATCAGTTGGGTCAGGGATTGTGTGGGTAAAGTTGAAAGTTGGAATACAAATGTGGGCGATTGTGTGTGTGTATGCACCAACACAAGATCGTGCTAGAGGAGTGAGAGAAGAGTTCTGGACAAATGTAGAAGTGTGCATGGAAAAGTTTGGAAGGAATGAGAGAGTGTTTTTGATTGGTGATTATGAATGGTAAAGTTGGGAATGTGAAGGTGGATGGAATAGTTGGTGAGTGGGGTGTGCCTGCTGAGATAGATGAGAATGGGAGTGTGTTAGTGGACATTTGTGCTGGGAGGGGGTTGGTGATAGCCAATACCCTCTTCAGGCTCAAAATGATCCACAGGTATACATGGCGAGTGATGAGAAGGGTGGGTGGTGAACTGAAAGAAAGGAAGGCAATGATTGATTATGTGTGTGTGGATGAAAGGATGCGAAGATGTGTAAAGGATGCAAGAGTGTATAGAGGTTGGGGGAGTGGACTTTCTGACCACTACTTGGTGGTGGCCAGAATTAGAATGCAAGTAAGATGGAGGAATAGAAGAAGGGAAAGACGAGAGGAAAGAGTAGTTGCAAGGAGAGTGGAAAGGTTACAAGAGGATGAGAAAAAGGTAGAGTATAAGAGAGAAGTGGAGGAACGATTGGGAAAACATGAATTGGAGCAGATGGGAGACGTGGAAGGTGTGTGTAGGATATTTACAGAAGAAATATGTGCAGCATGTGATGTGGTGTGTGGAAGGAAGAGAAGACGGAGGGGGGTGCAAAGGAACAGCGTGGTGGACTGAAGAGGTGAAACAGGCTGTGGCACAAAAGAAGAAAGCATACAATGAATGGATGAGAAATAGGGGCGTTGAAGAAGTTGAGAGGCGGAAGAGAGAGTTATATGTAGAAAGAAAGAGAGAGGTCAAAAGATTAGTAAGAGAGAGTAAGAAGAGAGTGGATGAGGAATTTGGAAGGAATTTGAGTGTAAAGTGGAGGGACTGTAAGAATATGTTCTGGAGAGAGGTGAAAAGAGTAAGACAGGGTGGAAGTGAAGTTAGGAGGGGAGTGAAAGATAAAAATGGTAGATTACTAGTGGAGAAGGGAGAAAAAGTGAGCAGATGGAGAGAACACTTTAAGGAATTGTTGAACATAGAGGATGGAAGTAATGCGAGTATAAGTGGCTGGGGAATGGCTGGGAGAAGGAGGGAGGTGAGAAGACAGGAAGAAATCAGTAGGATAGAAGCTGTGGAAGCAATGAAGAAAGTTAAATCTGGGAAAGCCCCAGGAATTGATGGAGTGTGTGGTGAAATGCTGAAGCATGGGGGAGAGATAGTAGTAGAATGGATGTGGAAGATGTGCAGATTGGCCTGGGAGTAAGGTAGAGTCCCGGAGAATTGGAAGTTTATAATTATTCCCTTGTACAAAGGAAAAGGGGAAAAAGAAGTGTGTGGTAATCATACGGGCATTTGTCTTCTTAGTACAATAGGAAAAGTGTATGGTAGGATACTTATAGACAGAGTTAGAGAAAGAACAGAGAAATTAGTTGGAGAAGAACAGGGAGGCTTTAGGAAGGGAAGAGGTTGTGTAGATCAGATATTCATTCTTAGATCTTTAGTGGAAAAGTTTCTAGAGAAGGGAACGAAGTTGTATGCGGTTTTCATGGATTTGGAGAAAGCATATGACAGGGTGGATAGACAAGGATTGTGGAAAGTGTTAAGAATATATGGAGTAGATGGGAAGTTGTTGAATGCTGTGAAGAGTATGTACGATGGTGCGAAGGCTGCAGTGCGTGTGGATGGTGAACTAAGTGAATTTTTCTCTTTGAAAGTTGGTTTGAAACAGGGATGTGTCATGTCTCCATGGTTGTTCAATCTGTACATGGATGGGGTAATAAAAGAGGTACAAGATAGGGTAGTGGATGTTGGAGTGGCCCTGGTGAGAGAGGATAGTGTTTGGAAACTCCCTGTACTGTTGTTTGCAGATGATACTGTGTTGTTGAGTGAAGACGAAGGGGAGCTGCAAGGCTTGGTGGATGAGTTTGAGAGAGTGTGTAAGAAACGGAATCTAAAGGTGAATGTAGGGAAGAGTAAAGTGACGGTCTTTGAGAGATGTGAAGATAGTGAATGTACAGCGAGGTTGGATGGTGAGGAATTGGAAAATGTGAGTACGTTTAAGTGCTTGGGTAGTGTGATGAGTAAGGATGGAAGTTTGGAGGGTGAAGTGCTTGAAAGGGTACAGCAGGGAAGAAAGGTTGCTGGTTCTTTGAAAGCAGTGATAAGAAACAGGGAAGTGAGCATGGAAGTGAAAAAGTTACTACATGACAGTATTGTGATACCAACTCTAACGTACGGAAGTGAAGCTTGGACATTGTTGGAAGGACACAAGTCAAGAGTGAGAGCAGTGGAAATGAGTTATTTAAGAGGAGCCTGTGGAGTCATGTGGAGAGACAGGCTGACGAATGAGGATTTAAAGGAGCGTTGTGGTGTTGATGTGGATGTGAAAGGAAGCGTTATGAGGAACACACTGAGGTGGTTTGGCCATGTGGAGAGGATGGAGGGTGAAAGACTGACGAAGAGAGTGTATGTGAGTGAGGTGGAGGGGGGAAGAGGGAGGGGGAGGCCGAGGATGAGATGGAGGGATGGGGTGGAGAGTTATATGAGAGAGGGGGGTGTGAGTTTGGAGCAGGGCAGTGAAATGGAGGGGGACAGGGCGACTTGGAGGCGATTTGTTTGTGGCCACCCCAAACGGGATTGAGGCGTCTGGCAATAGATAGATAGATAGACTTATCTCAATTCCTTGGTGACATTACATTAACCCCTTCGTACACGATGACGCGTTTGTCGTCATGTGGGTGTGGCTGCGACTATACTCGTTGACACTTTTGGCGTCATGAATGCATAAAATCTTTCGTCAGAGGAAAGTTTTCGGCCGATCAGCGTAATTTTTGGAGGCGTCACATCTTCCCTGCTCCTCATCAAAAGTAATGAGTTGGCAACTGTGGGTCCTGATAGCAGCAAGATAGCAGACTGGTTATTCAGTAGCAAATGAGCTGTGAGTGGGGAAGGTACTGTGCCACTCTGTCCCTTTAAGTTTCCACTCTTATTCCGGTCCCGGCCTTGCAACACATTTCACTATATCAGTAGTGCTTGTGTATAGTGTTTGGGCACTGTTGTGATTAGATTTGGTGTTTGCAATAGGATATTTGGTGTTTCTGAAGCAATCTGGTCATTAACCGTTGGCCCAACGAAGATTATGCTACTGTTTCTAGTCAACTACACTGCCTCTACCCTGCGCCAAATGTGTGTATTCAGCTATAATAATAATAGTGAGAGTGAATTATGTGAATATAGTGTGCATATCTAGTGTACAAAGAATTGGTGAAATACATGCAGTAGCTTTGAGGAAGGCAGGAAACTGCCCAACAGTCACGACACGGCATGGGTGCACTGTAGTTTTTTGCATTTTTCTTGAAAACTATGAGACCTAGGATCACTGTTTTGAGCTCAAATGAAAGCAAATTAAATTCTGCATAGGATGATAAAATAAAAACATGACAGTGGCACGAAAAGTTTTTCACTAAAGCACCCCGAATAAAAAAATCTGTTGTCTGTCAGAAATGGGTTTTACTTTTTCGCTTATTACCCGAACACCATACCTCATATCAAACTGGGACCTCTGGCATTCAGAAGCGAATAAAACTCTCTTTCCAAAGATCATATAACATGTAGAGACTGAGTAGTAAGCATTTGACTTATGATGTTGGGAAGTGAAATGTATGCTCTTGAATGTTTATTCACATGGCCCTAGCGTATGTATAGAGATTTTTGTGTGTGTGTGTTTTTTTTGCTTATCGTGTAGAACAAACATCGACGAACAGGAATATGTGGGTTTTGTGGCAAAATAAATATGTTTGGGTGGTGAAAATAAGATGAGAATACACATATTTGGAGTGCACGGTGGGCAGGGGGGAGGGGATAAATGCAAGTGTGTCATGTCCCACAAAACTTATTACTTTATCTGCACACAAAAGGGTTTATAGTAATAATTAAAAAAATAACATTAGCCTGAAGTGGTCGAATCTTTACACAGGGCAGGGTTGTCTCTTCGACTGGGGAGTTCTCAGTTCTTGACCCCCAGGCGCAGCTTTACCCCTTCAGTGCAGTGATATCTTGAGTATATTTTTACTGTACAACTCGAAAGTTTTCAGTAACTGCAGAGAAAATGTTTTAGTCGGAGCAGTTAGATACAAAATTTCGTTGTCACTCGTTATTAGTGGGTTATCCAACGTTGAATAAAATACTCTGCATTTAACATGAATGAACTGATTATAGAAGTCACCGTCATGAAAGGATTAAATTTAACAAAAGATTGACTACTTAAGTATATTCTTGTTACTCTAACTTGGATTGAAATTGTCATCTCGTCATCGTCAAAGCTGACTTGTGGCAAAAACTGAACACTAAAGTATGAGCTCATTTACGAAAAAGTAGCATGGAATGGATACAAAGCCAGTACAGTCAACTTCTGCTTCTCAGCTACGGGAAATAAGCTGCAAAAAGACGAAAATCTGGACTAAGATACAAAAGTATAATGAATGTGTTTGGTGTGACAGAAAGTGGTTGCCGATGGCCCAGATTTGGCACTGGATCCAAAATTAGCATTTTTCCCCTATATTCAGATTTTAGCATTATACATGGTATTTCGAGAAAATGAGCTCATCTTGCAAGGTAACTTTTTGATAAATGGCATATTTACAGCATGATGAGGATGAAACAGGAACATATTCTGAAATACAAGTGACTTCAGTCCATACCTCTCTCCTTTCACTGATCCACCTGGTGAACAAGCATACATCTTTTCTATCCTTAGTGACAAAGAGCAGCTTGTACAGCACTCTGCCCGTATCCGTGACCGCCGTGGAGAGAATTCCAACACATTTGACCTCTTCCTTACAACTAACCCTTCTGCTTATGTTGTTTATCTTTTCTCTCTGTTGGGCTCCTCCAATCACATCCTTACGACCTTAACCTGTCCTGTTACTCCAGTAAGGCCTGTGGACCCTCCCAAGAATCGGCAACTGTGGCACTTTTGAGCTGCTAATTGGGGAGCCTTCAGGCAATATTTCTTTGAGTTCTTCCTGGAATGATTATTGCTTCCATGGCCGAGAGCCATCCGAATGAGCCTTGTGCATTGTGGAGGTTAATCTCTGGGGCATGGAAGCATGCATTCCTTTCTCATATCCTGTGACGAATAATAAAAAAAAAACACTTTGTTTAATCCCGCTTGTTGTAATGCTGTCCACATCAAGGAGAAGGCCTAGAAAAGGTACCGGAACCAACTCACCTCTGAATCTCATCTCTTTTTATGCTTCTGGCAGGAATCATGCTGTCTGTTTTTCGTTATGCTAAAAATAATTTCATTCGTAATAAACATTCTGAACTCTCCAACTCGATTTCTTCCTGCTCCTTCTGGCACCTTGCTAGAAACCTTTCTAACAACTTTACCTCACCATCCTTCCCTCCTCTATTCCACTCTGATGACTCTGTAGCTATTTCTACTGATAAAGCAGAACTCCTCTCAGACTTGCTCCTCCAATTCTACCCAGAATGATTCTGGTGCTGTCCCTCCATCACCTCCCCCATCTGACTTCCTCAAGGAGGAACTTACGATTTATTCAGTTGATGTATTTTCTGCCATCACAGGCCTCAATACTAACAAGGTATATTGGCCTGATGGGGTCCCTCCTGTTATCCTCAAGAACTATGCTTCTGTGCTTACACCCTGCCTAGGTAAACTCTTTCACTTTTATCTGTCAACTTGTATGTTTCCCTCTTGCTGGAAGTTTGTTCTCATTCTACCTGTTCCAAAGAAGAGTGACCATTTCCAGCCCTATAACTATCCCTCAAATGCTTTAACATCCTGAATTGTTAAAGTTTTTGAGTTTATTCTCAACAAAGAAATTTTAAATCACCTTTCATGTACAACCTTCTTTCTGATCGTCAGTATGGGTTCCGTCAGGGACGCTCCACTGGCGATCTTTTCATCTACCTCAGATTCCTGGCCATCCTCCTTTCGTGTCTTTGGCAAAAGCTTTGCCTTTGCACTTGACATCTCAAAGGCTTGCGATCGAGTATGGCATAAATCTTTCATATCTAAATTGCTCCCTTTCGGTTTCTGTCCTTCTAGATGTGCTTCCATCTCTAGCTTCCTTTATGGTCGTTCTGAAGCTGCTATTGTAGACGGCCACCGTTCTTCTCACTGAACTATCAATAGTGGTGTTCCTCAGGGCTCTGTCCTATCATCAGCTCTCTTCCATCTATTGACAAATGACCTTCTAAGCTGTACATCTAATCCTATCCATTCATACACTGATGACTCCAGTCTTCACCTTTCCATTTGTGTCCTGCAGCGTCCATCTCAGCAGTTACTTCAACAAACAAGGGACAAGGCTAAGGTACACCTAATGTCTGGCTTGATTCATATCTCTGACAAGGGTAAAGATAGTCTTGTTTTTAAAGCATCAAAACTCAGTTCTTACATCTTTCAACCTGATAAGATATTCCACAAGAGTATCTTTTAATTTTTAATAGTACCCAACTCAATTCTACATCATCTTTAACCTGCCACGTCCCGTTGACGTACATATGCACCCAAACGTTTTGTCACTGTGACTCCTTTTGACGTTTGTAAATGCACTGCATTTGCAAGGTCCGTCATTTGCACATTTTTCAAATTTTGTGTGTGATTTTTGGTACGTATACGTGGGCCAGCCTCCTCTAACTGTCGCCAGGTGAGATGCTCCCAGACCGTGCATGACCCGTTTTCTCCCTTGCCTCAGTCATTCACCTGTTTGCAGTGACCCAGAACAGACATGGCCCACCAAGGTCTCTCTGACGGCGAAATTCAAGCCACCCTTGATGCCTTCACAGGCGATAGTGATTCTCCACTAGATGACGGTGTGGAGGACAAGGACTACGTGCTGCCTGATGACGAAACACGCAGCAGTGATGAGGAGGTACCGTCGCCAAGGATGGTGCGGTATGTCACGTACCATAAGGCGAGGGAAGGCCAGCCTGGACCCCATATACATGCACACACCTCTCTCTAGTCCCTAGACAAAGGGTCTGACGAGGGCGAGGACGAGGACGAGGACAGGGACGACGACGAGGATGGCACCATAGGACATGGTGTTACCTTGTGGTTGGGGAGGGAGAGGATTCCGCCGCTGGGAGCCAAAGGTGCGGTAGGAAACAAAATAAGGTATGGTCCTTCTGTTTTGTCTGGGGAAGGGGCGAATGGTGTGGCAGGAGTGAACATTGAAAGGGAAAGTGCTGGCGGGAGAGAGGCAGCATGAGCACGTGGTGCACCTGCACTGTAGGCAGGTGAGGAGCCGCTCCCTAGCACCTCTTTCTCCCCAAAAGATTCCCATGCTTCCTCCCTACAGCACTGTGATATGGGGAAAGGAAGGAAAGGGAAGGGAAAGGGGAAGGGAAAAGGGAGAGGGAAGAGGAGCGCGAGTGGGGAAGGGCGCCACTCTCCACCTCCCCCAGCACCCTCTCCTTTCCACCCCAACGAAGGCAACGATGGGGATGAGGCTGAAAACTGTAGTGTGTCATGGGACTGGGAAGATGGGAGTGATTTCACTCCCATTATTCACCCCTTCACTGAGGAGTGGCGGTCTGGCTGCATGGCTCCTGGAATCCATGCAGGCTCCACCAGGATGGATTTCTTCCACCTGTTCTTTGGTGGGGAGTTTGTGGGCTGCATTATGGAGCAGATGAATTTATTTGGAAATAGCCTGCACCATGAAAGCAAGTGTCATGGTACGATGAGCAGGCTTTCCCAACAATACGACTACCCAGTAACCCTGGTTTTCTTGATGGGTGCTGTATGGAAAAACCAAATTCCAGGATACTGGTCCACAGACCCGATGACCAGTACACTTATCTTTGGGAAGATAATGGATCGTAAACAATTCCAGCAAATTCTCAGCTGTCTCCACTTCTATGATGCCGACGACCCTGCTAATGCTGATAACACTGACAAAATAAGGAGAATAAGGATGGTATTTGATCACCTTCGTGAAAAGTTCCGCTCATCCTTCTACCCTTTCAGAGACCTTGTCATAGATGAGAGTCTTGTGTTGTGGAGAGGCAATATTTCTTTTTGCCAGTACATACCCAGCAAAAGACACAGTTTTTGGTTCAAGATCTCTGTTATGTGTGGCTGCAACACTGGTTATGCGCAAGATGGCCTTGTACACCGGCACACAGACAGACATAATAGAAGATCGAAGTATTGGACTCCCTGGGGCTGTGGTGAAGACAGTGATAGAGGAGTACCTTCATTGTGGTCACGTCTTGTACCTGGACAACTGGTACACTAGCCCCTTCTCACTCGGTAACTCCACATTCACGACACCAGAGTCTGTGGCACATTCAAGAGAAACCGTCGCCATATGGTCGATGTTGGGAGGAAACCTGACAAGAACGAGGTGGTTTTCTTCCAGGCAAATAACATCCTCGCCACCATATGAAACCATAACAGGGAAGTTTGTCTCCTGTTGGTGGTACACCATCTCCCCATGCACCGCACAGACTCTGTGGATTAATGCAGCAAAAGGAGGCACCACGTTTGGAAACCGGAGTCGGTACTGGACTACAATGTCAACTTGAGGCAAGTGGACCAGTCTGACTCCATGGGCTCCAGTGTGGAGTGTGTCAGGACCACGATGAAGTGGTACAAAAAGCTCTTCCTCCACTTGCTCGACATCACGATCCTCAACGCACACTACCTCCATGCCTTGACAACAGGAATCTCTGAGACCTTCGAGGGGTTTGTGAGGGAGCTGTCTTGTGAAATTATTGGAAGGTACGGACAGGACAGGCCCCACCAATGCACCTGCACCCCCACTGCTGTCCAGACTCCATTACGCCTCACAGGACGCCACTTCCTCAGCAGCATCCTTCCTCAACCGAACCGTCCTAGACCCCAGCACTGCTGCCACGTATGCAAGCACTCTAAAGTAAGACCAGCCAGTCAGAGACACGAGAAACGAGTGTGACGAATGCAATGTAGGGTTGTGCCTTGAGCCATGTTTCAGGGAATATCACACCTTGGTACATTACTGATAGTATGTGTGCTTGTGATAATATGATGCCCACTATAAAAGTAAGGCTGTACATATGCGATAATATGACACTCATTATATTAGTAAGGCCGGTAAATATATGATAATAGTTATATAAAATGGAAACGGGTGTAATGTTAGTGGAAAAGTATTATATAAGTTGAAAAAGAGAATGTAAGCTGAAATAGTCATAGCGAGTTCACTCACTATGTACACATGCGCTAATATTATGCCAAATATAATTGTAAGGCCTGTAAATATGTTATAACAGTTATATAAAGTGGAAGCGGGTGTAATGTTGATCGAAATGTATTGTATAAGTTGAAAAAGAGAATGTAAGTTGAAACAACTGTCATAGTGAGTTCACTCACTCTGTACAGTTGCGGATATATCAAACAGAAACACCCCGTCCACCTGCGAGGTGCTGTAATGCTCTCCGCATCTAGTAACACTGATAGGTATGGAACTTCACCAGGTTTAGTTCGGTCGCTAAGACGAACCGAACGCGGTGATCATTGCCTCTGTTCATAGTTATCGGTGGTAATATAATATATAAGCAATATTTCGCCAGAAACTATACTGATAATAGCATGTCATGATTATAAGTTTCTTAAAATTATGTCACACAATACATCCTCTACATAATAGAAGTTATTATGAATTGCATGGCTTGCATGAGTGGTTTAGTTTCGAGTCATGAACCATGCAACTGTTAACAATTCATCATGTGTCATAGTTACCAGTCTCCTCACAACTATCAATGAAAAGAGAATTATTGTGACGACCACCCTCCCTACCGTGAACCTGACATATGTAGACCTTTGAAATGGTAGAAAGTTCACCACATACAGGAGGCTGCGCCACAGGAGGCGGCAGGGTGGGAGTGAGAATCCTGGGAGACAGGAGGAGGGAGGTGGGTGAAGCTGGGGGCAATAGTGGTCGAACTGGGGGCTAGAGGAGAGGGGTGATGGGGTAGGGGACGGTGGACTTTAGCAGACGACAGGAGCTACAGTCGGAGAGATTGATTTCAAGGTGATGACCGGGCCAAATCATTGTTTCATGGAGAATATGGAACTTTACAGTCACACCAGGAAACGTTATGTTGACGTTGCCATGTGTTGTAATTGACCGTCATGGTTTGTAACAATTCACGACACACTTTCCACTGGGTGGCTCAATATCCTTGTAATATGAGTATGATGACTATTTGTTAATTTGCAAATATATGTTACAGCTGTTGTCATTGTTGTCATGTGTAGTATCATCATGGATGACGACTGATATCGCAAACATATTAGGGATAGGACTCAGTAGATTTTTCCTTTATAACCAATAGACTAAATATGAACAGTCTGACAGTAATGGTGGTCCCTATGGTTTTCACTAATACATGTATGGCACTGATGTAAAAAAAGAAAAAAAAGTGGATTTACTTTACCCAGGTTTATGTTACCGTTTTCAGTATGCCGTGTTTGACTGTTGATTTTGCACACTGCCTGTGGTTATTTAGATTTAGGTTCATATTGAGCAACTGTCGTATGCCCCAAGCATTCCTTCACAAATCCTCGGGCCAATAATGGTGGCACAAGGTTGTAATATCTGCAGTTACCCAGTCTGAGCATGTGCCTAATACGTCAACAATGCCATTAGTTACAGAAATCTCTTGTATTAAATGTAAGCACACACTTTATCTGAAGTGTGTTTTGTTATGCTAAACAACAGAGTAACGTTCACGCTGTTTGAAATTGATAGCATAGAGATAAATAGGAGGACAAGTGTCCATTACCCTGTTCACGGAGAGCAACTACTGAGCCACACATCTCAGCTGTGTCCGAACATGGAGCTGTTGTCCTGGCTGAGTAACGATATGCAATCCATTAAAGAAGACAGGTGATCTATTTTCATTGATATTTTTGCTGTTCATGGTGTAGCAGTCATTATGGCCTTCTCCCCTCCCCATCATACCCATGTCTGAGTGCACGCAGTTGTCGGGAAGAGGGAGGGGCGGACATTGAAGTGCATAGTGAGCTTATGAATTAGATTGCTTATGTTACACGTCCTTCATGCCACGAGTAACTTTATCAGCGTAGGGTGTAGGCTACAGTAATCCAACATAAAGATCGTGCAATACAGCTGATAAAGCAAATCTCTACCCACCCATTAGCCCTGCCCAGTATCGCCACCTATGTTCTGGGACCCAGTCCATCCCCCTCTAGTGAATCACGTTTTCGTTTACATCGGTGCCATACAGATATTAACGAGAACCATAGTCACGAAACACTACTGTTAATTAATATTTATTGTGGCAAGAGAAAATTCCTCCCTCCCCCTCTTCTGCTTTAGATATCACAGTCGTCATCCATGATGTTACTACATAAACAAAACGAATAGCTCCCAATTCCTTTGACAGCATGTGTGACATCAGACAAACATTCCAGGGGCGTTTCTTATATCACCATCTGATGAGATAGTCATCACCATACGGAAATAAAGCAGGGTTTGTGTAATGTGCTACCCCGTGGGGAGTCGGTCATCCTTTAGACGATATAACAAAACATGCTGGTAGACTGGTAATGTGCCAAAGTCTGCATAACGTTTAACGACCTGACCATCAACTTCCATAATCGACGTTAAAGTACAGCTGATTTGGCACCATGATACCAGCGTATCATTTATCCATCCCATCCTAGCTTCCAGCCACAGTCCACTCTCCACTACCCCTCCCACCAGCCAGACCCCTATTGTCCCCTCCTCACCCACTTCCCTCCTCCTGTCTCCCAGGCTTCCCGCCCTGCCTTCTCCTGTGGTGCCACCTCTTATGAAATTCATAATTTGCGTCGATTAAAGAGGTCTACCAGTTTCAGGTTCACGGTCAGGTAGGAGAAGGGTCACAGTAATTTTCGGATTATTATGGTAGATGCGGGAATGCAAATACCTGTAGTGTTATAATGGCTTCTATGCTGGCCGTCGATAAATGTTGTGTGGTTCGTGATGTTTGTCGAAAGTCACACGTACGAAACCTGTGTGCTTCATGCAAATAAAATACGAATATGTATGGTGTGAAATTATTTTATTACCATATTCAAAAGAACGTTATTTTCAGTATATTTTCAGGTAGGACATTGTTTATATACCACCAATAACACCGCACAGCGGCAATGATCACCGCATTCGGTTCGTCCTAGCGACCGTACGAAACCTGGTGAAGTTCCAATCCTGTCAGTGTTACCAGATGCGAAGAGCATTACTCCACCTCGCTGGTGGTCGGGGTGTTTCTGTTTGATATGTCCACAACTGTACATATGTGCTAATAATACACTAAATATATTTGAAAGGCCTGTAAATATAATAGTTCTATAAAGTAGAAACAGGTATGTTAGTGAAAAAATGAAATGTAAGTTGAAAAAACAGTCATAGCGAGTCGTATGTGACCGATATTGGCGATTTCGTTATGCTCACTCAATGGAACAATGCTTATTTCACCTATATTGCTTATTTCACCTATATTTTTGTGTAAAAACCAATATATTCTCGTATTACATGTTATTTTGTACCAAATTTATAAATATATACCAAATCTGAGTGATTTCCAATACGTACTTCAACCATAGGAAACGAGACAGCAGCCGTGCGCCTCCAGAGAACACGGTACCAGGTGCGTGGAGGGTCACTTGTTTAGACCACTTCTAGGCTCAGGTGAGCACTTTTCTGTGATCTACTATCGTTTCTCACCAAAAGTGGAGGTTTGAGCCAAAAATTAAAAATAAAAAAATCCGCTGGGACTGGGGGGGGGGGGGTCAGCGGTGAAAAATCTGCTGGGACGGGGCGGGTTAAACATACCTGAGGTTTCATTCTCTCGGGATTTATCTTGGAATTGCCATAATACCTTTCTTGTAAAAATCTGCCCGCAAGCGATTAGGTGTGCTAAGCTGACCCCCGTGCCTTCTTTACCCTTCACATTTAACTTTATACACGGGTTTTATTTGCCCCTGTGTAGAGTACAGCCCTCATGTGTGGGGAGGCTCCCCACATACAGCTCTTCTCAGTAAGGTGGAGCCAAAGGTTTTCGTCTCATTAACTTTCCTCCTCTTACTGGCTCCCTTCAACCTCTGTCTCTTCGCCGTACTGCTGCATCGTCACCTCGTTTCTATCGCTACTTCAATAGTTACTGGTCTTCTGAAGTGCCCGCTTGCATCCCTCCACCAGTACGGCTTGAGTCGCACACATTTAACAACGAACTCTTATGCCTTTTCTGTCCAGCTGTTAAATGCAAGAGATAATTAATACTCCCAGTCCTTCATGTATGCAAAAGGTCAGCTCTGGAACTGTCTTTCTCTGTCTGAATTTTCTACTGCCTGTGATCTCCAGATTTCAAACGATGTGTGTCCAGGCATCTCGAAATGAAAGGAAGCTGATTTTGGCTCCCTGTTATCTTTTTATTTTTTTCCTGAGGGACTTCCTTTGCTTCTTCCTTGCATTAAAAAAAATGTTCCCAGCCTTTCCACCACTGACTGGATCCTTGGTGTGCGTCTCTCTCTCTCTCTCTCTCTCTCTCTCTCTCTCTCTCTCTCTCCAAACACCCATATAGGTACATATGTATATATTTTTTTTTATGCAAGGAAGAAGGAACCCAAGGCTGAACCCGCAAAACAGTTCCTTTCAAGACAAAAAAAAAACAATACAAAAGAAAGCCAAATTCAAGATCCATTCATTTCGAGATGCCTGGACACACTGCATTTGAAAGACTGGAGATCATAGGAAGTAGGAAATACTGACAGAGGGAGACAGTTCCAGAGTTGACCTGTTGCATAAATGAAGGACTGGGAGTAACGGTTAACTTTTGCATTAGAGAGTTGGACAGAAAAGGGGTGAGAGTTTGTTGCTTGACGGGTGCTACGCACCCGTCGTAGAGGTGGAGGGATGCTAGCAGACAGTTCAGAGGAGCAGTGACCATTGAAGTAGCGATAGAAAAGAGATAAAGAGGCAACAGTGCGGCGAAGAGACAGAGGTTGAATGGAGCCGGTAAGAGGAGGAGAGTTGATGAGACGAAAAGCCTTTGACTCCACCCTATTGGGAATAGCTGTATATGGGGAGCCTCCCCACACATGAGAGTTGTACTCTAAACAGGGGCGAATAAAACCCGTGTATAAAATCAACAACTGTGCAGGGGTAAAGAAGGTACGGAGTCGGCTTAGCACACCTAATCTCTTGGAAGCAGATTTTACAAGAGATGCAATATGATCTTTCCAAGATAAGTCCCGAACTCACAGCCCTAGATTTACTCACAATCATAGCATATTTTCAAAATAACTTACATACACAACAAATCCTTGATGTATTCCCATGTTATTCTACAAAGTTCCGACCAGGCACTGATGAAAAGATCAAAACCTATTGTTTATATGCTACCGAACACACAAATACTATCACACATTCGAAATGCATGGTGTGTATATTGATATATCTAAAACAAGCCAAATACATGCAGTAAGTTTAAAAGGAAAAATTATTCTCACCACACACACACACACACACACACACACATACAATTGCTGCTGTTAATGCATAACAACGATTATCCTTGTGCACAAACAACTTAGAGAGAGAGAGAGAGAGAGAGAGAGAGAGCCACGGTCGAAAGTTTTCTTCAGACGGAACTGGGAAGATTATTCTCTCTGTGACTGTTGAGTACCACACATATATATTACAATCCTCCTTCCATTTCGGCTTCATATGTGTGTGTGTGTGTGTGTGTGTGTGTGTGTGTGTGTGTGTGTGTGTGTGTGTGTGTGCGCGCGCGCGCATGGCGGCACTCCTAAATGGGGGGAAGGGTTGACGGTGGAGGGAAATAAGAAACGATGGTACCCCCACGGTGCCACTCTCCCTTGAGCCATTCTATACAGCACATCACCAGGCTATCTCGGAACAAGCTGTGACTTGTAAATGCTATTTGAGTATTACCCATTGTTTAACCAGAAAGTAAGGGTAAACTAAAGCACGGTGACAGGTAACGGACTATCACACATTACCTGTTTCCAAACACAGTTGGTGGAGACTGAGTTACTCCAGTCGAGAACGTTTAAGGTAGATGACTTGCCTATCCCCCTTGATGTCATTATATGATCGTAAAATATCCACTTTCCCCTATGTGTTCAAACCCATAAATATGGCACAGTCACCACTGCATACGGGTTGCTCTCAGTGTTTGACCTTCAGGCTCATATTAACTCCTTAAGTGTGATGACATTATTCTTATATTATTACTGTTTATTCGTAAATGTTTTAAGTAGCTTCAGAGGAAATTTTTAAATGTGGAGGAGTTAGATAAAAATTTCGTTACGCTATTCACCACTGCCTGGGTACCTAAAGATGAGTAAAATAGTCAGAGGTACTTACAATGAATTAATGAAAGCTGTCGTCATGGTGAGGAACTTAAAGAAGAGAATCTTCCATATAGTTACATTCTTTTTACTCTAACTTGGAGTAGCGTTTTCATCTTTTCATCTTCCATGCTGAGTCGAAACAACGGATAAACACTCAAATACGATTCTAGTCACGAAGAAATGCTATGGAAATGATGTAATGCCCCCGTATTGTTTTATTTCTGCCACTGAGGTACCTGAAATAAGCTGCAAAATGACAAGTATCAAGGTCAAGTAAAAGAGTATAATCACTGGGTCTGGCGTGAGAGAAAGTGGTTACCGACGGTCTAGATATGGCACTGAGACCGTATTTACCACTTTCTTCTGTAATTTTAAAAGATTTAGCATTATGTATGGTATTTCGAGAAAATTACCACATCTCAGGATATAATTCTCCGATCACTGACATATTTATGGCATAATGAGGACGAGACGGGAACAAATTCTGAAACATTGGAGACTTTAGTTCTTATCCGCCCTCTCCTTTCTACCACTGACTGAATCTTTGTTGCACCATTCTGTGTGTGTGTGTGTGTGTGTGTGTGTGTGTGTGTGTGTGTGTGTGTGTGTTAAACTTTTTGCATCCGGTGTGTGAGAAATTTACGGATACTCGTATGTAATTGAAAAGTCTATGTCTATTTTTAAATTGTCGTAAGCCTTCCCACTTCGTCATAAACAAAAGGTAGCACAAAGTATTTATGGACCATAGTTGCCTACTGAATGGCTCCATTTGCAACGACGCTTGAAAATCGGTTATATTTTTTATTAATTTTATACCTGGCTTGTACGGAAAAAATAATAAGGCTGCATTCTAGCACAAGTTTCTCTAAGCGACATTCCATTTATCAACATCCCTATTAAATCAGCTTCTGATTCCTTTGGGATAATTGTGTTTATTTACACTGGAAATACGGTCGAAGTGATAGGTCACGTTACCATGCCAACGATTTGATTCCAAACAAACATACAAACATCAGACATTGCGGCTTTTAAAATACTGTCTCCTGTTTCATTTTTCTTAGAGGAAGGAAATCAACATATAAACACGAAAGCCATTACAGATGTAGTTTTAAATCAACCTTCTCTTATTCCAGTGGTGTAGTCTTAGGGGTGGTCGGTGGGGGTGCCCATCATCCACTCACTCAGTGTAATGGTACTCTATTTCGGGTAACTCCACATTGAGTGTCCAGCCAAATGATATCCTGTAAACCAGGCAATCATTTAATACGCTTAACCAACCAACACGTGTTCCCTACATGTCAACAAGTGGGGCAACGGAGGGTTAGTGCCCCTTCCCGGAGAAGAACTAGCTAAAAATACAAACAATAAACTTCGGATAAGGACAGACCAACAGGTGACGACCAATGACAGAACAAAGGACATGGTACGAATTGCGAACATGGAACGTAAGGGAGCCAATGATAAGATGAAAGAAAGAGAGACTGTCCAAGTGCTTGAGTGCAAAAAAGGACATACATGGTTTAACTGAGACTAAAAAACGAGGTGAGAGTGTGAGAGACTGGGTGTTTGGATGGGGTATACTCGTGAGGGTAGGTGAGAATGAGAGGGCAAAAGAGGATGTATGTATTGCTGTGTGCAGGAGATCGAAGGAGAATACAAGAGAGTATGGACCAGTTGGTTCAAGGATTGAGTGGGTAAGGTTGAATGCGGGAATACATACGTGGACGATTGTATGTGTATATGAGCAAACGCAAGACCGTGAAAGCAGAGTGTAAGAAGAGTTCTGGGCAAATGTGGAAGTGTGCATGGAAAAGTTTGAGAGGAATGAGAGAGTGTTTTTGATTGCAGATATGAATGGAAAAGTGGGGAATGTGATGGTGGATATAGTAGTAGGTGAGTGGGGTGTGCCTGCAGAAGTGGATGAGAATGGCAGTGCTCTAGTAGAGAAAGCGTTGGTGATAGTCAATACCCTCTTTAGGAACAGAATGATCCACAGGTATATTTGGCGATGGATGAGAAAAGTGGGTGGTGAACTGAATGAACAGAAAGCAATGATTGATAATGTGTGCGTGGATGACAGAACGAGAAGGTGTGTAATGTTGGGGGAGTGGACTTTCTGACCACCACTTGGTGATGGTGAAAGTCAAGGTTCAAGTGCAATGGAGGAATAGAAGAAGGGAAAGAAAGGAGGAAGTGTTCCATCCAAGGAGGGTAGAAAGGTTGCAAGAGGATGCAAGAAACGTAGAATATAAGAGAGAAGTGGAGGAGCAATTGGGTAAATATGATTTGGAGCAGATGAAGGAGATGAAAGGTGTGTGCAAGATTTTTACAGAATAAATCTGTGCAGCATGTGAGGAGGTGTGTGGGGTGAAGAGGAGACGAAAGGGGGTGCAAGGAACAGCATGGTGGGATGAAGAGGTGAGGCAAGCTGTGGCGCAAGAACAGAGCATATGCCGAGTGGATGGGAAGCAGAGGCATGGAGGAAATTGGGAGACAGAACAGACAGTTATATGTAGAGAGGAAGAGGTGAAAAGGTTTGTAAGAAGAGAGTGGATGAGAAATTTGAAAGGAATTTGAGTGTAAAGTGGACGGAATGTAAGAAAATGTTTTGGAAAGAGGGGTTAGATACGTTGACAAAGGAGTTAGTAGGGAACTGAAAGACAAAAATTGTAGATTGAAAGAGGAAAAGAAAGAAAAAGTGAGCAGGTGGAGAGAACATTGCAAGGAACTGTTAAAAATGAAAGTAATGCGAGAATAAGTGGCTGAGGAATGGCTGGGAAAAGGAAGGAGGCGTGAGCGGAGGAAATCAGTAGGATAGAAGTAGTGGAAGCAGTGAAGAAAGTCAAAATGGTGAAAGCCCCAGGAATTGCTGGAGTGTGTGGTGAAATGCTGAAGCACAGGGAGAGAGAGTGGTTGAATGGATAGGGAAGATGTGCAGATTGACCTGGAAGGGAGGTAGAGTCCTGGAGGATTGGAAGTCAGGAATAATTATTCCTCTGTACAAAGCAAAAGAGGAAAAGGAAGTGTGTGGTAATCATAGGGGCATTTGTCTTCTTAGCGTAACAGTCAAAGTATATGGTAGTATACTTATTGACAGAGTTAGGAAAATAACAAAGGATTTACTTGGAGAAGAACAGGGAGGTTTTAAGAAAGGAAGAGGTTGTGTAGATCAGATATTCATCCTTAGGTCTTTAATGGAAAAGTTACTAGAGAAGGGAAAGAAGTTGCATGTGGCCTTCACGGATTTGGATAAAGCATATGACAAAGCAGGTGGAGTGAATAGACAAGGAAAGTGGTAAATATTAAGAATATATGGAGTAAATAGGAAATTGTTGAATGCCGTGAAGAGCTCGTATGAGGGTGCTAAGGCTGCAGTTTGTGTGGATAGTGAACTGAGTGAATTTTTCTATCTGAATGTTGGATTGAAACAGGGATGTGTCATGTCTCCATGGATGTTCAGTCTGCATATGGATGGGTTATAAAAGAGATACAAGGTGGAACAGTGGATGTTGGAGTGGCCCTAATGGGAAAGGGCAGTGTTTGGAAACTTTCTGTGTGGCTGTTTGCAGATAATACTGTATTGTTTAGTAAAGATGAAAGGGAGCTGCAAGGCCTGGTGAATGAATTTGGGAGAGTGTGTAAGAAACGGAATCTAAAGGTGAATATAGCGAAGAGCAAAGTTATGGCATTTGAGAGAAATGAAGTCACTGAATGTACAGTGAGGTTGGATGGTAGGGATATGGAGAAAGTGAGTATACTTAAGTACTTGGGTAATCTGATGAGTAAGGATAGAAGTTTGGAGGATGAAGTGCTAGAATGGTACAATAATGAAGAAAGGTTGCTGGTTCTTTGAAAGCTGTGATAAGAAACCGGGAAGTGAGCGTGGAAGTAAAAAAGTCGCTGCATGAGAGTATTGTGATACCAGCTCTTGCATATGAATGTGAAGCCTGGTCCTTGTTGGAAGGACACAAGTCAAGAGTGACAGCAGTAGAAATGAGTTATTTGACAGTAGCATGTGGAGTTACATGGAGAGACAGACTGACAAATGAGGAACGGAAGGAGCGTTGTGGTGTGTGGATGTGGATGTTATACCAAGCTTAAAGAGAAATACAGTACATTAAGGTTGTTTGGCCATGTGGAGAGGATGGAGAGCGAGAGACTAACGAGGAGAGTTTATGTAAGTGAGATGGAAGGGCGGAGAGGGAGGAGGAGGCCAAGGATGAGATGGAGGAATGGAGTGGAGAGGTATATGAAAGAGGGGGGTGTGAGGTGGGAGAAGGGTAGTGGAATTGCAGGGGACAGGGTGATATGGAGGCGATTTGTTTGTGGCCACCCCTAACAGGATTAAGGCGTCAGGCAATAGATAGACAGATAATAGTACCTGAGAAAATCTAGCATAAGAGAAAATCTGCAGTTCTAAGGAATTTCGAATTCGTTGGACTTGAGTGCAAACTTTTTCTTATTACCTTTCTGCCACTGCTGGCAGAATTAATTTTACTTAGCAACCATCTGTTTTTCCCCTGACTTCAAAGCAAAAGCCAGGGAATATACTGTGTCACATAGATCACACTAGAATTCTGTACAGGATAAATTTGGGGAAAAAAATCGAGTTTAGCAATAACTATCACTCTGGAGTAGATACTTTGTGCCAATTACCCTTTCAACCTCATTTTAATTCTGACTTTATTTTTTCCCACAATTCACTACGCTCACTAGGACACACACACACATATACACTATATATATCTATATCTATATCTATATCTATCTATCTATCTATCTATCTATCTATCTATATAAATACATATATATATATAAATACATATACAAATATATAAATACATACATACATATATATATATATATGTATATGTATATATATATATAGATAAATAGATAGATAGATTTATATATATATATATATATATATATATATATATATATATATATATATATATATATATATATAGAGAGAGAGAGAGAGAGAGAGAGAGAGAGAGAGAGAGAGAGAGAGAGAGAGAGAGAGACAGAAAGACAGACAGACAGACAGAGAGTATTAACATCTGAGGATCCAGTAGGAACATGATGACATATGTAAAACTTAAGACCAGGACAAGGAAACCATGACCTGGGACCATGTTCTCGATTTATTACAGTAGTGACGTTTCGAAGTAATCCAACCCCATCATCAGACAAAAAATGGTTAAAAAGACTAAATCCTGAGTTGTTTCGTGTGTCTTCCAGTGCAGACGATCCAAACGACGATTAATGGAGAGTACTGGTCGGCCATAACGAGACTATATATATATATATATATATATATATATATATATATATATATATATATATATATATGTATATAGAGAGAGAGAGAGAGAGAGAGAGAGAGAGAGAGAGAGAGTACCCTCGCGTCCAAAACGGTAATATTGTCGCCTGAGGGTCCCGTCTAGGACGAAGAACGTCTCGGACCAACACAAGACCTTATGAGAAAAATTGATATTGTCACAAAATCCTCGACAAGTGCCCCTAAAAACATTATCCTAGATATATTTTGGTACCTAAACAAATTTCCTCACCTTGAAATTGTGTTTCTGAGCTTATCTCTAGCATAGTAGCTCACTTACCTCCAGCTTAGTATCCTGAGGTAGATGGAGGCGCTTCAAAGGGTTAGCAGACGGTTTCCTAGGCATTGTTACGTAAGAATATGCATTAACCTAGGAGCAACCGCTGAGTACAATACGCGGTAAGTGTGTCCACGATGCTCTGGTGAGAGACAAAAGCAAGCTCATCACGTGCCAATAATTTATTGAACAGTATCTGAACCACGTCACTCTCCCAGGCACGGGAATCGTGTTGGACCAGGTGAGACCGTCATAGCTGTATTCTCGGATTTGGGCCGTCATGAACCGTTGGTTCCGTATTGGACGTATGCAACTGCATTACAGCAATATTTTGGATTATTATTTATGATCTCCGTCTTAAACGCGAAACGTCTTGGACAAACCCGTCTTGGACGCGAGGGTACTTATATCTATCTGTCGATCTATCTATCCATCTATGTCTGTCTGTCTGTTTGTATGTATGTATGTATGTATGTATATATTGGAAATAAGAAGAAACCAAAGGCCTGGAGCCCGCGAGATTGTTCTATACCAAGAAAGAATAACAAAAACAAGGGAAAAAAGAGCCAAATTCATGATCCGGCCACTTTGAGATGCCTGGACACACTGCTTTTGAAAGACTGGAAATCATAGGCAGTAGGAAATACAGACAGGGATAGACAGTTCCAGAGATGGCTTGTTGCATGCATGAAGGACTGAAAGTATTGGTCAACTCTTGCATTAGAGAGGCGAACAGAAAAAGGATGAGAGTTTGTTGCTCGCACCGTAGTGGTGGAGGAACAGTTCAGAGGAGCAGTGACTTTTGAAGAAGTGATAGAAAAGAGATGAAGATGCAACAGTGCGGCTAAGAAACAGAGGTTGAAGGGAGCCAGTAAGAAAAGAAGAGTTCTATCTATCTATCTATAGCCCGACGCCCTCATCCCGCAAAGGGTGGCCGCAGACAAAACACCTCCAAGTCGCTCTGTCGCCCACCATTTGACTACCCTCCCCCCAACTCACACCCCCCCTCCCTCATATACCTTTCAACTCCATCCCTCCACCTCATCCTCGGTCTACCTCTCCCTCTCCCTCCCTCCACCTCACCTACATACACCCTCTTAGTCAATCTTTCATTCTTCATTCTCTCCACATGTCCAAACCACCTCAGTGTATTTCTCCTAATCTTCTCAACCACATCCACATCCACCCCACAACGTTCCTTCACTTCTTCATTCGTCAACCTGTCCCTCCATGTCACTCCACATGCTCCTCACAAGTAACTCATTTCCACTGCTCTCACTCTTGACTTGTTCCCCTCTTGCAAGGTCCACGCCTCGCTTCCATACGTCAGGGTAGGGATCACAATACTATCATGCAGTGACTTCTTAACTTCCATACTCACCTCCCTATTTCTCATCACTGCTTTCAGTGAACCAACAACCTTCCTTCCCTGCTGTACCCTTTCACGCACTTCATCCCCCAAAGTTCCATCCTTACTCATCACACTACCCAAGTACTTGAATGCACTCACATTCTCCATATCCTCACCATCCAACCTCACTGTACATTCTGTGACTTCATTCCTCTCAAACACCATAACTTTACTTTTCTTTATAATGACTTTCAGCTTCCTCCTCCTACACACTGTCCCAAATTCATTCACCAAACCTTGCAACTCCCATTCATCTTCACTCAACAATACTGTATCATCAGCAAACAGCAACACCGGAATCTTCCAAATCTCACCCTCATTCATTAGAGCCACCCCAACATCCACTGCCCTACCTTGCACCTCCTTTTCAATCTCTTCCTCCCTCCTCTCATCTCTTCTTCTCCCAGCCATTCCCCAACCTCTTATACTCGCATTGCTCTCACTCACTACATTCAACAAATCCTCAAAGAGCTCCTTCCATCTCCTCAATTTCTCTCTCTTCTCCACTAACAATCTATTATTCCTATCTTTCACTCCCCTACTATTTCCCCTTTCACACTGCCTTACTTTCTTTACCTCCTTCCAAAGCTATTTCTTACTCTCCCACCATTTAACACTCAGATTCCTCCCAAATGCTTCATCCACTTTCTCACTCTCCTTCACCAGTCTCTTCACCTCCCTTCTCCTGCTCACATATACCTCTCTCTTCTCTCTCTCATCTTCTCCCCTATCTCTACTCGCTAACCATTCACTATATGCCATCTTCTTTTGTTCCACAGCTCGTTTCATCTCATCATTCCACCATGCTGTCCCTTGCACACCCTTGCATCTCCTCCTCACTCCACAAACCACCTCACATGCTGCGCCTATCTCTTCCGTGAATATCTTACATACGTCTTCCACCCCTTCCATCTGCTCTATCTCATACCTTCCCAATCATTCTTCCACTATACTCTTATACTCTGCCATTTTCTCACTATCTTGCAAATTTTCCACTCTTCTCACAGGAGCTGTTTCCTCCTGTCTTCCCCTTCGTCTGCTTAACCATTTTCTTTGCAGCTTTATCTTGGCCATCACTAAGTGATGGTCCGAGACTCCATTCCCCCACCCTCTCCACACTCTTGCATGCAACACTTGTCTTCTCATTCGCTCATCAAAAGAAGAGTTAATGAAACAAAAAACCTTTGACTTTACCTTGTTGAGAAGAGTTGTATGTGTGGAGCCTCCCCACACATGAGAGTTGTACTCTACGCAGGGGCGAATAAAACCCGTGTACTCAATCTCTTGGATGCTGATTTTACAAGAGATGTAATATGTTCTATCCAAGATAAATCCCAGAGAATGAAACCCCAAGTTTATTTAAAGATGATGTATGATTGAGCTAAATATTGTTAAGAATCAGAGGGTACTTCTGTGGAAGATTTTGTATTATAGATGTAAGAACTGAGTTTTTGATGCATTAAAAACAAGATTATTTTTACCCCAATCAGAGATACAGTATGAGCCAAGTCAGACATTAGGTGTGGCATAGTCTCATTCTTTGTATGTTGAAGTAACTGCTGAGATGGACGCTGCTGGAAAAGAATGGAAAGATGGAGGGTGTAGTCATCAGCAGATGAGTGGACAGCGATAGATGTACAGCTTAGAAGGTCGTTGACAATAAAGAGATGAGAGTTGGTGATCGGACAGAGCCCTGAGAATCACCACTACTGATAGTACTAGCAGAACAGAGTCTGTCTACAACAGCAGCTATAGAATGACCAGAAAGGAAGCTAGAGATGAAGGCTCAGATGGAAGGATAGAAACCTTAAGACTGCAGTTTGGAAATTACAGATTTGTGCCAGACTCGATGGAAAGCCTTTGAGATATCAAGTGCAATGGCAAAGCTTTCACTAAAGTCCCGAAAGGAGGATGACCAGGCGTCTGACAGGTAGGTGAGAAGATCGCAAGTGAGCGTCCCTGGTGGAACCCATTTATGATCAGAAAGAAGGTGGTGAGATTAACCTGAGGCGTCCCAGTGACGTATGGATACGTTCCCACGTTTTGTCATGGTGACACCCGACTACGTATCCATACGTTTTGCAATTGTGAGGTCCGTCATTTGCACATTTTTCAAGTTTCGTGGGTGAATTTTGGTAGGCATATGTGGGAGACCTTTCTCTACCCCTCATCAGGCACGGATACTTCCTGGTCCTGCATGACCCCCCTTCCCCCCACACGACATTTTGTTGGCAACTCACTTGTTAGCAGTGACCTGGCTAGTAAAGACATGTCACACCACAGTCTCTCCAATGATGAAATTCAAGGCGAAAGTTATTCCTGAGGTGTAGGACAAAGGAAAAAACAAGCCAGAAGAAACAAGCTGAAGTGATGAGGTGGTAACATCCTAAAGAAGGTGAGGTATGTTGATGTGTTTGGTGAGTGAAACAATGCTTATATCGCCTATATTATTGTCTGAAAACCAACATACTTTTGTACTACATAAAAATTCGTACCAAATAAATAAATATTTAACCTTTTAGGAGTGGTTTGGAATAGTTACTCCTCCCAAAGAAAAGGTGTCCTCTGGAGCAGGGCCCACAGAAGACGGTATCAGGAATTCAAAGGGACACCTGTATAATGCAATTATAAGCTCAAGTGAGCACTTTTATGAGCATTTTCTAATGTTTCTCATAAGAAACAGAGGTTTTAGCAAAAAAAAAAAATAATGATAAAATAAAAAATCTGCCAGGATTGGGAGGGGGTCAATGGTGAAAAATTGGTTGGGACGTGGCAGGTTAAAGATGCTTTAAAACTTTTTAAGAATAGACTCAAAAACTTTTGAAACACAGGATGTTAAAGCAATTGGGCAATAGAGGGCTGGCAATGGTCACCCTTCTTTGGGACTGGCCGAATGAAAGCAAACTTCCAGCAAGAGGGAAAGATGCAAGTTGACTGACAAAGATGAAAGATTTTACATATATATATATATATATATATATATATATATATATATATATATATATATATATATATATTGTGGAAAGTGTTAAAAATATATGGAGTAGATGGGAAGTTGAATGCTGTGAAGAGTATGTACAATGGTGCGAAGGCTGCAGTGCGTGTGGATTGTGAGCTAAGTGAATTTTTCTCTTTGAAAGTTGGGTTGAAACAGGGATGTGTCATGTCTCCATGGTTGTTCAATCTGTACATGGATAGGGTAATAAACGAGGTACAAGGTAGGGTAGTGGATGTTGGAGTAGCCCTGGTGAGAGAGGATAGTGTTTGGAAATTCTTTGTACTGTTGTTTGCAGATGATACTGTGTTGTCGAGTGAAGACGAAAAGGAGCTGCAAGGCTTGGTGGATGAGTTTGGGAGAGTGTGTAAGAAACAGAATATAAAAGTGAATGTAGGGAAGAGTAAAGTGATGGTCTTTGAGAGAGGTGAAGTCAGTGAGTGTACAGCGATGTTGGATGGTGAGGAATTGGAAAATGTGAGTACGTTTAAGTACTTGGGTAGTGTGATGAGTAAGGATGGAGGTTTGGAGGGTGAAATGCTTGAAAGGGTACAGCAGGGAAGAAAGGTTGCTGGTTCTTTGAAAGCAGTGATAAGAAACAGGGAAGAGAGCATGGAAGGGAAAAAGTTACTACATAACAGTATTGTGATACCAACTCTAACGTACGGAAGTGAAGCTTGGACGTTGTTGGAAGGACACAAGTCAAGAGTGAGAGCAGTGGAAATGAGTTATTTAAGAGGAGCCTGTGGAGTCATATGGAGAGACAGGCTGACGAATGAGGATATAAAGGAGCGTTGTGGAGTTGATGTGGATGTGATAGGAAGAGCTATGAGGAACACACTGAGGTGGTTTGGCCATGTGGAGAGGATGGAGGGTGAAAGACTGACGAAGAGAGTGTATGTGTGTGGTGGAGGGGGGAAGTGGGAGGGGGAGGCCGAGGATGAGATGGAGGGAGGGGGTGGAGAGGTATATGAGAGAGGGGTGTGTGAGTTGGGAGCAGGGCAGTGAAATGGCGAGGGACAGGGCGACTTGAAGGCGATTTGTTTGTGGCCACCCCAAACGGGATTGAGGCGTCTGGCAAAATATATATATATGTATATATATATATATATATATATATATATATATATATATATATATATATATATATATATATAAAACTGTACAGGGGAGGACAGAGATGTGAACAAAATGAGGAGCAGATCTAAGTGGCAATGATGCAGAGACTGAGCTCATTATATAGGGGCCAGCAGAGCTTGATACAACTTGTAAGAAGGACGCGCAAATGAAGCCATGGGGACAAAGAGTTGACAATCCCCCACTGAACAACAGAAAGGACGACTTACTCTACTATAACGATAGAAGGGGGGGACTGAGGCAGAACACGCTCGTGATCAAACAGGCAGCACACTGTACGTTAGAATTACACGAAGGATGATGAAATCATAGGCTATGTAACACCTCCCCACAAAGAAAAAGAAATTTACAAAGGAAATTTCTTATTACTCTAAAACAATCTGTCTAAAGTGTAGATAAGCAATCTGCAATAACATTTTCTTTCCCCTTGACATGTTGTATGTCTAATGAATACTCCTGAAGAAGTAGACTCCATCTTGTCAATCTCTGATTTTTATCTTTAAACTTACTAAGGAATTTCAGTGGGTTATGATCGGTATAAATGACTATGGGGTCAAAACCAGAACACAAATAAAATGAAAAATGCTGTAAACCCAAAATCAAGGCCAAAAGCTCTTTCTCAATAGTTGAGTAGTTCTTTTGAGGTGGAGTGAACTTCTTACTGTAGTAAGATACAGGGTGTTCAATACCCTGATCATCCTCTTGCAGCAAAACAGCCCCAGCTCCTGTATCACTTGCATCAACAGCCATCTTAAAAGGCTTAGCAAAATTTGGAGTAGCGAGCACTGGCTGACTTAATAGAATAGCTTTAAGTTTGTTGAAAGAGGATTCACAGTTATCGGTCCAGACAAATTTAACTCTCTTTTTCAGTAGGTCTGTAAGTGGTGATACAAGAATAGAAAAGTTAAGAACAAATCTCCTGTAATAACCTACCATTCCCAAAAATCTTTGTAGCTCCTTCCTACTTTTAGGTCTGGGAAGATCACTTATAACCTGAACCTTAGCTCCTGGTGGTGCAACATGTCCATCACCAATTACGTACCCAAGGTACTGAACTTTAGCTTGACCAAACTCACACTTTGATAAATTAGCTACAAGATTAGCATGAACCAAACACTCAAGATATTTACTGACATGGCATAAGTGATCTTTCCAGTCGTCACTGAAGATTAATACATCATCAATATAAACAACACACCCTGCCAAACCCTCTGTTACAATATTCATGAGCTTCTGAAATGTGGCTGGTGCATTCTTCATACCATACGGCATTACAGAACATGCAAAAGCCTTTCCTAGTGTTACAAAACATGAGATCTCCCTAGCACGTTCAGTCATAGGTACTTGCCAGTATCCCTTTAACAAATCAAACTTACTTATGTACCTAGCCTTTCCGATCTTGTCTATGCAATCTTCCACGCGAGGGAGAGGGTAAGTGTCTGTTTTGGTTATCTGATTAACACGTCTGTAGTCAATGCAAAGCCGCTGTGACGCACCTGGCTTAGGGACTAGAATGACAGGAGAACGCCACTCGCTCTGACAGGGCTCAATCATCTTGTGGTCCAACAGGTAGCCAAGCTTCTTCTGAATGAGAGGAACTTTCACTGGGTTCACACGGTAAGGAGGCAATTTAATTGGCTTTGCGTCTCCAACATCGACATCATGCATCAACACAGTGGTTCTTCCTGGAGTGGCACGGAACACTTGCGGGTACTCCTGCAGTAATGCCGAAAACTCCTGCCTTTCCTCGGGAGGTAGATGAGAAAGCTTAGTCTGGAGATCATTCATGATATCAGGATTCTTCCCCAAACTATCACTCAGGCTCATACTGCATGGGAGAGCTTCACTTGCAGACTCGGGTGGAACAGCTACAGTGCAGACTGGATTATTTTCGTCCCGCCTGTGATATAACTTTAGCATGTTGATGTGACAAAGTTGCTTGTTCTTTCTACGATCTGGTGTGGCGATGACATAGTTGACATCACTGAGTTTCTTCTCCACGAAATAAGGACCACTAAACTTGGCTTGAAGAGGTTGCCCATGCACTGGTAGCAGAATCAAAACCTGATCTCCTGGCTGAAAGTGGCACAACCTGGACTTCTTATCATACCAAGTCTTCATCTTCTCCTGAGCAGCTCCTAAATTCTATCTCGCCAGCTGTAAAGCAGTGGACAGCCGTTCTTTGAACTTCATCACATACTCCAGCAGGTTGACGTCATCTTCCTCCGACAGCCAGCATTCCTTGAGTAACTTAAGGGGTCCTCTTACTTCATGGCCAAACAGTAGTTCAAAAGGTGAGAAGCCCAGTGATTCATTTGGAGATTCTCTTGCAGCAAACACAACGAATGGAAGACCTTTATCCCAGTCTTTCTGATGTTCCAAACAGTATTTCTTGAGCATCGATTTGAGTGTTTGATGATATCTCTCCAACGCTGCTTGGGTCTGGGGAAACTTTTGACATGAAATTACTTCCCCGGTCTGACTGTACCTCCTTGGGCAGACCAAACTTTGTGAAGAACCCTAGCATTTCCTTAATCACGTTCTTTGCTGAGATATTTCTAAGTGGAATGGCTTCAGGATAACGAGTAGCCATATCAATCAGGGTCAACACATAAGAAAATCCTGAAGAAGTCTTAGGAAGAGGGCCCACAATATCCACCAACACACGAGTGAAAGGCGCCTCAAAAGGAGGAATGGGAACTAGAGGTGCAACCTTTTCAGTCTGATTACACTTCCCCACAACTTGACAGGTGTGACAAGACTTATAATACCAGGAAACATCCCTGAAGATACCTGGCCAGTAGAAGTGTTTCAAAATGCGTGCTACAGTCTTCCTCACTCCAAGGTGTCCTGCCAAACTGGAATCATGAGCCACTCTAATGATATCCTGCCTACAAACACAAGGGATGACAACTTGATGTACAACCTCCCATTCACAGTCGGCTGATACTGTTGTGGGTCTCCAATTCCGCATAAGTACTCCTGACTTTATATAATAACAAGTAGAAGCAACAGCTGACTCTTCCTCACTGCAAGCAGAGTTAGCTAGACCTTTCAACTCAGGGTCAGCAACCTACAACTCAACCAACTCTTGACGAGACAAATTATCAATACTACGGGGTACTGCCTCATCTGGTGAGTGGTCCAAATTAGCAAGAAAAGTGTCAGCTAGGATAACATCATCATCATCATTATCCTCTAAATCACCAGTAACTTTAGACTTAGCCCTAGTGACAGCACATGCAGCGAACACATCAGGGACATCACAATCCCGGGACGCAGCCACTGGCTCACTAGACAACTGAGGAGCTGGACACACTTGACTTCCACCAATATCATTTCCAAGTAAGAAAGTTACACCTGACATTGGGAGTGTCTCAACCAACCCAACCATAACGGAACCATTAACAAAACCAGTCTCTAAATTCACTCTGCACAGAGGGACAGAGAAGTAATTATTCCCTACACCTTGTAAGATTACAGTTTCATCAGAGGAATTAACATTAGAGCCTAGAACACTGGTTAGCATAAGGGATTGGCAAGCACCTGTATCACGATATATTTTAACTGATTTCCTGTCATTACTGTCCAGAGGGCTGACAAAACCATCAGACAGGAAATTAGCACATGAACTCTTGAGAGTGTCACCTACGTTACTGCTCAAAAGAGGAGCTCCATCCTGAGAATTTAAGTTACCCCTCAAAGCAGGTTCAGTTAACTCAGTTAAAGAATTCTGGGAACTCTCAAGGGTGGACACTAGACCAATTGACTGAATATTTAAAGACTCCTTTTTGTTCACATCACGCTGTCTCCTGAAACATTTCTCCGTAGTATGACCAAGCTTACTACAATAAGTACATTTACTTTTCTGAAATCTAGAGGTGAAGCTTGTATTTACTTCCTGAGAAACTTCATCTTTATTCTCTTTCCTGTTACCTGTACTCTGAGTAGAGGCAACGTACTTACTCTCAGCTTTCCCTTTTTCTCTAGAATATCTCTTGTGAGTGAGAACATACTCATCAGCTAAAACTGCAGCATCAGACAAATTATCTATTCTTCTCTCATCAAGATATAGGCTTACATCCTTATTTATACACCTCTTGAAGTCCTCCAGCAAAATCATCTGCTTAAATTTACCAAAATCAAAATCCACATTCTTAGAATTTAACCACTGCTCTAACAGATCTTCTTTGATTTTTGCATACTCAACATGGGATTGCTTATCTTGCTTGTAAGTTGTCCTAAATTTTACTCTATAGACTTCAGGAACAAGCTCATAGGCCTTAAGAATCAAGCTCTTAACTACATCATAATTATCAGATTGATCCTGAGGCAAAGATGCATAAGTTACTTGAGCTTTACCGGTGAGAACAGTTTGAAGGAGTACTGGCCAATACTCCTTGGGCCAATTAAAACCTGTAGCTACCCTCTCAAACAACTGAAAATACTTTGTTAAATCAGATTCATTAAAAGGAGGGACAAGTTTAACATTTTTAGCCACATCAAAATCATCAGAGCTAGATGATCCAGTTCCACCTTGTTTCATGCGATACTCATGGTCTGCCTGAATCCTGGCAAGTTCAATTTGTGCCTGTATCTGTGCCTCCTGAATACGAGCATTTGCCTGAAATTCAGCCTCCTTAGCATTTGCTTGAAATTCAGCCTCCTGAATACGAGCCTGAGACTCAGCCTCCTTAGCACGTGCTTGAAATTCAGCCTCCTTAACACGAGACTCCGCCTCCTTAGCCTGAGCCTCCTGCAGGGCTAGCTGTAACTTAGCTAATTCAATCTGCGTTTGCTCATTTGGAGGAGTTACATTAAACAAGCTTTCATTAATCATGTCAACAATTTGATCTTTAGAATGATGAGAGCGAACAGCAATTCCCAATTGTTGAGCAACAAGCTTAAGTTCATTCTTTGTTCTGTTTTCTACATCACACACTGTTTGCACATTTGACAAAAAATCTTTGGCTTCATCAAGTGTAGAAATAGTAGACATCATGAATAAGTAACAGTCACAAAATATCAAGCAATATCCTTATGATAATATCCTGAATATCCTGATGAGAGGTCGCCAAATTTATGTTACGGAACAGAGAAAGATAATGTACACTTTAAGTGAGAATACTAAAAATCACTACTGTCCCGTAAAGTTCCAGGTTCAAAACAAAAGAGTTAGATAAAATTACAAGTTAAAGTTTAATGCTCAAACTAAAAACAAAACATTCAGGACTCATAAGGATAATGTAATGGCAAAAACAGGTTAAATATATGGTTAACTGCAATAGCCTCTATTAACACGAAATTAGCAAGAGTAAATTTATCTAAGTCAGCCCTGATAAAATGAAAATACACTGGGTAATGCTCAGTTAATGCAAGATAAATTATTACAGATACAAAATATTATCAAAAATGACTGACAAAAAGAACCTTTACATAAATCACAAAAAAACCTCACTAGGCCTACGAATCAACCCTATGCTACACAGCACAAGAAAAAATGCAACAACAGTTATACCCAAATTACACAGCTGCTAGATGGTTGGAGACTTCCTGAGCACTCACAACAATAACTGTACAGGGGAGGACAGAGATGTGAACAAAATGAGGAGCAGATCTAAGTGGCAATGATGCAGAGACTGAACTCATTATATAGGGGCCAGCAGAGCTTGATACAACTTGCAAGAAGGACGCGCAAATGAAGCCATGGGGACAAAGAGTTGACAATCCCGCACTGAACAACAGAAAGGACGACTTACTCTACTATAACGGTAGAAGGGGGGGACTGAGGCAGAACACGCTCGTGATCAAACAGGCAGCACACTGTACGTTAGAATTACACAAAGGATGATGAAATCATAGGCTATGTAACAATATATTTATATTTATATTTATATATATATATATTTTTTTTTTTATAATGAATGGAGGAAGGAAAAAGAAAGGAAAAATAATAAGTCCATGTGCCTAAAGGCATCCTCTATTCATAAAATACTTATAACAATTGGATTTAAAATTGAGAGGACTAAATGTATGTGGGAAGCAACTCCCAGGAAGTGAATTCCAGAGAGTAGTAGTTCTGGGGATAAATGAATTTTGATAAGCAGAGGTTCTGCATTGTGGAGGAGAGAGTGTGAGTTCCTGGGCTCTCCTAGCTGCCCGAGTATTTTGGGAGAAAATGTGAAGGGGAGGCACAATTGAAGCCAGTTCGTTAGAGCACTTACGGTAAAAATATCGATAAACTAGTGCTAAAGGAGCAACATCTCTACGTACTGATAACGGAGGAAGGTTCTGCGTTATGGCAGGATTATTGATTAATCTAATGGCTTTATTTTGAATTTTGTCCAATTGCCTCAATGCAACCGCTCCACATACACTCCACAGTGGTGAACAGTATTCGATCTGAGAACGCACATGACTTTTGTATTTTGTGACCATCTGCTCGTTAGCAAAGAACTCACGAACTCTGTACATAAGTCCCAGTTTTTTAGAAGCATTTTTAGCAAGGGATTTAACATAAGCTGTCCAGCTTAGGTTGGGGTTTAGAACAACACCTAGGATATCAATTGTAGTGGATATGGGAATACTGACATCATTTAAAATTATGTGAGCGTCTGAGGGATTCTTTCTATTGGAGAAATTAATGTAGTTAGTTTTCTGAGCATTAAATGAGACCAGATTTTTTTGTCCCCATTGATTAATTTTAGAAAGGTCCTGGTTCAGAGACACTGCTGTGTTTATTTGGGAATTTATAATATCAAATTGTGTAAAGGACGTACTAAATGTGAAAGAACTATGAAGGGTCGAGTCATCAGCATAAGAGTGTACTGGGTTGTGCGTGACAGATAGGAGGTCATTTATATGTATGAGAAAGAGGGTTGGAGCCAAAACTGATCCCTGAGGTACGCCAGCATTTATGAAATGAAACTGAGAATAAATTCCATCTACCATGACCCACATTTTTCTACTGTGAAGATAAGAAGAAATTAGAGGAACCAGTGATGCAAGGCCATAGTGTGACATCTTAGACAATAAGGCCTGGTGCCATACTCTGTCAAATGCTTTTGAAATATCAAGTGCTACTGTGTGTGTTTCACCGTGTTGGTCTATTGCTTTGTTAATCTGATGGGTAAGAAGGCAAAGAATATCTACAGTTGAAAGTTCCTGTCTAAATCCATACTGCCGATCATTGATCAATTTATTGATTTCTAGATGCTTGACTATGTGTTTGTTAATTAGTGTCTCAAAAACTTTACTAAGAACGGAAGTTATTGCAATTGGTCTATAGTTTGATGGATCAGAAGTTGCCCCCTTTTTAGGAACAGGATGGATATTTGCTTCTTTCCAAGGGGCTGGAAAAATTGAGGTACAGATGCATAAGCGGAAAAATTTTGCCAATATAGGAGCCAACACTGAGGAGCAATTTTTAAGTACTATTGAAGGAATTTCATCTGGACCAGTAGCTTTGTCTGCTGATAGATTCTGTAATACGGCTTGTACGTGTCTGGTGGGGAATCAAAATCAAGTACAGGAATATTATGATTATACGAATTTAGGGTTGAGTTTGTTGAAAAAATGTTAACAAGAAGGTTGGCTTTTCCACGTGGGTCACTTACTAGATTTCCATTGGGAGCCTGTAACGGTGGAATGGAAGAGGTGGTAGTGAAGTTAGTTTTGAATGAATTAAGGGCTGGCCAGAATATTTTGTTATCATTTGGATTGTTTAGTAGTTTGTTAGCTTGTCTATGTAGAAAGTTTGATTTAGAAAGATTGATAATGGTTTTGGCACGGTTTCTGATATTTTTATAATAGTTAAAGGCTTCTTTGGTTTTGGTCCTTGTATAAGTGTTATAGGCTATTGTTTTATGTTCTGTTAATCTAGCAAAATTGTGTTCAAACCATTTAGGAGAATTAAATGCCGACTTTAATGAAATCCTGTATGTGGCCCAATGTGGAATTTGCATCATGGGAGAAACAGGAGGTCCAAGGAACATCCAAGAGAAAATTTTGAGGTCCTTCCCAGTCTGCCCTGTCGTAGTGCCATTTAGTCATCACGATAGGTTCAAAGCAGGAGGGTATGGTAGGTGTGAAACTGGTGGCTTGAATCAGACAATGATCCGAGGATCCGAGGGGGGACTTCACTTCGACATTATAATTATCTGAATTGGTTGTTAGAAACAAGTCCAATAGGTGGGGATTTTGATCAGGGTTGTCTGGTACACGGGTGGGTTGACTGACTAACTGGGTGAGATTAAATGAGTCTGCAAATAGCTCACATTCAAGACCAGAGTCATCAGTTCTGGGTGAATAAGTGAACCATTCGACATTATGGACATTAAAATCACCCAGAATAGTAATTTCTGATGCAGTATTAATGTTGAGGACACTTAGTTGTGAAGACAGAGAGTCAAATAAACTCGGCTCTGGAGGGGCATTAGGGGAACGATAAACACAACAGAAATACTTAATTTTACCAAAAGAATTTAATTTGTATATGGAATAGTCGAAAAAAGGAAAATTAAATTTAGTAATCTCCTCCAGGGCAATTTCTGATTTAGCAAGGCAACATACACCTCCTTTGGGACTGAAATTTTGAATCAAGATATAACCAGGAAAATTAAATCTAACTAAATCAGAGGTGGAGCTTATTTGTGTCTCTGTCAAAAATAGCAGATCAGGGGATTCAAACTGGAGGAAATTTTGAACAGAGTTGATGTTGAAGTCCCCTAATATTGCAAAAGAAAATTTTACTGCACTGACGAGCATATTTATGGCGTCGCAACACTGGAGGTGGCACAGTCACTTGATGACAACCGGGAGGGCCCTGTGCAGACAACCCAGCTCTGATTCCCAGTGTAGCAGCAGCCATGGTTCTTTTTATGGGGGGAAGAACAGGGATGTGTTGTGGAATGGGTATGATACGTAATGACAAGATCGGTGTTTTTTGGAGAGAGGATAGCTGGTTTAAGGTAATGTAATATAATGTGGATGTGTGTGTTGTTTAAAGAGGGCAGCCTGATGCCCTCCGGTGTGTGAGTCAGAAAGATGTCTAACCAGCTACCAAGGTCTAGGAGAGAAAATGGAATCCAGGCTACTCCTTGAGTCTCCTGTAACCTTGGCGGTAGTACTTCCCTGGGCGGGGCTGTCTACCCCTACTACATATATATATATCATCATCAGCCGTTTGAGTATCCACTGCAGGACCGTCCTATCCCGACCGAAGTAGGGACGATACAGCCAATGTATCTCTACCAAGTGGCTTAGGCTGTCTGGAAGAGATTGTATGTAGGGTGAGAAGTGCCTGTAAGTGTAATTGTAGGGTTGGAGTGGCCTTGAATGTGTGTGTAGTCTGTGAACCAAGTGTAATCGGCTCGCGCAAGCCGACTGGGTGCATGCATACTTTATAGTAAGCAACACTGGTTCAACCACAGCACCCCTTGTGTCCGCCAATGCTGTACGCGGCTGGGTGAACACCCCCAAAGTTTATTACCCTGGTGGGGCAAGACCCCTGGTTCACCAGTGTACGATATGCGCACTCCACCACTGTACCACAGAGGCTCCATATTAAATATATATATATATATATATATATATATATATATATATATATATATATATATATATATATATATATATATATATATACTGTGTTCAGTAGCCAGTTTAAGGTTCATTTACTAATACTTCAGACTGTATAGGTTCCGCTAGATTTTGTTCGTAGCCAGAGGTACAGTACATTAAGAAGGTTTAATGGCAGTCTATGTTAGTTCTAGTACAAAACTGATTTGGTTTGGTCCAGCAGTAGCCTAAATTAGTCAGGTTGGGTGATTTAATGTGTTTAGGTTAGCCTAAATTAGTCAGCTAAGGTGATTTAATGTGTTTAGGTTAGCCTAAATTTGTCAGCTAGAGTGATTTAGTATGGTTAGTTTAGGTTTAATTTGAGTCTATAGTAAGGAGAATGACTGCGTTAGTCAAGGTTATCATTTGTAGTCTAGTTTACTTTAGAAGGTATAAATGTCTTGTATACAATTTTATGGCATAAGAGTTTTGCACAGCACCGGAGACATGTTGGTATTTCCTGTAGGCCTATTTCAGCATTTTACTCATTCAAATTTAAAGTTGCCCGGTTTTCATTTTTTCTGCGCCCTATGCTGTAAGATCTTTGCATATACCGGTATCTTATAACTGAACTGAAAATAGAAGTAATCGACATAATACTGATCTGTTATCATAAATTCTTATTTTAATAACAATATCTTTGATATAACATTTCAGATCTGTGAGACCCAAGTTCCCGCTTTGTATATTTGTAAACGCTACCCGGAATATAATATTTCCTAACAAAGGCAAGTTTGACAGGTTGTACATTATTACTAGGCCCTGCTTCATGCTCACTTGGTCATGCATCTGTTTCTTCATCCAGTTCATTTTTATTTTTTTTTTCGGACTTTAACCAACCAGATCAATTTACTTTCTCACCACCCATGAAATGGCAGCTGCATCGTAGTGACGTGAAGTGGGACTTTTATTGGCTGTACTTATTAACTTTTCCCACTTTTATTTCCGTTTTCATATCCTAGAAAGCGAAAGAAACTGTACTCTTAACCCTGGGGAGACTGCTGTCTGGAACTAGGCATCCTTTTTATCGCATATGAATCCCTTTTTGGTTTGGTGTTATGGCAGAAATTGCATCGTCTGCTGTGTTATTTTAGAACCAGCACGTGCCTGTCATGATTACGTGCCCAGCAAACATGATTGTGTTGGATCAGAACCGTACCGATGCTGGCTTGTGATGGCACGTGGTGTCGGAATGGCATAGGCAAACCAGATGACCTGAATCGTACCAGTGCAAGTGCCGACAACCGTTTGCACACAGATCCAGATTCGGTTCTCTTCTGGAACATGTATGTGTCGGAAGCCAGTAATCAAATCTGAATCGGGTGTAGTAGACAGCTGTAACTAAGCCCAATACGTTAGGTGTAGTTACATCACGTCAAGTTTATACAGAGTACAACTTTTTAAGGCATAGATAATGTCAGGAGGAGAGTTTGGAAAGCAGTTAGGGCAAATCAAGTTTAATTTAACTGAGCTATAATTATATGTATTAAGAGGTATTATTTACCGTAAAGCGAGAAGAATATGTCAAATATTAGGCTAGGTAAGCGTCTTTTGAGGTGTGTTTAAATTTTTTTTCATCCATTCATCCATCCATCCTTAGCAATAGAAATTTACAAATATATGGGTATATTTAGACATACCTATAATGTAGATATCACAGGGGACAATAAGGAGGACTATATTTGTTCAGGCCTAAGCGATGTGGATGATTTAGTTTGCTCTCTCTCTCTCTCGCTCTCTCACTCTCTCTCTCTCTCCCCCCCCAGAAGAATCAGTACGGTGGAAAGAAGTAAATATGCTCAACAGGAACAAAGAAGACACTATAATTATAATATCTTCTCACGGCCATGAATTGACATTGTATAACTGTGTCGGGGCGCTGAAAAATAAAAAAACGTGTGTGTGTGTGTGTGTGTGTGTGTGTGTGTGCAGAGAGAGAGAGAGAGAGAGAGAGAGAGAGAGAGAGAGAGAGAGAGAGACGGGGTATGTATAGGAATCATCATCACGCCTGAACTACTAGTTAAGTTTTCTGCCAAACAACACAGTGACCAACCATTATGGTATCCTTATTAGCATTTGGTTTGTGCTGCTGAAATGTTCTTCTCCGTCAAGCAAACCGTCTCTTAACTCGAGGAAACAGTAAATACCACCACTAGCCTAACAGGAAGGTAGACATTCGAGTTAACAAGAAAATGGTTTTGAGGCTTCATACTGCAGAGCATGCTAAGGAAAAGAATAAATCAACTATCACGCTTTAACACCTCGGGCGATTCCCTCCAAACTTGGCACATAAACAAACTGGATGTTGAATTAAACATATGCTTCATGTGTTATGGGCTGTGAATGCATCTCGGTGCATGCGCAAAACTATATTCCAAGACTGTTTTCCAGACTGCCGGGTGCGTATCCTGGCGAGGCGCTTAGTATGAGTAAGGAGGGCACATTATCATGGCAAAAGCTGTTATAAGTAGCTAAAAATAAAATAAGAATTTTTTGACAATGACGATCTGAAAGTAGCACTTCATTTATCAATTGTTGTTGAATTAATGAACCTAACTCTTTTTAGGAAGTATATCAGAATTTTGCAATAAATAAATATATGAAGACAATATGAAAGTTTGAATCCCAAGGCTTCTGCAGAGCATTCGAACATGTGTGATCGCCATGACAAAAGTTTTAAGCGTTGTAGTTCACTTGTGTCAAATTTGCCATATTGGGTGCCATAACATTATTTGTCCCAGTAGTAATATTTTTATTTTCAATTATATAAAAATAATGATCTGATTTCACCAATTTTTTTGCTGACGTGTAATTTCATGAAGGTAAACGCATCGAAAAAAAAATTAAGGAACAAAGAAACAAAGAAAAAAATCTAACGGAACTGTGAGAGAGAAAAAAATATGTAATCAGCCCTTTTATATCACGTTTGCCAAAGCGTTAAAATAATCATACAGTGAAGAGCAGAGAATGCTCATTTCCCTGTTACATACTCCGACCTTGTGAACAGTGTCGTGGGAGTGGCGGCGCTACTAGAATATTTGGAAGTTAAAGGATAATTATGAATGAAAGTTTAGAGACCACGGCTCTAAGGGAATGGATCAATATCCACCACGGTAGACAAATTAACCAAACTGGAACTTATGGTGAGCATGAATTACTTGCTTTGGTATTCTTCGATGCCTGGTGTGGATATCCAAAACTACTATGCAGTATATTCTACACTCTTTGACTTTATAGTGATAGCATTGGTGATGACGATAGCAGTGTTGATGATGGTGGTTAGTATGGTAGTGGTAATGATGATAGCAGTGTTGATGATGGTGCCTAAGAAAGGTAGTGGTGATGATGAGACCAGTGTTGCTGATGATGGTCAGTATGGTTGTGGTATTGATGATAGCAGCGTTGATGATGGTGGTTAGTATGGTAGTAAAGTGATGATAAAAATTTTGATGGTAGTGGTTATTATGGTAGTGATGATAGCAGTGTTGATGGTGGTTAGCATGATAGTGGTATAACGATAGCAGTGTTGACGGTAATGATGGTAACGATGTTAATAATGATGAGAGTAATGTTAGCGATAGTGGTGATTATCAAGGGCACCTCCAACCTCTTGGCCGCTTCAGATCGTCACACCCTGTCCCTCTCCTTTCATCAGGAAAACTTTGAACATAAAGATGAGTCTTTGGGAAACTATGTTGACAAGAGGAGGCTGGAAGTTGTAGGACGATATTGAAGGGTGTGTTGGGAGAGTGTCTGGAGGTGTACATGGAGAGTGGGCGATGAGGTTGCACGACATGTTATGATAATGAAGGGCTGAAAAATGTATGTAACAGGAACTGTATGTGAGGGTGACGCTTAATGAGATATAGGACTGGTTTAACTGATGGCAGTGTAAGTGACTGAAGAATAAGAAATGAGTGCGTCGATCAGCCCTCCAGTTATTGTGTCGTGTCTTTTGCATGTAATTGCCTTATTAGCCTGATGGTGACTGTCCATGTGCGTAATCTCTGCTAGAATCTCTTACCAGTCCCTTAACTGTAATGTAACCTTTAACAACAGTTTCTAAGCTCTTCACAGTTCTTCATCTTTTCAACCTTCCGCAATCACATTCCTAGATCTGTTCACCCAATTTCCATTCATTCTCTATACATGCAGAAAATATCTCATTCTCCTCCTTGGCTTCAGATTTGTATTGCATAGAATTACTAGCACGCTCTCAGATCCCCATATGCAGTTCTATTGTCCAGATTTGTCATTCAGGAAAACACTGTATATCCATCTGGCCGCCTCATCACTGTGCACTCAAATCTACGGACGTCTTCCACGATTACACTCTGTTTCACTACCCTGATATATTACATAATATCTCTTGTAATATGCAGGATACAATTTTCGTTTAATGTGACGAGAAAGTCCCTTCGTTGTTGATAGATAAGTTTTCAAAGTATCTTTCATTTAATCCACATCTTATAACGGTACTAGCATCAACCTCTCATGACTGATAGTAATATGAAACAAAGAAGCAGATAGTACCTTCCTCCCCATTAACATAGCTCTTTCTCCCGTTGGTTTCACTACTCACTTGTTGGTTCCGATAATCTTGCTATGTGACGTGAAGCCAGTGTGGTGTATTATTGCCTGAACACATTCATGTCACCATCTCACCATCCTTTGCCGGACTTAAAATCTTTCACTTCACATCATGCCAACATATCGCAGCTCACACGCCCCACCCCCTTCACCCTTCACACTGCCACCTCCACCTCTGGCACCGCAACCATCACCCCTGGCAAACAAGAACTAGACACCACCACTACTTATCGTTTCTTCAACTTTTTCTCTCCTTTTAATAAACTGCTGTAGAACAATGGCGTTGGTTTGTATTTCCTGTGGCTACCAAGCAAGGAATTTATTCAATATGGGGAGATATCTTGGTGTAAATGAGTTAGAAACAATGTTTAATAATCTTTTATCACAAATATTGCATGGTCATTTTATTCTTGTACACCTTGTAGTGAATGCATTAACTTTTCTTGCAGACTGATTATTAACCCTTAGTATCAGCTATGTAGTCAAGAGAAATGTCTCTACTTTGCCGTGCTTAACCCTCTGAAATAAGCGACGAATATTTTCACAGCACTGTTTTGTATGACATGTACTGTATGAATGATCCCATTATTTGTCACTCGTTTAAGCTACTATGGCATCAGAACCAATTCATATTACGTCATATTAAGAGACGTACTAAGCATACGAAGAATTATCTTTCAGTTCCAATGTCATATTTAGGAACATAAACTATTATTATTATTATTATTATTATTATTATTACCATCATCATTACTTTTATTATTATTTTTATAATAATAATAATAATAATAATAATAATAATAACACTAATAATAATAATAATAATAATAATAATAATAATTATTATTATTATTACTATTATTATTACTGCTACTACTACTACTGCTACTACTGCTGCTACTACTACTACTACTACTACTAGTGCTACTACTACTGCTACTATTACTACTATTACTACTACTGCTACTACTACTACTACTACTACTACTACTACTACTATTGCTACTACTACTACTACTGCTACTGCTACTACTACTACTACTACTACTACTACTATTTCTACCACTACTGAGGACAGTAAATCACCCATGGGGATGAGGGTGTGTTCATGGAATGTGGGAAGTTTGAGGGGAAGAGCAGGGGAAGTCGTTGAGGCATTCAGTAGGAGGTGGGTGGATGTGGCGTGTTTGCAGGAAGTCCAGTATAGGGGTGGATCAGCCAGAAAGATTGTTGGGAAGGACTGTTGCTATAAGTTGTTTTGGCAAGGGGGGGACAGACGGATATGGAGGTGTTGGTGTGATGGTTGCGGAGAAATGGGTGGAATATGTTATGAATGTTTTGAGAGTAAGCGATAGGATATTGGTAGTGAAAATTCTGTTGGGAAGAAAGATAGCTGCGATTATATCGGCATATGCTCCACAGGCAGGATTGGATGAATCAGAGAAAGATAGATTTTGGGATGATTTAATACGTGTAGTGGGTGGTATGCGGGATGATGAGATAGTGATTTTGGGAGGGGACTTAAATGGTCATGTAAGTGAAGCAGCACAAGGTTATGAAGGAGTGCATGGGGGATGTGCGTATGGTATAAGGAATGCAGAAGGGGAAAGGATACTCGAGTTTGGGGAGGCAACGGACATGACTGTGTGCAACACATATTTTAGGAAAAGAGACAGTAGGTTAATTACGTATGAGTCTGGGGGAAATAGCAGTCAGATAGATTATTTTCTGGTTAGGAGGGCCGATAGGAGGTTAGTGAGGGATGTTAAAGTTATAGGAAGTGAGGAGTGTGTGCAGCAGCACAAACTATTGATTTGTGATATGGTGCTTAAAGAACAAGTGATGAAAAAGAGGACTTATGTACCTAGGAGGAAAATATGGAAGCTGAAAAACCAAGTAGTAAGGGATGCCTTCTATAGCGAGTTGAGGAGAGTGGTGGCTGAACAGTGAGCTGTAGACAGAGGCGTTAATGAAAAGTACAGAGCCCTCAAGAACAATTTCTTGAGAGTTACTGATGTAACATACGGCTGGACAAGAGGACCACCAAGACATAAAGTAACTTGGTGGTGGGATGAGGGTGTAGAAGCTGCAATTAAGGAGAAAAAAAGGCTTTTCCGGGAATGGAAGAAGGGTGGTAGCAAAGAGGAATATTTGGCTGCCAAGCGTAGGGCTAGGAGAGAGGTATACAGGGCAAAGTCTGAGTCACAGAGACAATTACTTGATAACCTAAATCATGGGGAAAAGAAAAATATATTTAGGGTGGCAGGTCAGGTGAAGAGGGATAATCGGGATATCATAGGTGAGCAGTGTGTGAAGAATGATGAAGGAAGGGTAGTGGTGAACAGTGAGGATATTAAAGATGCATGGAGAGAGCATTATAACCGGTTGTTGAATGAGGAGTTTGACTGGGGCAGGGAAGGTTTGGAGCCAGCAGATCCAGTGTCTGGCCCTTGGCCTTTGATTGATAGTGCTACTGTGAGTGAGGCAATAGGCAGGATGAGGGTGGGGAAGGCAGCAGGTGTGTCTGGGTTGACTGCCGAAATGTTGAAGGCCTCAGGCGAGATAGGGGTGAGTTTAGTCACTGACCTGATAAATAGGATTATTTATGAGTCTGTTGTCCCAGATGATTGGCTGAAGAGTGTAATTGTAAATGTGTATAAAGGGAAGGGTGATGCCCTGGAAAGAGGAAATTATAGAGGTATAAAGCTTTTAGATCAGATAATGAAGGTAATGGAGAGAGTTTTAGAAGGTATGATTAGAGAAAGAGCGAATATTGATGAGATGCAGTTTGGGTTTATGCCAGGTAGGGGGACCACTGATGCCATATTCATTGTTCGACAGCTTCAAGAAAAATATATTGGTAGGAGAAGGGATCTTTATTTTGTTTTTGTTGATTTGGAAAAGACCTTTGACAGAGTCCCTAGAGAGGTGGTGAAGTGGGCAATGAGAAAGCTTGGCTTGGAGGAGTGGCTGGTTAGGGTGGTTATGGCCATGTATGTGGGTGCTCACATCCAGGTGAGAGTGAATGGAGATTTGAGTGATGAGTTTTCCGTAAATGTTGGTATGCATCAGGGGTCAGTCTTGAGTCCCATGTTGTTTATCATGGTACTTGAAGCCCTTTCACGTGACTTTAGAAACGGACTCCCGTGGGAGTTGTTGTATGCTGATGATTTGGTGTTGCTTGCAGAGAATGAAAGGGAGGCGGAGGAAAGGTTTAGGAAGTGGAGAGATGGTGTGGGGTAAAAGGGTTTAGGGGTAAATGCAGATAAACCAAAAGTGATGATATCTAAGGTTGGTGGCAGTACTGTCAAAGACGAGGGAGAGTGGCCATGTGCAGTTTGCCACAAGGGCGTGGGAAGTAATTCCATCTTGTGCGGTGTGTGTGATAAATGGGTGCATAAGAGATGTAGTGGTATCAGAGGTAGACTGCGAGATAATGCTGATTTTATGTGTACGGCGTGCCGGGGTGAGCAGGTGGAGATCGTCAGACGTGAAAGGATTGAACTTGCTGGTGAATCTCTTGAGTATGTGGAAGAGTTTTGTTATTTGGGAGACATGTTGTGTGCTGGAGGTGGGGCTGGAGCTAGCTCTGTGGCTAGGGTGAGAAGTGGTTGGAAGAAGTTCAGGGAGCTCTTGCCTTTCCTGACATTGAGAGGGCTCTCCCTACGTGCTAAGTGGTCTTTGTATGCAGCATGTGTTAGGAGTGTAATGCTGTATGGCAGTGAGACCTGGGCAGTGAAGGAGGAAGACATTCTCCGGCTCAGACGTACAGAAATGACAATGATTAGGTGGATGTGCAGTGCGTCCCTGCGTCCAAGGCCTGGAGGGGTTGGGTTTACAATGGAAGAGTTGAGAGGTAGGATGGGACTGGAGTGGTATGGACATGTGGAGAGGATGGGGGATGATAATTGGGTGAGGAAGGTGAGAAGTGTTAATATTGGGGGTGGGGTTATGAGGGGTAGACCGAGAAAGACATGGGACTAGGTCATTAAGTGTGACCTTAGGGTTAAGGGACTGAACAGGGAGGCTGCAATGGATCGTGCAGCGTGGAGAGCCGCCATTAGGTGACCAAGGCCGACACATGCAAGCATGTTGGAGCCTTTAAAAACGAAACGAAACGAAAACGAAACGAAACGAAACTACTACTACAATTATTATGTGATGATGATGATGGTGGTGACCAGGAGAGGGCAAACGCCGTGGGACGCATAGTCTCACTTACCCTCTGACTCCACCCACGAGGGTCCCTTTGTGCAAGCCTCCAGACAGAAAATCTTCCTCCTCTGAGTATCTCTCGACAGGAGTGATCGATCTGCTCCAGCCATGAGTTACGTGGCCTTCCCCTTGGCCTCCTCCATCCTGGGTTAACTCGTTCAGAGATCCCCTGTGGGCAGGATCAGTCTCAGGAAATCAGGTCACGTGCTCGTATAGCTGGAGCTGGCGTTGACGTATTAGGTGGGTAATAGGCCTCGATCCAGTCTCACGGAGTAGTGGCTCGTTATGCACCTGGTTGTGCCAGCAATGTCCAATGATCCTGCGAAGACACTTAGTACCAATGGGGCCAATTCGCGGCTTCAAAGTCACTGTTTAGTGTCCACATCTCACAGCCATAAAATAAGGCAGGGAGCACCAGCACCTTGAAGATGCTAACTTTCGTCCTTGTACACCAGTGGTTCCCAACTTAGGGGTAAATTACCTCCCGGGGGTAATATGGCAGTTTCTGGGGGGCAACGGTGGGGTGAAAAGAACTTTCGTCCTTCTACAATCTGCACAAATGATGACAGTGCCAAATACCCGAAATGAGTGAGTCCATAACTCCACAGACCAGCCCAGTGCGATGAGAGATCTCACTGTGTGATCTGCCATTGGTAACGTGATCGTGTTTACCGTGAAGAAGGAAGAGTGGTTTGAGCGCACAGGCTGGGATTTCAAATCTGTGGCTGGTAACTATCGAAAATTTGAAGGATAATGGATGATTTCAAGAGGAAAAGGAGTTAGAAACAAGAAGTACAAGAGTTGTGGATTCATAGGGAAAGTAAATGAGCAAGAAAAATGCGGGAACTGCGAGGAAGTGGACAAAAGGAGGAAGAACGCATGTAAGCACTGTATGAAGAAAGTCCTTAGAGAGGAGAATGATATCCAGTGCGACAACTGTGAGTACTGGTTTCATGCTTATTGTGAGAAACTAGGACAGGAATGGTATAGAAACCTGTGTAACAACAGAGGGAGGCTATGGTTCTACATGGGGTGCGAGGAACAGGTGAAAATAAAGCTGAACGAGGCAGAAAAGATTAGAAAGAATAATATGGAACTGAAAAATGAGCTAAAAGAGATAAGGGATGAGACGGAAAGAGCAAAGAAAAAGGCGGAAGAGATGTATGAGGAGGGAAAAGGAAGAAGTGAAGGAAAAGGTGGAACTACTGAGATAGGTGAGTTAATGGAGACAGGCAACAATAAAGCCAAGGAGAGAGAGGATGAGCTAGTGAAGTTAAGGAAAGGATTTGAGGAGATGCAGAATAAAATGGATATATTAGCTCAGAGGATGGAGAATATGGAAGAAGAATTAGGGGAAAAAATCTCAAAAAAGATAGAGGAAATTTTAGAGGAAATGAGAAATAAGGAAAAAAGGAAATGCAACATAGTGATGTTTAATGTACCCGAGGATGCGACGCTTAGTTTAAAGGAACTAAAAGAAGGAGATGAAGCAAGGTGTATGGATATATTCACGAACGAGCTCAATATTGAAGAGGTGAAAATAGTGGAAACAACAAGGATGGGGAGGAATAGACAAGAAAAGGGTGAAAATAAACCAAGACCAGTGTTGGTAAAACTGGCTAACACCTGCATCAAATGGAAAATAATTGGAGAGGCCAAAAAAACTAAGATTCTCAAAAAGTGATGAATATAAAAAGATCTTTAGTGTACCTGACCTAACAGCAGAAGAAAGAAGAAAAGATAAAGAGCTAAGGGATCAGTTAAAGGAAAAAAAGAAAGAGTGGAGAAAGAGATTGGTACATTGATAAGGGTCAGCTAAAAAGAAGAAATTTTCGACAAAGAAACTAAGAAAGAAAAACAACAATAAGAAAAGTGAGGGGAGAGAGGAAGAGGCAAAGGAAAATGTAATGATAAGATGTTTAAACATACAAGGACTAACAAATATAAAGATGGGGGAAGTAGAAGAGATGATAGGAAATAATGTGTTAATGTGCCTGACAGGAACGCAATTAAAAACAGACAAGATAAATATGTCTGAGGAACTGAGACATGTCAGCAGCAAGAGAGAAATGAAGGATAAAAAAGGTGGAGGAATAATATGTTTATGGAGGAAGGAAAATGAGATGGAGTTAGAAGATCTAGGGAGTAAGATAGATGATATGATGTGCCTAAAATGTAAGGAAAGAAATGATGCCTTCTGTCTAGTGGTGGTATACTTTCCATGCAGAGGAAAAGAGGAGGAAAGGAGTAAAAGAAAGAACATGCAACAAGAACTGGAGAGAATAATGGAGGAAGTACAGGAGGAACAAATATTAATAATAGGTGACCTTAACGGCCATGTAGGATTTTTGGGGTGAACAAAACCTAGATGAAGGAGGAAAGGTGGTATTAGAATTAATGGAAAAAATATAGTAATGACAGTTGTAAATAATGACACAGCATGTAAAGGGAAATACACATGGGAAGGAAGAGGGAAGAAAAATGTTACTGACTATGCATTGTATAATACTAAAATGTACAGAAGGTTTATAGACATGTTAACAGATGAAGAAAAGGAAGCAACAGATCTATCAGACCATAATTTAATGCAAGTAAGACTCAAAAAGGTAGTAAACGGAAAGAAACAAAGGATAGAAAAGGAAAAAGGAAGAGAATATTATACAAAAGATGAAGAGGCACTCAAGATATACTTAGAAGAACGTGAGGAAGAATGTAGAGAAGAGGGAAGATTAGATATGGAAAAGATGGAAAAAATAATGAAAGAAGTAGCTGAGGAAAAACTAAAAAGAACTTACAAGAGACGGAAAAGAGGAGAAAAATGGGAGCCACCATGGATAACAGAAAATAATAAAAAGAGAGATAAAGGTGAGAAAAGAATTAAACAAGAAAAAGGAAAACACAGAATGAGCAAGAAAAACGAAAACTTGAAGAGGAATATCAGAAACAGAAAAAGAGGGTACAAGGAATAATAAGGAAAGAAATGTACAAACACAAGGAAACGGTAACAAAGGAAATAAAGGAAGGAAAGGACAAAGGAAAGAAACTATGGGACAATATAAACAAGCTGAAAGGAAAAGAGGTAAAAAGAGAAGAATGCATAACTATATACTTAGAAGGAAAAAAGCTAAGCAAAGGGGAAGCTGAGCGGGAACTGATACATTTTTGGGAGAGCATATACCAGAAGGAGGATAATATGATACAAGAGGTATGGAATCATGAGAAGAGGGAAGAATATGAAAGAATGATATGGAATGAAGAGGAAGATAAAATACAGATCTTGGTTACTGGAACATCAGGCCCAGCAATAATAAGGGAACACTTGGACATGGCAGAAGAAGTACAGAAATATTGTAATAGAATGAAGGATAGGAAAATAACAAAAGAAGAAATAAGAAATAGCATAAAATCAGTAAAAGCAGGGAAGGCAGCTTGTCCAAACGGACTAAAGCCAGAACTATTCAAGGCAATGCTGGGAAGTGACAAATGCTTCGAGTACTTAGTGGATTGATTCAATAACATTTTGGAGAAAGGAGAAACCCCAGATAGTTGAACAGAATCAAGAACGATAATAATTCACAAAGTAAAAAAACCCGGAGGCAAACAAACTGAGGCTGATAATGTTAACCAATACAAAATTTTTATGATGACAGTAAAGGAAAGAAATGATAATCATTTACTTGGAAATCAAGAAGAAAAGTTAGAACAAACGGGTTTCACAAAAGGAAAAAGGATAGGGGATAAAATATATATATATATATATTGGCCTGGGAGGAAGGTAGAGTCCCGGAGGATTGGAAGTCAGGTATAATTATTCCCTTGTACAAAGGAAAAGGGGAAAAAGAAGTGTGTGGTAATCATAGGGGCATTTGTCTTCTTAGTATAATAGGAAAAGTATATGGTAGGATACTTATTGACAGAGTTAGAGAAAGAACAGAGAAATTAGTTGGAGAAGAACAGGGAGGCTTTAGAAAGGGAAGAGGTTGTGTAGATCAGATATTCATTCTTAGATCTTTAGTGGAAAAGTTTCTAGAGAAGGGAAAGAAGTTGTATGCGGCTTTCATGGATTTGGAGAAAGCATATGACAGGGTGGATAGACTAGGATTGTGGAAAGTGTTAAGAATATATGGAATAGATGGGAAGTTGTTGAATGCTGTGAAGAGTATGTACGATGGTGCGAAGGCTGCAGTGCGTGTGGATGGTGAACTAAGTGAATTTTTCTCTTTGAAAGTTGGGTTGAAACAGGGATGTGTCATGTCTCCATGGTTGTTCAATCTGTACATGGATGGGGTAATAAAAGAGGTACAAGGTAGGGTAGTCGATGTTGGAGTGGCCCTGGTGAGAGAGGATAGTGTTTGGAAACTCCCTGTACTGTTGTTTGCAGATGATACCGTGTTGTTGAGTGAAGACGAAGGGGAGCTGCAAGGCTTGGTGGATGAGTTTGAGAGAGTGTGTGAGAAACGGAATCTAAAGGTGAATGTAGGGAAGAGTAAAGTGATGGTCTTTGAGAGAGGTGAAGTCAGTGAATGTACAGCGAGGTTGGATGGTGAGGAATTGGAAAATGTGAGTACGTTTAAGTACTTGGGTAGTGTGATGAGTAAGGATGGAGGTTTGGAGGGTGAAGTGCTTGAAAGGGTACAGCAGGGAAGAAAGGTTGCTGGTTGTTTGAAAGCAGTGATAAGAAACAGGGAAGTGAGCATGGAAGTGAAAAAGTTACTACATGACAGTATTGTGATACCAACTCTAACGTACGGAAGTGAAGCTTGGACGTTGTTGGAAGGACACAAGTCAAGAGTGAGAGCCGTGGAAATGAGTTATTTAAGAGGAGCCTGTGGAGTCACATGGAGAGACAGGCTGACGAATGAGGATATAAAGGAGCGTTGTGGTGTTGATGTGGATGTGATAGGAAACGTTATGAGGAACACACTGAGGTGGTTTGGCCATGTGGAGAGGATGGAGGGTCAAAGACTGACGAAGAGAGTGTATGTGAGTGAGGTGGAGGGGGAAAGAGGGAGGGGGAGGCCGAGGATGAGATGGAGAGATGGGGTGGAGAGGTATATGAGAGAGGGGGGGTGTGAGTTGGGCGCAGGGGAGTGAAATGGCGGGGGACAGGGCGACTTGGAGGCGATTTGTTTGTGGCCACCCCAAACGGGATTGAGGCGTCTGGCAAGATATATATATATATATATATATATATATTTATATATATATATATATATATATATATATATATATATATATATATATATTACACTATTGCACTGAACAGACATATGAGCAGAAAAAACAAATGTTTGGAGCGCAATAGATTTTAAGAAAGCATACGACTATGTAAGCAAGGATAAAATGACTGCAGCAATGAAACATTATAAGACAGACAGCAAAATAAAGGAAATATACAAGAAGGACAAAACAATAATAACACTAAAAGAAGATAGACAGGTGGAAATCAAGATACAAAATGGCATAAGGCAGGGATGTAATGAATCTACCACATTATTCATGCTGATAACATACATGATAATAAACAATCTGGAGGGCATTAACTATGGATATAAAGATGAAAGAATAAAGATTAATGCTCTGTTTTTCGCAGATGATGGGCTGCAAATATCCCAGAGTTTGGATAATGCAAGAAAATATGTAAGGGAGCTAATTGAAATAAGTAAGAAATGGGGGCTGGAAATAAACAAGGAGAAAAGCAACTTCAACCTATTTAATGTGGGAGAAGAAATACAAGATATAGAAGGAATAAAAGTGGTGGATAAAATTAAATATCTTGGAGTAACAATAAACAACAAGAGGAAATGTTTGAATGAACACAAACAGGATTTAATAAAAAAGGCACAAAAACTTGCAAACCTGACTTACAGTATAATTGTGACGAGCTGCAATAAGAGGATGATTGGAAAAAACATTCTGGAAAAGTGTTGCGGTGCCAGCACTGATGCACGGGGCTAGTGTACTAGATTTCAAGAAAGAAGAGTTACAGAAATTACAAAGAATCGAAAACGGTGTGTACAGAACAGTATTAGGAGGAAGAAGAAACACAGCATTGGCAGGAATAAGAAGAGAGGTGGGATCTTCACTGTTTGAAACAAGAGTGATAAAGGCAAGGCTGGCATACATTCAGTCAACATTAAAAGGAGGAAGGAATGAACTAGTGGAGAAGATCATGAGAAAAACCCTGGAAGGAGGAACTGATACCTGGGCAAAAAAATAACAGGAATTTCATGAAAAGAATAAAAATCAGCGAACATAGATTTATAGAAGAAAGTAAAGAGAAACTGAACAAAAAGGTGGAAGAACAAGACCTAGAACCGTGGAGAAAAGTAGGAGAAAGATCAGGCTTAAAGATATATAGGCAATGGAAGAAACAGATGGGGAAAAGCGAAAATATGTATGACAACAGGCCAGAATCAGTGATATTATTTAGGGCAAGAACGAACAGCTTGCCGTTGAGAGTAGAAAACAGGCACCAAGAGGGAAATGCAAGATGCCCTGTGTGTAATGAAGTCCTGGAAGACCTGGAACACTTTCCAATGTTTTGCGAAGGAAACACAGATGAAAGAAAGATGATCAATAAATTACATCAGCCATGCGAGGAAAATAAAGAGAGAATAATAGGAAGACTCTTATTTGAATATGAAAACATGAAAGAGATACAAAAGGTAAAAGACTACATATATGCTGCATGGAAAAAGCGAGAGAAGAAACTGAAAAGCGAACAAGAACCAGCCGCAGACTAAAGAACAAGAGGGGAGCCGTTACAAAGGCATATCCCCGAAAAATCATCGGATCGGATCGGATGGACCACACTACCGAGATAAGAGACTCTTTCCAAGACTTCTATATCCTCGTCACATGCTTAGACAGACTGAACTGCTTCATCCAACAAGCCACCAAATTCCTGGACCTTGGTCTTGGCCCAAGAGACCTTAAATCCCAATAGCTTCACATTCTCATAAAATTCCTCGAGGGCACTCATTAGTGTCTCCAGTAACTCCTCTAGGATAACTGCATCATCAGAAAAGTCAAGGTGGGTAACCTTGAAATTACCAATTGATACCCCACAGTGACCTCAGCTCACAGCCTGGTCCGGTACCCAATCCATACATGTGTTGAAAAGTGTCGAGGCACACCAGAACTTACTGGGAAGAAGTTGGATGTCCCCCCCCCCTCCACACACACACACTTGACATCACTCTCAGCGTTTGAGTACAAGCCAACAATCAGTCGGTTTTCCCTGTGGAGATCCCACGGAGTCGCAGGAGTTCCCTTAGTACCTCCCGATTTACTGAGTCAAATGCCTTCTTAAGACCCACATAGGCTGCTAGCAGACCTTGTTTAAACCCAAGACGGTGTTCCACAAGAACTCAAAGAGCCAGGATACTGTCACCAGTAGACTTTTTGGGCGTGAATCCAGATTGCTCAGGCCTCTTGAACTTTAGCAAATGGTCCCAGATAAGCATCAGGAGAATGTGAGCAAGAACTTCGTCCAGCATATTGAGCACTGTAATACCACAGTAGTTACTACAGTCACGTCTCCTTTTTCTTTGCAGATAAGGGTGACTAAACCTTTTGTCCAGTCAGCAGGAATGATACCAGTCAGCCAAATGGCTTCTATGACTGCATTTAACTCCCTGATCATGGCTTTGCCCCTAGCTGCGACCAGTTCTGCTGGGATGTCACAAACACAAGCTGTTCTACCACTTTTCAACCTAGCCACTGCCTTCTTGATTTCATCTAGAGAAGGTACAGCTTAGTCAGCTGGAGGGACAGCAGTCATTGGTTGTACACCAGCCGATGGAAGCTCTCCTCTGGGAGGTTCAGCCATATACAGCTGCTCAAAGTACTCAGCCCAATGAGCTCCATACTCACTTGTCCCCGACATGAGCCATCCATCTGCTGTCCGAACAGTTAACCTGAGAGGTGGGTCTGGAATGGAGCTTCTTTGGGGCTCGGTAGGCGGGTCGAAGGTCATTTGCATGGAAACGGTCTTCCACCTCCTCAGTGATTTCCCTGACATACTTCTTGTCCTTTCTCAGTAAAACTCGTGCCCATCGAGACAGAAGGCTGTGCTGTTCCAAATCCCCAGCCAGTTTGGAAGCACAACTCTCCTCAATTGTGGTCAGTGTCCCCCATGAGATGAGTCCCCTCCTTGATCTCGGGCAGTCTCTAATACATTTATCAGTTGCTGCCAGGGTAGCATGCTTAAAGGTATCCCATCGTTCAACAGGATTCTTATCAGTACTGAGCACTTCTAACCGATTTGAGACTGCTACTGCCTACTCATATGCACACTCCTCATCCCTGAGTTTCTCAAGATGGACCCTTTTTGGTAGCAGCTTGAGAATCTTCCAGTTTTGGTTTGTAGCATTAGAGTAGCAACAAGTCTGTGATCAGTAGCAAAGAACTCTGCACTCCTGAAAACCCTACAGCTAGAACTAACAAGAATGTGATCAATCTCCTTAGCAACTCCACCGGTATTGGGACGCCAAGTCCAGCGGATACTACTACTACTACTACTACTACTACTACTAATAATAATAATAATAATAATAGTAATAATAATAATAATAATAATAGTAATAATGATAATAATAATAATAATAATAATAATAATAATAAAAGTAAGTGATGCCAAGGCACAGAAAATCCGTCCCCAGCAGCCATTTTAGTGCTGACGTATAAACACAACAGGATATCTAGTCAAAGATGTCACATATCAAATTTGCAGTAAATCGGATGAAAAATTATGATTTTATGTCCGTCAGAAATTTTAGGCCCGACTCATCTAACATTGACTCCCCTGCTGCCAGCTGGGGGGTGACCCCCCTGATGTAATGAGGAATGTTTCAGAATGCAGATTTGAAAGATGCACCTTTAGGTTCTGGTTTCATGTCAATATGACAAATTTGAATGGAGTTATGGCTAAAAATTGATTTTTAACCCCTTAACCGCGGGGCGTCACTTTCGTGACGCTTGGGAGCAAGGGATCATACCGCGGGGCGTCGCTTTTGTGATTCTGTGTTATTTTGAATTCACCCGGGCTTCCAAGTGGGGGCTTGTATCATCTATCAGTACTGCCAATGTCCAACACTAGTCAGCACTCCTAATCTCATCTGTACTCCCATCCATTGTTGACAATTTAGCCATTTCTCCCCATTCTTGACTCCCCTCCCTACCCCCCCTCCATTACCCTATCCTCTCGCCTGCCCGGCCATGCTACAGCTAAGTAAATCTTCCCTGGAATTTTTCACTGATTTCATCCATTGAAATAAGCCTTATGTCCTATTCTTATACCAAATAATATATACAAGAAAGAAATAAGGTAAGTGAGAGTGCCATACACCTGGAATTGGCTAATTATCACCTGACAACACCTCACGTGCACTCGTTCGCTAATTTTCACTGTTTTTTTCCCCTTGAAATATGCTGTATAATCTATTTTCGTAATAAATATACATGTAAGGAGAGAAGGGAGAAGCCTAAGTGATATTTACATTCACCTGGAACTACCTAATTTATAAGGTATTGTCTAGATTTCCTGCCAATCATTTGTGCTATACATAGCTGTTTCAAGAGCTAACATTGGTAGCACTGAATATCCCCTAAGTAGGCCTCTACCACGGCCCTCCCTTATCAGTTTACTCTCATCTTCCGAAGTAGAGGTACGTCTGTTTCTTCTTGCTGACTTCAGGGACTTTTTCACCCCCATGCAAAGGGCCCTGTGACCTTTACCCCCTACCAAACCTCGTGTGGAAAGAGGTAAAGGGCTGACAATTGATAAAAGAGTGACTACGATCTTTCTATTGAGTAAAACAGTGCAAGTGGGATTGTAAATAATGTGTAAACAGCAAGTGAAAGTAATGAATGTAAATATACGTGAACAATGGAAAATAGTTTTATAAGTTACTTCAAGTGACAGTGCATAACACAGTGTAAATAAAATGGAAATGTAAATAACGTAAATAAAATAGAGAACGTAAATAGAAATGTAAACGAGTAGTATTATAAGAATACGAGTATATACCCTAGGAGTAATGAAAGTGAAAGTTTCACTCTAGCATGTCTGAATACTATGAGTTATGAGAGTGAAGATGAAAGTGACATTCACTCTCAATGCTAGTATACAGGACGAGAAAGTGAATGCTACGTATTTTACTGAAAGAAATTGAATCCCTACAGTGACAATAAACTAATACTACTGAAGGAAACTTATGGATAAAGACTATAGATATATATAAGTGTTATATAGTAATAGAAATATAAAGTGTGAGGGGTTTTATGAATAATAAATGACAGAGTACCAAGAGCGAACTAGTGCCAGTGCGACGGTCAGACGCGCTCGTAATTTTCATTGCTTTCACAGTGGGTTTTTTTTTTTGGAGTATGGATCCCAAACTACTTGAAAATCATAGAGTAGTGTTTATAGTGTTAATATCTGGCTGTGGTAATCATATTACGGGTTGTCGGGAAGTGTAAAGTGGAGACTTCGTTACCCAACTTCAGAGGTCTCCACAAGTCCTACGGTAACTGACGAAGGCTCAACAAACATTCCAGGAGAAAGCTGAAGGTATGTGCCATAAGCATATGTAATTTTAATATTCTAGGACTAATAACTGATTTTTGGCAAATATTTTTTGAGAGTCTGTCGGAGCCCGAATAACCCCGCGGCACTCGCAAAACATCGGTGTAGGGGTTAAGAAAACTTTTTTTTTTTTTTTTTTTACCCTTCAGCCTGGTCCTTGGCCCAATTTGGCCCAAAATATAACCCCTCCTCTGCGAGGTGTCACTTTCGTGATGCTCAGGTGCAATGGATCATACTGCGGGGCGTCACTTTCGCGATTCTGTGTTATTTTGAATTCACCCAGGCTTTCAAGTGGTTGCTTGTATCATCTGTCAGTAGTGCCAGTGTCCAACAATAGTCAGTGCTGCTAATGTCATCTGTACTCCCATCCATTGTTGACAATTTAGCCATTTCTCCCCATTCTTGACTCCCCTTCCTACCTCCCCTCCATTACCCTCACCTCCAACCTGCTCCAGCTGCGCCGCGCTACGCAAATCTTGCCTGGATTTTTCCACTCATTTCATCCACTGAAATGAGCCCTATGCCCTATGCTTATACAAAATAATATATATAAAAAAGAAAATAGGTAATTGATAGTGCCATACACCTAGACTTGGCTAATTATCACCTGGCAAAACCCCACGTGCACTCGTTCGCTTATTTTCCCTGTTTATTTCCCCTTGAAATATGCCGTATGACCTATTCTCATAATATAAATATATATAAGAAAGGAAGGGAGAAGCCTAAGTGATATTAACATTCACCTGGAACTACCTAATTTATTATGTACCGTCTAGATTTCCTGCCAATCATTTCACAGCATATAAATTAGCAGCTGTCACCACGCTGTCGCTGTCAACCCTAGGCGGCCCCATATCCGCCTCGTCATTCAGTTCAGTGTTGTTTCTTGAGGTGAAACCATGTCGCACTTGTGCTCCTCCATTTCCGCCACTTCTAGAGGACCCTGTGACCTCTACCCCTACTAAACCTCGTGTGGGAAGGGGTAAAGGACTATGTGACTCTGCTGTGGAACGTGAACTGGCTAATTTATCCATGATAATAATGGAGAGTGACTACAGTCTTTCTGGTGAATCGTGTGATGAGCCAGTGGAGGAAATGGTAATAAACTCCCAGTATGAGTGCTTCAGTGTCCCAAGTTCATCCTGGCTTCAAGGGAAAGGAGCCCTTAGTTACTGCAAGTGACAGTGTTAAACATAGTGTAAATAAAATACAATTGTAATGTAATGTAAATAAAATAGAAAATGTAAATAGAAATGAAAATAATTACTAATATAAGAATATGAGTACAAATACTTGGAGTATTGACAGTGAAAGTGATACCTTTGCTCTCTATGCTAGTTTACTTAACGAGAAAGTGAATGCCTGGAGTGAAAATAAACTACTATTACTGAAGGAAACTTTTGGATAAATACTATATATATAATATATATATATATATATATATATATATATATATATATATATATATATATATATATATATATATAATTGTAATAAAGTAGAGTGGAGTCTTATCCGAAAATCATGGGACTTTCAAAGTTTCGTTTAGCCGATTTTTTCGGATAAAGAATACTGTAATAATATATAGGACACAAGGGAACAGTATTGTACTCACCCATCACACATTTCTGGCGACGTCTAACCCACCACCACCACCAGCACTCCAAAGGCCACTCAACCATCACCAAAACACTTAACACACTGTAGTAACTACGTATGTAACTGCACCTTTGTAATTGCAATAGAAACTGTCAACTTACATAAATCTTCACTCAAATAAACTTAAATAAGCCTTCACCAAAACAATTACATAATTCACTGTAAGCAATTCGAACAAATAAAGTCTTAAACCTAATTGTTTTTTCATATTTTCTATTTCCTTATTCAATCATTCCCACATCATCCACATCATCCCCCACATCATCCAAATATTCCGAGGTAGTGGATGGGGGCTGGCTCAACCAACACTCGCTCTAGTGACTAGCGGAGCAACTGTAAACTAATGCTAGTGGCGCGAAACAAGCCCGCCGTGTTTGAATTTTCGGATAGATTTAAGATTTTTGCGGTTAATCGAAATGAGAACGTTTTAGTAAAACTTATAGTTAATGGCATATTACAGTTTAAAGAATTTCGGATAAAAGAGACTCCATTGTACTAGGAATATAAAGTGTGTGTTTATGAATAATAAATGACAGAATACCAGCGGTGAACGAGCGCGGGTGGGAAGCTGGTATGTGCTCGTAATTTACATTGTTTTCACAGTGGTTTATTTTTGGACTATGGATTCCAAACTACTTAAAACTCATAGAATAGTGTTTCTAGAGATAATATCAGGCTGTAGCAATGATATTACTGGGTGTCGGGAAGTGTAAAGTGGAGACTTCGTTACCCAACTTCAGAAATCTCCACAAGTCCTATGGTAGTAGGACGAAGGCTCAACAAACATCCCAGGAGAAAGCTGAAGGTATGTGCCATAAGCATATATAATTATAAAATTCTAGGACTAATAACTGATTTTTTGCAAATATTTTTAAAAAGTCAGTTGGAGCGCAAATATCCCCACGTGAGGTGCCTCCGACATGCCCGCGCTTAAAGGGTTAATCAGGTGATCAGGTCATAGCCCATCATCCCTGTAATTTTAGTCAAAATAGCACCAGTAGTTTTTGTGTAAACTTGTTAAAGACAGACAGACAGAGAAACAAACAAACAGACAATCCAATTAAAAACACTACCCATCCCCCAGCCCCATCGGGGCGGGAATAGGTAATAACAACAATAACAACAACAACAACAACAACAATAATAATAATAATAATAATAATAATAATAATAATAATAAAAATAATAATAATAATGATAATAAATGGAACAAAGAAATGTCCAGGGACAATTTTGACTAAGAAAAACTTCCCACATCTATTTCCTACTAGAAGCCGAGCTATGGAGACCTTGAGGTCTGGGTCACTGAATATATACAGGTCACCTTAGGTCATCACAGTCTGCAAGTTCATCATGTTTGGTGCCTCTAGCTTTAATCCTTCATGGAAAATTTGGTGACATCTTGAATATCCAGAAAAGTCCCATACTCGTTCCTGCACTGTGACATCTTAAGGCTATATTGTAGTGAAATTTCTCCTTCCTAACTTAAATCGTTCTTGGGATAGTATGGCTGACTCACTTTTCTGTTTTCCAGATAATATCAACAGATCCGGTTTACAGATTTTCCATCATATTTATCCGTGGGAAGCGGACAGCTGTCCAACTAAGTTGACCAAGTTTGAAGCATCCAGGCAAGGGTCGAGGAACAGGAGTAAATTACTCAAAATGTGGTAAATCTAAAAATTTTCGGGGTCATGCATGTGGTAATCCACCATCCGCCCCTCTTCTGGCGACGACCCAGCGAGGTGCCTGGAACCACAGTGTGACTCATTTCTTCATTTCTGCAACATTCATGGCCTTCCCTCTAACTTTCTCTCTGTTGAGCATCTCTCCTCTCTATACGCTTCTCTGTATCCTCCTGCTTCCTCTATATTCATTTCAAACCGAAGGTGACTGTTGTGTATATGTATGCAATGGCTTATCTTGCTCTCACATTCGTGAACTTGACTCTTCTGGATTCTCAACTCTCTGGCTTCAGCTTTCCAGATATTCACTGACTCAATATATCTGGGCTGTTTATGTATCCACTAATTCTACTGACTATGGAAAGTTCTTCAACTATCTTACGTTTTCAATGGAACACATCCTGTCCATTTCTCCTTTCTCTGAAATCACCATTCTAGAAGATTTCAATGTTCACCACAACCTTTGGGTCTCCTCTCCTTTCCCTGATCCACCTGGCGAACAAGCCTACAACTTTCCTATCCTTAATGATCTAGAGCAGCTTGTACAACACCTTGACCGTAACCCTGACTGCCTTGGAGAGAGTTCCAACATAATTGACCTCTTCCCTACAACTAATCCCTCTGCTTACACTGTTAATATTTGGCATCTCCAGCTACAACCTTATCACCTTAACCTGTCCTATCACTCCAGTACGGCCTGTGGACCCTCCAAAGAAATGTCTTTCGTGGCACTTTGGAGCTGCTAACTGGGGTGCCCCTCAGACAGTACTTCTTTGACTTTCCCTATAACGATTATTGCTTCCACTGACGGGAGCCATCTGAATGTGCAATGCACATCATCGAGGTTATTCTCTTGGGCATGGAAACAAACATTCCTTTCTCATATGCTTTGGCTAATGTAAAGAAACCTTTGTTCTAACGCTTGTTCAAATGCTATCCACAACAAGGAGACAGCCTACAAAAGATACCAGAGTCAATCCACTCAAGAATCTCATCTTTTTTATGTTTCTGCCCGGAATTATGCTCAGGTAGTTCTTCACTCTGCTGAAAAGATTTCATTCGTGATAAGTGCTCTCAACTCTCCAACTCGAATTCTTCCCTATCTTTCTGGCACCTTGCCAGAAACCTTTCTGACAACTATACTTCATCATCCTTCCCTCCTCTTTTCCACTCGGATGACTCTGTAACTATTTCTTCTACTAATAAAGAAGATCTCTTCACTCAGACTTCCTCCTCCAACTCCACCTTAGACGATTCCGGCACTGTTCCTCCATCACTTTCCCCCCCTCTGACATCCTCATGCCTGACATAAAAATTTCCTCAACTGGACTGTCTTCTCCCATCACTGATCTCAATACTAACAAGGCATATGGTTCTGATGGGGTCCCTCTTGTTGTTTTCAAAAACTGTGCTTCTGTGCTTATACCCTGCCTAGGGAAACTCTTTCGTCTTTGTCTATCAACTTGTACCTTTCCTTGTTACTGGAAGTTTGTTCTCATTCAGCCTATCCTAAAGAAGGGTGACCATTCCTAACTGTCTAATTATCGCCCAATTGTTCTGACATGCTGTCTCTCTAAAGTTTTCGAGTCTATTCTTAACAGAAAAATTTTAAAGCATCTTTCCTATCAAAACCTTCTCTCTGATCGTCAGTATGGGTTCCGTCATGGACACTCCACTGGCGATCTTATCACCTACCTTTCAGAATTTTGGGAATTTAGCGATAGCTTTACCATTGCACTTGACGTCTCAAAGGCTGTCGATCGAGTCTGGCATAAATCTTTAATTTCCAAATTGCCCAACTACGGATTCTATCCTTCTATCTGCGCCATCATCTTTAGCATCCTTTCTGGTCGTTCTATAGCTGCTGTTGTAGAGTACCACCGTTCTTCTCCTAGATCTGACAACAGTAGTGTTCCTCAGGGCTCTGTCCTATCACCAACGCTCTTCCTTATATACATGAATGACCTTCTAAGCTGTACATCTAACCCTATCCACTCACATGTTGATGATTCCACTCTTCACCTTTCCATTCGCTTTCCGCAACGTCCATCTCAGCAGTTACTTCAATTAACAAGGGATGAGGCTATGGCACACCTAATGTCTGACTTGGCTCGTATCTCGGACTGGGGTAAAAGTGCTTGTTTTTTATGCATAGAAAACTCAGTTCTTACACCTGTCTACCTGTCAAAATCTTCCACCATTGAACCCACTAATGTTTGATAATATCCAGCTCAATCCTGCATCATCCTTAAACATACTTGGGGTCTCATGCTCTCGGGATTTATCTTGAAAAGATCTTATTACATCACTTGTAAAATGTGCGTCCAAGAGATCAGGTTTGCAAAGCCGACTCCATAGCTTCTTTACCCGTGCACAGTTGTTGACTTTATACACGAATTTTATTCGCCTCTGTGTAGAGTACAACTCTCATGTGTGGGAAGACTTCCCACATACAGCTATACACAACAAGGTGGAATCAAAGGGTTTTTGTGTTACATAGCCTATGATTTCATCATCCTTTGTGTAATTTTAACGCACAGTTGCTGCATGTTTGATCACGAGCGTGTTCTGCCTCAGTCCCCCCCTTCTACCGTTATAGTAGAGTAAGTCGTTCTCTCTGTTATACTTTGCGGGATTTTCAGCTCTTTGTCCCCATAGCTTCATTTGCGCGTCCTTCTTACAAGTTGTATCAGGCTCTGCTGGCCCCTATATAATGAGCTCAATCTCTGCATCATTGCCACTTAGATCTGCTCCTCATTTTGTTCACATCTCTGTCCTCCCCTGTACAGATATTATTATTGTGAGTGCTCAAGAAATCTCCAAACATCTAGCGGCTGTGTGTAATTTGAGTATTACTGTTATTGCATTTTTTCTTGTACTGTATAGCATAAGTTTAATTTGTAGGCCTAGTGAAGTTTTTGTAATTCATGTAGGGTTCTTTATGTCAGTCATTTTTGATAATAGTTTGTATCTGTAATAATTTATCTTGCATTCACTGAGTATTATCTGGTATCTCATTTTATCAGGGCTAACTTAGATAAATTTACTCTTGCTAATTTCGTGTTAATAGAGGCTATTGCAGTTAACCATATATTTAACCTGTTTATTTGCCATTACATTATCTTTATGAGTCCTGAATGTTTTGTTGTTAATTTAAGCATTAAACTTTAACTTGTAATTTTACCTAACTCTTTTGTTTTGAACCTGGAACTTTACGGGACAGTAGTGACTCTTCGTATTCTCACTTAAAGCGTACATTATCTTTCTCTGTTCCGTAACATAAATTTGGCGACCTCATATCAGGATATTCAGGATATTATCATAAGGATATTGTTTGATATTTTGTGACTGTGATATATTCATGATGGCTATTTCTACACTTGATGAAGCCAAAGATTTTTTGTCAAATGTGCAAACAGTGTGTGATATAGAAAACAGAACAAAGAATGAACTTAAGCTCGTTGCTCAACAATTGGGAATTGCTGTTCGCTCTCATCATTCTAAAGATCAAATTGTTGACATGATTAATGAAAGCTTGTTTAATGTAACTCCTCGAAATGAGCAAACGCAGATTGAATTAGCTAAGTTACAGCTAGCTCTGCAGGAGGCTCGTGCTAAAGAAGCTGAATTTCTGGCAAAAGCTAAGGAGGCTGAGTTTCACGCACAAGTTGAACTTGCTAGGATTCAGGCAGACCATGAGTATCGCATGAAACAAGGTGGAACTGGATCATCTTGCTCTGATGATTTTGATGTGGCTAAAATGTTAAACTTGTCCCTCCTTTTAATGAATCTGATTTAACAAAGTATTTTCAGTTGTTTGAGAGGGTAGCTACAGGTTTTAATTGGCCTAAGGAGTATTGGCCAGTACTCCTTCAAACTGTTCTCACCGGTAAAGCTCAAGTAACTTATGCATCTTTGCCTCAGGATCAGTCTGATAATTATGATGTAGTTAAGAGCTTGATTCTTAAGGCCTATGAGCTTGTTCCTGAAGCCTATAGAGTAAAATTTAGGACAACATACAAGCAAGATAAGCAATCCCATGTTGAGTATGCAAAAATCAAAGAAGATCTGTTAGAGCAGTGGTTAAATTCTAAGAATGTGGATTCTGATTTTGACAAATTTAAGCAGATGATTTTGCTGGAGGATTTCAAGAGGTGTATTTATAAAGATGTAAGCCTATATCTTGATGAGAGAAGAATAGATAATTTGTCTGATGCTGCAGTTTTAGCTGATGAGTATGTTCTCACTCACAAGAGATATTCTAGAGAAAAAGGGAAAGCTGAGAGTAAGTACGTTGCCTCTACTCAGAGTACAGGTAACAGGAAAGAGAATAAGGATGATGTTTCTCAGGAAGTAAATACCAGCTTCACCTCTAGATTTCAGAAAAGTAAATGTACTTATTGTAGTAAGCTTGGTCATACTACGGAGAGATGTTTCAGGAGACAGCGTGATGTGAACAAAAAGGAGTCTTTAAATATTCAGTCAATTGGTCTAGTGTCCACTCTTGAGAGTTCCCAGAATTCTTTAACTGAGTTAACTGAACCTGCTTTGAGGGGTAACTTAAATTCTCATGATGGAGCTCCTCTTTTGAGCAGTAACTTGGGTGACACTCTCAAGAGTTCATGTGCTAATTTCCTGTCTGATGGTTTTGTCAGTCCTCTGGACAGTAATGACAGGAAATCAGTTCAAATATATCGTGATACAGGTGCTTGCCAATCCCTTATGCTGACCAGTGTTCTAGGCTCTAATGTTAATTCCTCTGATGAAACTGTAATCTTACAAGGTGTAGGGAATAATTACTTCTCTGTCCCTCTGTGCAGAGTGAATTTAGAGTCTGGTTTTGTTAATGGTTCTGTTATGGTTGGGTTGGTTGAGACACTCCCAATGTCAGGTGTAACTTTCTTACTTGGAAATGATATTGGTGGAAGTCAAGTGTGTCCAGCTCCTCAGTTGTCTGGTGAGCCAGTGGCTGCGTCCCAGGATTGTGATGTCCCTGATGTGTTCCCTGCATGTGCTGTCACTAGGGCTAAGTCTAAAGTTACTGGTGATTTAGAGGATAATGATGATGATGATGTTATCCTAGCTGACACTTTTCTTGCTAATTTGGACCACTCACCAGATGAGGCAGTACCCCGTAGTGTTGATAATTTGTCTCGTCAAGAGTTGGTTGAGTTGCAGGTTGCTGACCCTGAGTTGAAAGGTCTAGCTAACTCTGCTTACAGTGAAGAAGAGTCAGCCGGTGCTTCTACTTGTTATTATGTAAAGTCAGGAGTACTTATGAGGAAGTGGAGACCCCCAACAGCATCAGCCGACTGTGAATGGGAGGTTGTACATCAAGTTGTCATCCCTCATGTTTGTAGGCAGGATATCATTAGAGTGGCTCATGATTCCAGTTTGGCAGGACACCTTGGAGTGAGGAAGACTGTGGCACGCATTTTGAAACACTTCTACTGGCCAGGTATCTTCAGAGATGTTTCCTGGTATTGTAAGTCTTGTCACACCTGTCAAGTTGTGGGGAAGTGTAATCAGACCGAAAAGGTTGCACCTCTAGTTCCCATTCCCCCTTTTGAGGCGCCTTTCACCCGTGTGTTGGTGGATATTGTGGGCCCTCTTCCTAAGACTTCTTCAGGATTTTCTTATGTGTTGACCCTGATTGATATGGCTACTCGTTATCCTGAAGCCATTCCACTTAGAAACATCTCAGCAAAGAACGTGGTTAAGGAAATGCTAGGGTTCTTCACAAAGTTTGGTCTGCCCAAGGAGGTACAGTCAGACCGGGGAAGTAATTTCATGTCAAACGTTTTCAAGCAGTCTCTGAAAGAGTTGGGCATCACCCAGATCACGTCTTCAGCTTACCATCCCCAGACCCAAGGAGCGTTGGAGAGATATCATCAAACACTCAAATCGATGCTCAAGAAATACTGTTTGGAACATCAGAAAGACTGGGATAAAGGTCTTCCATTTGTTGTATTTGCCGCAAGAGAATCTCCAAATGAATCACTGGGCTTCTCACCTTTTGAACTACTGTTTGGCCATGAAGTAAGAGGACCCCTTAAGTTACTCAAGGAATGCTGGCTGTCGGAGGAAGATGACGTCAACCTGCTGGAGTATGTGATGAAGTTCAAAGAACGGCTGTCCACTGCTTTACAGCTGGCGAGAGAGAATTTAGGAGCTGCTCAGGAGAAGATGAAGACTTGGTATGATAAGAAGTCCAGGTTACGCCACTTTCAGCCAGGAGATCAGGTTTTGATTCTGCTACCAGTTCATGGGCAACCTCTTCAAGCCAAGTTTAGTGGTCCTTATTTCGTGAATAGAAGAAACTCAGTGATGTCAACTATGTCATCGCCACACCAGATCGTAGAAAGAGCAAGCAACTATGTCACATCAACATGCTAAAGTTATTTCACAGGCGGGACGAAAATAATCCAGTCTGCACTGTAGCTGTTCCACCCGAGTCTGCAAGTGAAGCTCTCCCATGCAGTATGAGCCTGAGTGATAGTTTGGGGAAGAATCCTGATATCATGAATGATCTCCAGACTAAGCTTTCTCATCTACCACCCAAGGAAAGGCAGGTGTTTTCGGCATTACTGCAGGAGTACCCGCAAGTGTTCCGTGCCACTCCAGGAAGAACCACTGTGTTGATGCATGATGTCGATGTTGGAGACGCAAAGCCAATTAAATTGCCTCCTTACCGTGTGAACCCAGTGAAAGTTCCTCTCATCCAGAAGGAGCTTGGCTACCTGTTGGACCACAAGATGATTGAGCCCTGTCAGAGCGAGTGGAGTTCTCCTGTCACTCTAGTCCCTAAGCCAGGTGGGTCACAGAGGCTTTGCATCGACTACAGACGTGTTAATCAGATAACTAAAACAGACACTTACCCTCTCCCTCGTGTGGAAGATTGCATAGACAAGATCGGAAAGGCTAGGTACATAAGTAAGTTTGATTTGTTAAAAGGATACTGGCAAGTACCTATGACTGAACGTGCTAGGGAGATCTCATGTTTTGTAACATTAGGAAAGACATTTGCATGTTCTGTAATGCCATGTACAGATTGTTTTAGAGTAATAAGAAATTTCCTTTGTAAATTTCTTTTTTCTTTGTGGGGAGGTGTTACATAGCTTATGATTTCATCATCCTTTGTGTAATTTTAACGCACAGTTGCTGCATGTTTGATCACGAGCGTGTTCTGCCTCAGTCCCCCCCTTCTACCGTAATAGTAGAGTAAGTCGTTCTCTCTGTTATACTTTGCGGGATTTTCAGCTCTTTGTCCCCATGGCTTCATTTGCGCGTCCTTCTTACAAGTTGTATCAGGCTCTGCTGGCCCCTATATAATGAGCTCAATCTCTGCATCATTGCCACTTAGATCTGCTCCTCATTTTGTTCACATCTCTGTCCTCCCCTGTACAGATATTATTATTGTGAGTGCTCAAGAAATCTCCAAACATCTAGCAGCTGTGTGTAATTTGAGTATTACTGTTATTGCATTTTTTCTTGTACTGTATAGCATAAGTTTAATTTGTAGGCCTAGTGAAGTTTTTGTAATTCATGTAGGGTTCTTTATGTCAGTCATTTTTGATAATAGTTTGTATCTGTAATAATTTATCTTGCATTCACTGAGTATTATCTGGTATCTCATTTTATCAGGGCTGACTTAGATAAATTTACTCTTGCTAATTTCGTGTTAATAGAGGCTATTGCAGTTAACCATATATTTAACCTGTTTATTTGCCATTACATTATCTTTATGAGTCCTGAATGTTTTGTTGTTAATTTAAGCATTAAACTTTAACTTGTAATTTTACCTAACTCTTTTGTTTTGAACCTGGAACTTTACGGGACAGTAGTGACTCTTCGTATTCTCACTTAAAGCGTACATTATCTTTCTCTGTTTCGTAACATTTGTCTCAATAGATCTTCTCCTCCTACTGGCTCCCTTCAACCCCTGTCTCTTCGCTGCACTGTTGCATTTTATCCCTTTTCTATCGCTACTTCAATGGTCACTACTTCCCTGAACTATCTGCTTTCACCCCTCCACCACTACAGCTGGTGCAAGCACCCGTCTGGCAATAAACTTTCACCCTTTTTCTGACCAACTTTCTAATGGAAGAGCTAAGCATTACTCCCAGTCCTTCACTTATGCAACAGGTCAACTCTGGAGCTGTCTCCCGCTGTCCGTATTTCCTACTTCCTATGATCTCCAGTCATTCAAACACAGTGTATCCAGGCATCTCAAAATGAACGGATCTCGAATTTGGCTCTCTGTTTTCTTGTTTTTTGTTTTTTCTTGGAAGACTTTTTTTTTATGCAAGGAAGAAGGAACCAAAGGCCAGGAGCCGACAAACTGTTCATTCCAAGAAAAAAAAAACAATACAACAGAGAACCAAATTCAAGAACTGTTCTTTTCGAAACACTTGGATACACTGCATCTGAAAGACTGGAGATCATAGGAAGTAGGAGGTACAGACAGAAGGAGACAGTTACAGGGTTGATCTGTTGCATAAATGAAGGACTGGAAGTAACAGTTATCTCTTGCATTAGAGAGTTCGACAGAAAAGGGATGAGAGTTTGTTGCTAGACAGGTCCCACACACTTGTCATAGAGGTGGAGGGATGCAAGCAGGCATTTTAGAGGAGTGACCATTGATGTAGGAACAGAAAAGAGGTAAGATGAAACAGTGCGGCGAAGAGACAGAGGTTGAAGGAAGTCAGTAAGAGGCAGATGGTTAATGAGACAATAAGCCTTTGAATCCACCTTGTTGAAAAGAGCTGTATGTGGGGAGCCTCCTCACACCTGAGCAAATAAAACCTGCATATAAAACCTGCATATAAAGTCAACAATTGTGTTGGGGTAAAGAAGGTACAGAGTCGGTTTAGCACACTTAAACTCTTGGATGCAGATTTTACAAGAGGTGTAATATCTTTCCAAGATATATCCCGAGAGAATAAAACCCCAAGTATGTTTAAGGATGATGCAGTATTGAGTTGGTTATTATTAGATATTAGCTGGTACTCCTGCAGAAGATTTCGTTGTGTTAATAGGTTTAAGAACTGAGTCTTTGATGCATTAAAAACAACAAGATAATTTTTACCCCAGTCAGAGATATAAGCCAAGTCAGACATTAGGTGTGCCATAGCCTCATTCCTTGTTTGTTGAAGTAACTGCTGAGATGGACGTTTCGGGAACCGAATGGAAAAGTGAAGGGTGGGATCATCAGCATATTAGTGGATGGGGTTAGATGTAGAGCTTAGAAGGTCACTGATAAATAAAAGGAAGAGAGTTGGAGAAAGGACAGAGCCCTGATAGATATAGGAGAAGAATGGCAGCCGTCTACAACAGCAGCTATAGAATGACCAGAAAGGAAGCTCTAGATGAAGGCACAGACAGAAGGATAGAAGTTATAAGAGGGCAGTTTGGAAATTAAAGATTTATGCCAGACTCGATCGAAAGCTTTTGAGATGTCAAGTGCAGTGGCAATGCTTTCCCCAAAGTTCCGAAAGGAGGATGACCAGGAGTCTAAACGGTAGGTGAGAAGATTGAAAGTGGAGCGTCCCTGACGGAACCCATACTGACGATCAAAAAGAAGGTTGTGATAGGAAAGCTGCTTTAAAATTTTTCTCTTAAGAATAGGCTTGAGAACTTTTGAGACACAGGATGTTAAAACAATTGGGCGATAGACAGAGGGTTGGGAATGGTCAACCTTCTTTGGGACAGGCTGAATGAGAGCAAACTTGCAGCAAGAAGGAAAGGTACAAGTTGACAGACAAAGGTGTTGGAGTTTACCTAGGCAGGGTGTAAGCACAGAAGCACAGTTCTTGAGGACGACAGGAGGTACTCCATCAGGCCCATATGCCTTGTTTGTACTGAGGCCAGTGACAGCAGAAAATACATCAGTTGAAGAAATTTCAATGTCAGCTACGAGGAAATCAGAGAGGTGAAGTGATGGAGGAGCAGCACCAGAATCGTCTAAAGTGGAATTGGAGGAGAAAGTCAGTGAAGAGATCTGCTTTATTAGTGGAAGAAATAGCTGCAGAGCCATCCGAGTGCAAAAGAGAAGGGAAAGGTGATGAGGTAAAGTTGTTAGAAAGGTTTTTGGCAAGGTGCCAGAAGGAGCGGGAAGAATTCGAGTTGGAACGTTGAGAGTATTTAGTATGGATGAAATTATTTTTGGCATGACGAAGAACGGACTTGGCATGATTCCAGGCAAAAACATAAAAAAGATATAATTCAGGGGTGGGTTTGCACCGGTACTTTTTATAGGCCCTCTCATTGCTGTGGACAGCATTAGAACAAGCATGATTAAACTAAGGCTTTCTTGCATTAGTAAAAGAATATGAGAAAACAATATATACGTCCTTGCCCATGAGAATAAGGTCCGTAATGAGCATGGGAAACTCAGATGGCTCCCGGTCATGGAAACAATAATCATTCTAGGGAAAATCAAAGAAGTACTGCCTGAGGGGCACCCCAATCAGCAGCTCCAAAGTGCCAAAAAAGACGTTTCTTTGGAGGGTCCACAGGCCGTACTGGAGCAATAGGACAGGTTAAGGTAATAAGGTTGTGATCAGAGGATCCCAAGAGAGAGGAAAGATGAACAGCGCAAGCAGGAATAACTGTAGGAAAGAGGTCGAATATGTTGAAACTCTCTCCAAGGCCGTCATGGATACGGTAGGGTGCTCTACAAGCTGGACTAGGTCATTAAGAATAGAAAAGAGGTAAGCTTGTCCACCAGGAGGATCAGTGAAAGGAGAGGAGAGCCAAAGGCGGTGGTGAAAATTCAGATCTCCTAGAATGGAGATTTCAGAAAAAGGAGAAACGGATAGGATGTGTTCAATTGTAGAGATAAGTTAGTCGAAGAACTTTTTATAGTAATTAGAACTGGGGGATATGTAAACAGCACACACGTATTTAGTAAGAGAATGACGGGAAAGCTGAAGCCAGAGAGTAGAGAATTCATAAGAATCATGTTCAGGAACATGAGAACATTATAAGTCATTGCGTACGTATACACAAGAGTCCCAAGGGCTGATGAAATGAGAGCTCCAGCTCTCCCTGTCATCAGCTTTCTATCCACCTTGGGAGTACTAGCCTGCTCGACTGGTGCTGGTTCCTGGGCTTTGATTCCTTTTTCCTTGCATAAAAAAAATATTGACCTAATTCTTTTTGCATGAAGTCGGAGTAAGTCCAGGGACATTCAGAAAAAAAAAAAAAAATGCAATCGCATGCAATGCAACTGCACAAAATTGTCTGAATTTGAAACTTGCAGAAAATGTGAAAATTATTTTTTGCCTTTTTCTTCAAAATTGGTCACTGTTTGCTTAATAATGGTACAGTTCTGGACCTGCACTGGAGACCAGTTTGCAACTCAGTCTCCAGAGGTTTTCTCACTTGGATTGGTCTAATGGGCCCCCAGTCCTGCAAAACCAATGAGGTGCTCACGCACCAGGTGGTAGGTTACCGCACTATGGCCGCCATCTTGAATTTTACCCTTCAGCTGAGGATTGAATCATAATATTCTTAATAGTTGGGCTAGAATCGTGTGTAATACCACTTCTTGGTTTTCTGGGACAAGATATCCATTTATATGATTATTTTCTGTTTTTGACCTCATCCTAACCTTAGGGTTAGATTCACCTGCTTGCACTTCTATGGTCACCTGGTGCATTTCTCTTGACTGACCTCATCTTGGCCTTCAAATTCAAAATGGCTTCCAAAATGTGTTTTGATTAATAATCTCTTTGTATCAGAACTTTACTTGAGACTGGAGCTAGCAGAGGCAGATCCAATGTTTCCAATAAAGGGGCACACCTGATGAAGGCGAAGCCTGAGTGCGTCGCTGAAGCCTTTATCTGGGGAGTGGGCAGGAGTGGGATCGTCCCCAAGGATAATTTTGAAAATCATAGTGCGAGTACTCTAGATGCGTTTTCCTGTAATCTGCAGAGATATTTCTAAAATCATCAGTCTGCCAAAATAAAGGGGCGCACGCCCCTCACGCACCTCCTGGATCCACCTGTGGGTGCAACATACTGCATATTGCATATATTACTCTAACTGTTTTAAGTAGAGCTATGATGAGTACTTGTGGGGACTGCCATCTATCAGTGCTTCTGTGAGCTAATTTTGATCTTTTTTGGTAGTCTCTGGCGTCCGACCACCGATTATGTACATAACAATACCTTAGCACCATGTGGTCACGTTCTGTCTGACTAGTCTGTCTATGATGATGAGTGTGAGGTGTTCGGAGGGCCCACACGTGCTGTGAGCGATAAGTCAATTTCTACTGTTTGGGACATGGAAAGACAGAACATGATGACAACTGACATGACACCATCCACCTTATTGTTCAACCTGAGAATATGCAACATTTGCCAGAAAGACGACAAATCATCAGTGACTAGTGGAATAACCCGGCATAAATGGTTTTCTGTAAGCCAAGAAAACATTTACAACGCTGGGTGGTAACCATATGACCAAACCATATGTGCTCCCTACGTGTCAACAAGTAAGTTGGTGGAAGGTTAGTGCCCCTCCCTGTAAAACAAATAACTCAAAGTCAAATGGCCACCCCTTATGGGATTATGGCGTCTGACAATAGATACATAGATAGATACAACAATGTGAAATGGGCTGTAGAAATCCGTGATGATACCGACGCTAACACATCAGAAGTATTACCTGTGAAGACGATAATGAAGGAAATGAGAAGATATTTGTGTTTCACAATACGAACAGATGTTACAACAATTATACACATACCAACAAACTCAAATCAAATGAAAAGCCAATGTTGTGTGGGACCAGCACCTCAATCAGTCAGCTAGACACTGAAAAGCACTCAACCCGGAGCAGCATCACTCCTCAAGTACCACCGAGTACTCAGAAGGACCCCAAAACATTAACATGTGTCATATGTAGGCAGATCACATACAAGAAAACCTGTGAGATATACAGACTTTCTGAGCATGGAAGTGCTGCCAAACTCATTGAAGCTGCAAAACATAACCAGGAATACTAGAATCACAGACCGGCTTAGAGAAACAATGGATGACTCTGTAAAAGCTGTCATCGCTGCTGATTTGTATTGCCACCCTGGCTGCCGCCGAATGTACACATTCACATACATGTACAAACGTGACACCAAAATTCCTGCAGCAGATAAAACAGTCATCACTACATCAGTCGTGTTCTGTTCTCTCATGCCTTGCCATTTACTGATCAGTTATTGATCGGGAGAGAGGTCTATGCATTGAATGATATGGTGGAGTTCACTACTAGCCTCTTGGAAGAAGGTGAAGAGTTGAGAAGTGTCTTTCAGAGCTGTGATATGAAGCTGCTACTCATTTCCCACAATGGAGAAACCATCACAATTGCTCCAAATTCTCGAGTGAATGAATCAGAATTAGTATTTTCCTCCTCAGTCACTGCTGTTGAACTGGCTATTAAACTGAAAAATCTTTACCAAATAAAAGAGGCAGCACTGCGGTTAAGAAAGCTACTCATGGATGTAGATTTTGGTCTATAGGACAGTTTCTATGACAGCCCAGATTTGAAAGCATCATGGGAGAATACTTTGATGCCAGTTCCTCTCCTTGCATTCTTTGACACCCACTTTAAGATTCCCAAACTCAAGCTCTTTCAGTCCAGGCCTAGGGACCTGGAGGACCTTCTTCAGGCTGTCGAGGCTGAGGAGGTTGATCAGCACGCTGCAGAAGAGCAACCAGAATAGGGACAACAAACATGGATCATGAAAGTGACCACAGAAGCATGCAGCTCCACTGACTGTTCCAAATGCTTGTTTATATGCTGCACAATGGAAAGCAGGTAACACTTCTTCATATGGTGTTGGGGCATGCAATTTATGCAAGGGATCGAAGTAAAACACTGATCATTGCACTCAACAGAGTTGGAGCCTGCTCCAACTGCCAGCAGGTAAAGTCTGCTTGCAGCCTTCTGGCAGGATATTCTATCAAGCCATCTGATGATGGAGAAACACCCATCCCAAGTTCCTTCAGGAAATCTTACTGCACAATAGGAGGCAATAACAACTCAAATTATGGAGACAGGTCATCACTGTCTGGCATTGAAAGGTCCCACTATGCTGCCCTGGTACTTTTTCAGGATGTAACCGTCAGTGAGACGGCACATACCTCCTGTTTCTACCACAGGATTGAACCATGATAATCGTATCCTCGAGAACAAGTTCCCATGTCAGGAAGTTCCCCTCACGTCAAGCCAGTGATTCGACCTGTCCTGCTTCCAAATACAATATGTGCTTCATCCTGAAAATAAGGAGGCTACATTATTTGATACGAAGACTGATCACAAAAAAGCTGAGAAGAGTGAGCTCCTGATTAGCCTTTTACGTCTGGGTGCACCTATAGGAGAGCCTCATATTTGGGCTGCTATCCATACACTTATCTCATCAGCTGTGGTGTCGCTGATGTGTGTTGGGTTCCTTCCTGTTATACCACAACATATTACTGAACATGCCACAGTCATGCATGCACTAACAAACTTTCAGAGTGTGCGAAATAATATGAACCAAATATCAGTGGCAGTATGGTGTGACGGAGTATTCAGCATATCCTCGGACATCTGCCTTCAGAGCCAGAGCAGTTTAGAGATTTTTTCATTTGTTTGGGTCCTTTCGATTTGGCTTATGTTCTGCTGAGGTGCCAGGGCAAATTGCTTCCAAATCCTGGCACTGATGATGCACTGGTAAGTGTGGGGTGTTCGGACCAGGAGTGCTGGAATCAGCACAGAATGGAGGGCATTATGTCCGGTCTTTCACCGGTATGTTGATCGTCGAGGATCTGATCGGGTTGTTGGAATGGCGGATCTTCTGGTAACACAAGGAACAAGCTGCATACCTAGTGTTGGAAAAGGTGAAGGCTCTGTCAAAAACCCTGGCTGCCAACAAGCATTTCCCCAGAGCAGTTCAGTTCCTTGACTGAGCAGAAATACATCAGAAAGATTTCCTTTAATTTGAAGATGAGTGTGAGGGAATGTGTGAAGTTTGTCAGTTTCTTGGAATCTGGTTGTGAATGGTTGCCACTGTCAAGAATGCTGTGGTTTCTGGCAGGGATGGCAACTGGAACCTGCTGGCAGCCACTGCTAAGGATTGTATGCCAATTTTTGCAGAATTTGACTGTATAAACTACTTATGCTATGGGTCCTTGTACCTTGAGCAGATCAAGACATTGGAGTTCACTCACCCAGAACTGTACCTCCAATTTGTCATGGGCCAGTGGGTTGTACAAGATCGTCCAGGGTATTTTTGTGCTGTTGGCTGTGACTTGAAAGTGGAGCAGACTATTCAACGTGTCTCCAAGGGTCCTGATGGTCACTATGTGGTGGGTGCCACTCGCAGTACTGCTGCTGTGACAAAGTTTGAACTCCTTTTCAATGAGACTGGTCTCACTGCAAATCTTCTCAATCTCCTCATAACCAGCACCACCATGCATCACAACGAATGCCACATTCAGCATGCCCTCAACAAGTCTCGCTGTTCCACATTTAATGAAAATGTGGCAAAATTTCTTGAATATGTTCAAGACCGACATAACCCATATAATGCTCCTGTCACAGATCGTGTTCCACTGCCCAACATTCATAGTAAGCAAGCGGTCACCTATACATCTCCAAACGCCGGCTCAAGTGCTTGGAATATACTGTAGTGAGTGAGTGCACAAAAGAAACAGGTAGGAGAGGCTGGTAGACAAAACTAAAAAGATCAGCGCCACAGTATCAGAGCAGAAGTTACCATGCTTCTTTGATCAACCACAGAGTGCAGACAAGACATAGGACATTACAGTGGTGAATAAGGTGTCCGCTAAAGACGCTGCTGAAGCCCAAAGGAGCAGGGAAATCGCAAAAGGCCGGGAAATGCCTCTTGATGAGATTCTTTCTCATTATCTGCTCACGTCCTCTTCGTTGTTTAATGGGGACCTTCCAACTCACGTGGACAAGCCCAAGCTGGTAGCCTACAGTCCCCCTAAGAAATGACGGCCGAGTATCCAGAAGATTTAGGTCAGAGATAATGCATACACTCTTCATTTTATCTTTGCAAGATGGCACCTATTATGTAAAACTATAGGAAACAGTTCGTTAGTTACGACAACAGGAAATTCTAAACAGAAGTAAATGAATTTTCAAAACTATGGCTCAAGGACAGCCAAGGATAAGTTGCAGAGTTTAATTCTAGTATGGTAACATGCAATTATTTTTGGTAGTGGAACACTGAAACGAAAAAGCCTTCAATAAACAATGAAAACTGTCATTTCTCTATATAAGATATTTACCGTTAGAATACTAGTGAATAATTTAAAGTAATTTATTTTTCTTTTTTGTTGTCTGAATGGACGACGAAAGAAAGCAGGAACACGGCGAAAGTAAGTAGGCTATTTTAATGGCTCGACTAACAAGCACGAATGGAAACAACTTTTACTCAAAGACATGCAGTTATTACACGGCATTTGGCCATTTTTTTTTCACTCAGAAAAATCTCTAGAGGACTTGGTATAAGCCTGAGTACTATCAGTGAATGAAATATAAAAGATGCTCGCAACTTTGCTGGGAGTCGGAGCTTCTTGGAGAATGGAAACTTGTGTCACAGTCTAGCGTCCTCGGTGCCTGAACGACTGGCAAGAGTAATAGAATGCAATTAACATATCACTGAGATCAAAACTTTTACATCAGCGTTTTCATCTAGGCAGGACATAGCGGTTTATTTAAAGAGAAAGATTTTATAGTAAAAGATCTAACAAGTATGCACTTTTGCATTGCACCAGTTTGTAAGCCCATGTTTTGTCCCTTCTACTGCCTAGTGTAAGAGAAAATGGTATATGTCATCACCAATAAAAATGCATCAACAGGGTATAAAGTAGATTATTCCAATTATTATATGAGAGGGGCAGACAAGGAATGAGGCAGGAAAGGTCTAGCTGTTTCCTTGGCTAGGGTATTGTTACTTGTTACTTGTCTGGGCAGGATGTTGCACTGGCTGCACAGTTCCTGGTCCATGTATGGGTCGGTGTCCGGTCAACACCAACAGCCACCACCTTCGATCAGCTGATTCTGGAAGCTTACACCAAGTCTGCATGTGCTTTGTAAAGCTCCCATCTACAAGACGTGTCATCAGATGCCACATCAGCCGAGAAGCGTATCTTATCAATCATACATGTCATCTTTTTTGCAAAATCTCATGAACTTGAACAATTGTGGATGGGAGGTCAAATTTGGAACCTTTCTGCCATCCAAGAACCTGAAGCCCTTGCCCCCTCTATCATTTACATTTACAATTGTGTGGCCAAGTGCGAAGCTTGGTGCTCTGGATGTCATGCTGCAAAAGTGAAATGTGTATTATATTACCATGGGGAATAAAGGCAACACTATCTGTAGAAACTGAATACTTGTCGGTGGTTTAGGTAACCTTGATATTGCAGTGAACTTGCTTTGAAACAGATACGTAAGGTGACCCAAGATTTTGTTTCCACACCCCACAGAACCTCTGAAAGGTAGTAATTGGAAGTTGATTTTCTGCCATAATATCAGTATCCACCCCTTGTATGTGATGGCCTTCTTAACTTTGAAAGTCAGGTCTGGTATGGGAGCATGTGCCAGGGTGGCACTGTGCTGCGTCCACCACCTATTTCCACTCCTCTGGTCTATGCGAGGCTTTCTACCAGGCCTGCAGTGCTGGATATATGCCGCTACTCTCCAGGTACATGTATCCTCCCAGTGACGTCCCCGATGGTGCACCCATTTCACCAGCTTCCCAGAAGAGAATTTGGTGTGCGGGATCTGCCGGGGAAACTCACCAGGTGACCGTAGAAGTGAAAACAGGTTATCCCCAAGATCAGGATCAGGTCAGACACAGAAAATAACCACTGAAATGGATTCCTTGTCCCAGAAAACCTAGAAAAAGTGGTATTACACATGCTTCTAGACCAACTATTAAGCATATTATGATTTAACCCCCGGCCAAGGGACGAAGTTCAAGGTAGCGCGTGAACATCTTGTGGGTTTTGCCATACTGGGGGCCCATTAGGCCACTCCAAGTGAGAAAATAAATTATTTGGAAACCCAGTTCCAAACGGGTCTTCAGTACAGGTCCTGAACTTGCATGAAAACAAAGATAAGAAGATATTCAAACATTTTGTGTTTGAAAGGCTATTATAGCCCCGCAAATTTTTGTGGGCTAGCACTGGTATATGTTTAAAAGTGGTTGATTTTTGGAATGCTTTTGAAAAATTCATGTGAAAATGTGAAAAGTTAGAGTGGCTCTGTAAGTGAGAGAGCTTGTATGTCATCGAGCGATCCTCAACAGCTTGATGTATCTGTTGTAACATGGCCTTACATACATCTGACACGAATGAATAGTTCTTCCATTCACCTTCAAGCCATGCTCTATGGATCCTGAAGGCAGCTGATCTGTAACCCTGATGAACACTACTTTTTGTTACTGGAGAAGCGATCTGCCTCCAACAAAAGTTACTTGCAGGTGAAAAAGTATGGATCATGTAACAATGCGTGAAAGAACATGATACTGCCCATATTCAGTATCCGCCTCCGGATGGGACTGAACCCAGGTCAAGGAGCTTGGTAAACGGACAGTCTACTGACCCTACTGTCGAAGCCTTCAAACGACGATGATAGGCAATCAGTATAATCATAAACCAAAGGCCATTCTCTTATTATCGACTTCTGAGAGAAGGAGGTGTACAGTGCTGGGCTAACTTTGTCCATAATACTTTAAGGGTAGTTAACCAGTCAATGTCCCAGACTGCGTTATGTGAGAATTGAAGAAAACTACCGTAGCATCTTACTTATTCCAGCGGATGCCTATACCTACTAACATTCAACTCGATTTAGGTTCATAACAGGTAAAGACACAAACAGGCCCATGGGCAGGCAACAAACGTAAGAGAGGAATATAAATAAACAGCAAACCTTCAGGCCTCGTGATGCTTCCTAGCAGTGAGTATTAGCCACAGAAAAATAAACAAGCCTTTAGCAAAGGCGTATCCCTAATATTAGGTAATGAATATATGGATATGCATTAATAAGTACGGCAACTTCATATATAAGGGCATACACTAGGGCTTACTATCTTTCTTTATGAAGCGACGATGATCCAACAACTGATTTTCAAGCTACAGCTGTTTACAGATTAGTTTCCTTATATGGAAATATCTCGTAAAATACAATATGGTAATTTCATATAAAAGAACATAAGCTGGGACACATACTCTATCTTTAAGGTATGAACCGAATCCAGCAAGAACTTTCCAAAATGTAACACAAGACAGATTTTCCTTATATGGTCATAGCTCGTAAAGTACAGACAATATGGCAGTTTTACATATACGGGCATCAACTTCGACACATACTCTATCTTTCTGTGTGATAAGAAGCCAATCCAGCGGGTCGATTCCGAGATAAAGACCCGGATGGAAAGACATAGACGGATATCACAAGACAGATTTTTCCTTATATGGTTATAGCTCGTACAGACAATACGGCAATTTTACATATACAGGCATCAACAACGACACACTCTATCTTTCTGTGTGATATGAAGCCAATCCACCCGGTAGTTTCCGAGATATAGGCCCGGACGGAAAGATGGACAGACGGACAGGCGGACGGACAGGGGCGATTCCTGTATGTCCACCATATGGAATAATGGTGGGGGTAACAAGTCGTTTCCGTAGGTCTAAAGACTACAATATTTAAGAACCTAACTTACATATATTTTATTTTCGTAATTTTCCCCGCTCACACACACACACCCGCAAACAAAATCTCGGTATACATCTAGGATTCCGTCGTATATGAGTAATGCATCCAGTATTACCTCAAATCAGGTATAATGTAATTCATAATCTGTGCAGAATTGCTCTGATAACATGATGGGAAAATATTTTTCCAATAAGTTACAATGTGGACGGTACTGATTATGGGTGAAAAGAAGTGTAGGCAACTGTCTGTGACGCCAGTGATGAGGTGCTCTAGTACCAGCTACTCAGTTGCTTCACGAGACGCCCACACTGCGGTAAGATGTTCGACTGTGCCGCTCTCTGCCAGGAGAAAATATCGGTTTGCTCCTAGTCAGAACTTTACTGCCAAATTGTGTCCCCCCCTATGGCGGGGGGGGGGGGACACAATCTGGCCGCACTATGGGGTGGTACTGCTGCTTTGCGGCCAGGTTGTGTTAGGAGTAATACTGGCACCGTATTCCCTGCATGTCGTAAGAGGCGACTAAAAGGGGCGGGGTGAGGGGACTAGGAACCCCCTCCTCTGTTTTTTAGTTCCTAAAAAGAGACAGGCCAGAGAAAGGGATGGGGGATTGAGTTATCCCCGTTCCCTGATGATTGGGTCTATGAATGTGAGTGGATGTAGTACGATTGAGGCTAAAAGGGAGGAGATTGGGAGAATGTTTGTGCAAAGAAAGTTGGATGTGTTAGCTTTGAGTGAAACGAAGATGAAAGGGAAAGGTGAGTCTAAGTTTGAAAGTATGAATGGAAGATTGTTAGGTGTTGATAGATGAAGAGCAAGAGAAGGTGTGACCTTGTTAGTGAGTCCGGATGTATGGCAGTGTGTGATTGAATGGAAGGAGGTGTCATCGAGACTGATGTGGGTGAATGCGAAATTTGAACGTGAGGTGTGGGTGTTTGTGAGTGCATATGGGCCTGGTAGTGAAAGGGATGAAGAAGAGAGGGAGTCTTTCTGGAATGATGTTGATGAGTGTCTGCAGAGTTTTGGAGCGAATGTGAACGTGGAAATGATGGGAGATCTGAATGCTAGAGTGGGAAACGTAGCAGTTGAAGGTGTAGTTGGTATGCATGGAGTGCCTGGAAAAAGTGAAAACGGGAAACGAATAATAGGGATGTGCGCTGAGCGGGAGATGGGTGATTGGAAATACCTTGTTTGAGAAGAAAGATATTTATAAGTATACATGGGTGAGACAGGAGGATGGAAGGGTTGTTGACAGAGCACTGATGGACTATGTGGTTGTGTCCAGGAATACAATAGGAAGATTGTTGGATGTGAGAGTTTTGAGATGGGAGGGTGCAGGTATGTCTGGCCACTACCTGGTGCAGGGAAGGTTAAGAGGAGGTAAGAGATGGGTGAGAGCTAGGAGAGTTAGGTGTGGCAGGGAGATGTTGAAAGTCAGTGAGTTGGATAAAAGAGAGAAAATGATAGAGTATCAGGAGAAATTGAAAGACGAGTGGAACGCAGTGTAAGATCAGGAAAATGGCAGTATGGAAGAGGAATGGCAGTTGTTTAAGAGTGCTGTGGTGGGGCATGTGGAAAACGTGTGTGGTGATGGTGTAAAAAAAAAAAAAAGGATGTTGATGGTGGTGTGAGGAAGTAAGTATGGCTGTGGCTGAGAGGAGACGTGCATATGAAGTGTGGCAGCAGAGCCAAGGATGAGGTGTCATATGAGAGGCATAAGGAAAAGAGGAATAGGGCGAGAGGGGCTGTGCGTGATGCTAAAGTGGCAGCAGATGAGAGGTGGCATAGGTGGTTGACTGAGAATTTTCAACTGAATAAGAAAATGTTTTGGAAGGAGGTGAAAAGGGTGCAAAAGGGAGAGTCTGGGAAGGAAGAGTGAGTAAAAGCAGAGGATGGAAGGATGTTAACTGAGATGGATGCAGTAAAGAAGAGATGGGCAGAGTATTTTGAAAGGAAAGGGAGGCTGAGATTGTGGCGGATGGAAGGGTGCAAGAAATAAATGTGTTGGGATAGTTGAATGATTATTTAATCACGAAGGAGGAAGTGCAGGAGGCAGTAAAGGAGATGAAAACAGGGAAAGCTGCAGGTATGGATGGGTGTGCTGTGGAATGCCTGAAAGGTGGTGGAGCGACTGTTGTTGATTGGTCAGTAAGTTTGTTGAATGTGTGCTTTTTGAAAGATACAGTGCCAATTGACTGGGCAAGTGCTTGTGTGGTCCCGTTGTATAAAGGTAAGGGTGATAAGTATGAATGTACTAGTTTTAGGGGTATAAGTCTGTTGAGTGTTGTAGGTAAGGCGTATGGTAGAGTGTTAATTAAGAGAGTTAGAGAGGGCACAGAGAGAGTGACTGATGATGAGCAGTGTGGCTTTAGGAGAGGGAAGGGATGTGTGAATCAGGTGTTTGCTGTGAGACAGGTGTGTGAAAAGTATTTAGCAAAAGGTAAGGATGTGTTTTGGGCGTTCATGAAATTTAGAGAATGCATATGATAGAATTGATAGGGAGGCTTTGTGGACAGTTTTAAGATCGTATGGTCTTGATGGTAGGTTACTGTATGGAGTGAAAAGTTTTTATGTAAATAGTACAGCGTGTGTATGAGTGGGAAATACTGTGAGTGATTGGTTTCCCGTGAGAGTGGGGCTGCGTCAAGGATGTGTGATGTCGCCTTGGTTGTTTAATATTTATAATTATGGATTGTGTTGTAAGGGAGGTGAATGCAAGAGTTTTAGGTGGAGGTCTGAGTCTGGTGAATGTTGATGATAGAAAGTGGATCTGAAGCAGCTGCTGTTTGCAGATGATACTGCACTGGTGGCTGATTCAGAGGAGAGATTGAAACAGTTGGTAGAGGAGTTTGGAAGGGTGTGTGAAAGGAGGAAATCGAAAGTAAATGAGAATAAAAGTAAAGTTATGAAGTGTATGAGGTTGTTAGATGGTAGGAGGATGAATATAGTTTTGAATGGTGAGCTGCTTGAGGAGGTAAAGTGTTTTAAGTATTTAGGGTCACATGTTGCTATGGATGGAAGAATACATGCAGAAGTGAAGTTTAGAATGAATGAAGTAGGAAAGGTGCTAGGAGGAATGAAAAAAGTGATTAGATGCCGTTCGCTTGGAATGGATGTAAAGAGAAGCCTGTATGAGGGTGTTATATGGGACTGAGGGTGTTATATGGGGCTGAAACATGGAATATGGGTGTAGTAGAGAGGAAAAGTTTGAGTGTAATGGAGATGAGGTGTCTGAGGAATATGTGTGAAGTGACGCTTATGGATCGAGTGAGAAATTATGAAGTGCGAAGGAGAACTGGAGTTGTTCGGGAGATGGCTGGTAGAGTTGAGCAGAGAGTGTTGCGATGGTTTGGGCGTATGGAGAGAATGGATAATGAGCGATTGGCGAAAAAGATAACTATATCTGATGTGAATGGTGTAAGGCTGAGAGGAAGACCATGAATAGGATGGATGGACAGTGTGAAGAGAGCGTTGGATGCAAGAGGGATGTCTGTTGAGCAAGGAAGAGTGGCTGTGCATGATAGAAGTGCATGGAGAGAAATTGTGAATGAATCAGTGATGACGCAGCCCTGAGGGGATATTCTCCTGCATTTGTCTGATCCGCTGTTCAGGTCAGGTGCGGGTAAGGGGATGGGTCTATTATGATGTGGCAGGGGTAAACCAGCTCTGTTGTTGGGCCTTGCTGCGAATATCACTGATTGCACTGTGCAGTTGACCCTTGTGCGGTGTGGTGCAGTGAGGATATGTCTCTTCTCCCCTATGGAGCAAAGATGCGAATGAATGTGTTTGAGTAGATGAGTAAATTGGGAGTGTATTGTCCTGTCTCGGCTACCTTCTTTTCCTTGGGGAAGCAGCGTAGGAATATAGATAAATAGATAGTGTGCATTTGTGGGCGGAACGTGGTAGTGAAAAGGGATTAAAAAGAAAGAAAAATATAAAGTGTATGAAAGTGATGGGGGAATGTGAAGGAGAAATATATTTGGAAAACGTGAACAAGGATGTTGATGGTAGATAGTGATAATGATGATAATAATAATAATAATAATAATAATAATAATAATAATAATAATAATAATAACTATAATAATAATAATAATAATAATAATAATAATAATAACTATAATAATAATAATAATAATAATAATAATAATAATAATAATAATAGTAATAACAATAATAATAATAACACAGAGGGGGGAACGAACTTTCAGTGTTAAAGGAGGGAAGAAAGTCAAATGAATTAATTATACATTTCATCCTGGTCCGGCGATATGATGAACATATGTAAAAATACTAAAAGATTTAATGAGAAAAGCATACCGTATGTTGGAAAGCTGAATATGGACAAACGGAAGTGGAAATAAAAAGTGAGTGAAACAAAATGATGAGGTAACAGGAGAGAAACTGATTTATAATACAAAAAGTACAAGCAAAAAAATATATCGACATAAACCAACTGTCTCAGAGTAAGACACGATTGGCAAAGGATATTATATAGCCAAGAAAAGAGTAAGTATACGAAAATAAGCACAGTAAAATGTTAACGAGAAAAAAAATTAGAACAATACAGGTAAGCTGAGTGCCACAGAATGAAAGAGTAAGGAAAGATTAACAACATGGACGAGTGGTAGGCACGAGTAGACAGTAAAGGATAGAGGGGATGGAGGAACTGGGGTCTTAGCCAAGGTTTTTGCGCCCCCATCCTTCACAGAAACATGGATCAGCTTAAAGGCATTAACCGGAACTGTCAGAAATAGTAAACGAAATGAGACTTTCTGAATAGAAAGAGTTCAGATTTTTTTTTTTTTTTTTTCGCAAATCACTTAAGTTCCTGAACCAGATTCAAGCGTCATCCAACCATCCTTCATCTATTTCATTCCGTAGGTTTTCAAGCTCAACTTTTGACTGCAAAATGGTTATATTGTAGAATTATATTCGTGTATGACAATAACTGAAAATAATAAAAGACAAGTAAGTAGCTGACTGGACACCACAGATACCTAAAAACTGTAACAGGAAATTCTTATTACCCGTTTCTCAGAGTGGGAGGGCCCGAGGCTGGACTACTGTAGTCTAGATTATTTAGGCTGCAAGAGACCACTCTACTTTCCTGATAGCGTTTATATGAAAAAGGGACTTTCGGCCACTTCTTGGATCGAGCGCGAGGAATTACCGCACATTGTACTCTGACCAGAGACAACTATAACCACGTAAATGAGGCGTAATAAATGATAACTTGAACGGTGAGATATACAATAATAACCTAGAGGGGCACTCAGTGGAGCACATCTCTCCGACAAAGGCAAGGTAATTTCCAAACCACTCATCAAAATGGGTTAGGTTTTCTCATCACTGATTAGAGCTTCGCTAAAAATTCCGTATCCAGAAACTGTGTACAATCGGAATCGGTCCCAAAAGTCAATCAATTGTTCCCTGGGACATGATCTATCTACACACCAAATTTGGTTCAAACATCTCCTTTACTTTTTGAGTAATCCTGCTGAGACAAACAAGCAAACTAACAAAAGGGGGGGTGAAAATATAATCCATTTGTCGGAAAGAATAATTACACACACACACACACACACACACACACACACACACACACACACACACACACACACACACACACACACACAATTTTCCTGGTGGCAATGCTTGGCTAGTCTCTCTTTAATGTGTTGAATAACAAGACCCTGGTGAGCAGTTACTGTACTCTCATTAACACAGGAATGTGGTCGGGCCACATTTTAAAATAGGGAAGATAGATTATTTAGTGTGGTATTTATTACCATAGGTTAGTGGATCCCACATGATGAACTTGAGCCGCCAGATGAAAAAATAGTTGTTTTTTAGATCATCTTTTCATAAATTATTAAATGATCAAGTGACGCAGAGGAGGCGGGGCAGAAGACTAAATAAATAAACCCAGGAAGTGAAAGAAAGTGAAAGGAAAAAATTCTGCATAAAAAATGAGAGAGAGAGAGAGAGAGAGAGAGAGAGAGAGAGAGAGAGAGAGAGAGAGAGAGAGAGAGAACGTTAGTAAAAGCATAAAGATAATATGAGTAAAAATAACCACATACACTAAAACTATATTCGTTACAACATGCACAAGCAATTTACAAACCATTTTCATGATTGTATCAAAGCGCTGTGATGGAGTTCTGGGGAAAAGACACAAGGTGGTATGAATTAAATACACAAAACTGAGAATAATCTACAGTAACACTCTGGATTATCTGTGTGGAGGATGGTGTAACACGGTGCCTTCTCTTGATTTTCTTTCCCATACGGCTGAAGAGATAGGACAGCGATGTACTTGGACATTATGAAGGATGAGACGCGTGCAGGTTAGAACAAGTTAGAGCTAACTGTGCAAGGCGATATACGAAGATGATAGTTTACTGTTGGACTGTAACGCTTCATCAGTGACGCGATCGGGATAAACCGCAAGGAATTTTAAAAGACCTACCTGTTTCCTATGTTAGACCAGGGATTTTCTACCATTTCTGCAAAGGATGGTAATTTATATTCACTACTACGTTACATTATACATTAAGTAAGTCACAATTATCATAAAGTACAATTGTGCACCATGGTACAATTACATGATGTATGAATGTATGTAAACTAGCCTACTTTCAGAATATATAATACCAATGTTACAACAACAATATCTCTGTAATGTGTCCATGACCTGTGTAACTCTGGATGTGTTACACAGCCATCGTATTTTCTTGCCTTTACTGAATCCAAGCCGCATCGTCATTGCCCATAACGATGGGAGTCGCTGTGAACTGATTATCACATACATAAACTACAGTGGTTGAAATTTCCAGTCCACCGCACAGGGCGTGTTCCTCAAAAAAATTCCACTCAGCCTACACGCTACTCCCATTCTGTCCCATTCCATATGCATGATGCAGGCACCTTTCTCTCTTTCGACGCACCTCACCCTCCATCACCCCACCCTACATCGCCAACATATAGTATTTATAACAGCCTAAGAGCTGGAAAAACAACCGGAGAGAAGGACATTACAAAAATTCCTCTAGTTTCAATCCATAGTTTAATATTTTGGGTGAAATTATGAGCCGGTACCAATGAAAATACCAGACCCGCTGTCACGAGTCGGCTAGTGACATTGGCTTTTGTGGGAAACCACGAACTCTAGTGGAATCCCAGTTTATCATTCAATTAACCGCTCATTCGGTCGGGAGTCTTTTCAAATCAATTTGTCATTGTCATAAGTGATCGTCTTTGTGTGAGACATTAGCGCTTCAGCCGAGCGATTTGTTTTGGGCGCGTTTCGCTCACTTTAGCTGTTAAAAAATGCGGCCACAGCGCTCCTTTCTTTCCCACGAGTTAGTCAGTCAAGTGTCTGTCGTGACGGAGTGAGGTTCTGTGCTCCAGCAGTGAGAGAGTGAGAGGTCAGCTAGCACCCAGACTCCACTAGACTACAGTTCCCCAGGCTCCCACCCTTCTTGGTGATACACTACATTCATTGACCAGTATTTCCTTTTCGTATTTTCCTAGGTTTAAGAGTTTAGTTAAGTGTGCTGTTTCCTCACATACTGGCCGGCTGCGCCGCATGTTGTTTTTTTTCTAGGCGTAAGAATTAAGCTTATGAGTGACTGAGTGAGTGCGATCTCTTTATTTTGAATTCATTTGAAATGTAACGTTAAATTTATGTCTTTGTAATCAATAAACTTAACAGTTCTTTTTCTTGAGCTTAATGTAATGTAAACTCGTGTTTCATTTTTCCACAATTAAGCTTATTTCCCTTATAGCTCCTAGCTCGCATAAACGTTTTGCTATTCATAACTGGTACTTAGGCCAGTCTTGTTGTATTAAGCTTAAAATCCGTTGTGCCTTCTAGGAGTTAAGCATCAGCAAGAACCTGATATCATTAATAGTATTAGTTATTTATTGTCAGGGGTGAAGTCACTTTCTCCAGAGGCTAACAGTACCAATAAACAGCAATTTCATTGTGAGGAATTAGTCTCTGCTGTGTACTGTTGAGAAAGTTTATAAATTCTCGTTCTTAGAGAATCTTGCGAAGCAAGCCAGCGTAAAGTAAACTTTGCTTGATTTAGCAAGACAATTCATTGTCCCTGCTCTTCGATATTATTGAACATTATCATTTAATAATTGCATCTATTTTAAAAACCCCGTGACACCTGCACAATATATACATTTCTTTTGTGTGTGTAGTGGGGATATATTACAGTATGTATAATTCTATGGACTTGACTGACAACTCATCATAGCTGTGCTGTACTATTTGGTAACACATGCTCATTCACTTCTCGCCACATACAAACACAGCCATGCCTCTCGTTGTCATCATCATCATCACCATCATCACCTAACCTCTCGTTCTCTGTTACCTAATCCTGTTTCTAGTTTCTTTCTTTCTTTTGTCATGGTCGAAACTAAAGCACCCTCTGTCCATCAGTCATGTCACACTGTGCGACGCTAGTTAGTAGACACAACTGGGTCAATAGTTTCCCAGTGGTATTCATATCATCGAGTACGTTCGTATAATTGAGTATTTCACAGTGTAGTAATGTGCCATGAGTGTTAAGCAATGATAAGTAATATTTGGCTGCCTCAACTAAAATGCACTAAGTCTATCAGAATCAGAATCAGAAAACCAAAGGACAGAAACGAAATATGTGAAACATAACACACTGCAACAAATTAATAGCCACACCTATAAAGTTAATTAAATAAAGAGATATCATCATATTAACCTAAACAGGTGTCAGTAAGATTATATACGGTAATAAATCGTCCCTTAAAGAAGAAGTAAAGTATAGCAGGAGGCAAAAGGGGAATATTACCTGTGTGGCCTAGAAGTTACCACAGGCCTAATTGATAGACGGCCAGCAATTCTCCTGCCATGTTATAGGTCAAGAAACACTACGTGTACCACAGCGGAAGACTTTCTACTACTTTATCTTTTTCTTACCACTGTTTGTTGTTTTTCTTCTTCGTCCATTTCATCACTGGCAAATTAATCAACATTTCTTCTCTCTTTCTTTCTGGATTCCGTCAAAAGATTTCACTTCCCTGTATTTCCACCATATCCTTTCATTTGATTTGTTTATAATTTTTTGCTTCTCGCCACTAAAGAAGTCTGTCTTCAGTCTTTTTCATGGCAGACTTTCAAGATTAACAACCAAAACTTCAGCTTCGCTGTTTTCTGTCGTTGTCTCTTTCCCTCCCTCCCTCGTCCTTTCATCCAGTTGATATTGGCAAATGAACTCTTTCCTTCGTTCTCCTCTCTCCTAGTAACTGATCAGTCTCACTTTTTCTTACCCCGTTTTCCCCTTCTCGTATTCACCTTCCTTCTGTTTGCTTTGCTTTCATCTTATAATCTTCCTCGTCCTATCATGAACCTCTTCCCGTTTCTTCCCATCTTATCTATATCCCACTTTTTACTCCCCGCGCTCTCTCTCTCTCTCTGTCACACACACACACACACACACACACACACACACACACACACCTTAGTCCTCCCTTCTTCCACATTATCTGCTCAGACACTACTTTCCTTTCATTTAAATTTACCACTCCCCATCATTCATCTTTTCTCCTTCGACCCAGCCTAGATAGGGTGATATGTAAAATACACCTTTCATCACTTGAAAACCAAGTCTGTTGTCCTTTATTATTTTTGTATTATTTTATGTTTTCTCCTTTTTACGCCTATTCTATTCCTTCTCGTCTTCCATTTCTTTGCCTCCTTTCCTCGTCACTGCACTTCACCCTCTCATTCTTCCCTCCTCTGCCGACTACTAATCCTATGTTTCTCTTCACAATTAAGTGCTCATAAAATAAGAATCAGGTCAGTTTTCCGCTTAACTCTTTCATGTACGATTATGGTTTCTTGTTGCATTCTTGATATCTCCAGACTTTCAAGGTTATAAGAGATCTCAATGACTTCGTTCAGTACGATCATGTCTTACAGTAAGTTTTACCATGCTACATACAGAAGATACTTTTGAATTTTGAAAGGGTGTCCCGCAGTGAAAGGCCCAACCTGTAATTTCGCAGATTCTTTTTTTTTTTCTTCTTCTTTAACGGATGTAGAATTAGGAACGAAACATTGCTTGATATTTCACCATTCACTACTTTTCACTTTGCTCTGCAGGTTAATACTCCTGTTTTGAGAGAGGGTATGTTTCCGTGTTCACAGATGTTTCTTTCCTTGTCTGATATTTTTCCATCCACCATTTTTCACTTTAGTTTATAAGTTAATATTTCTCAGCTGAGAGAGAGAGTTAGTATGTTTCTGTGCCCAAAGACGTTTCTTTTCACATAATGAGCTAAGTAAGAAAGTAACAAACATTCCTCAGTTGTGCAGGAGACTTTGTGGAACAGTGGGAAAACTTACGTCAGGCTAAAAAAAAAAAAAAAAAAAAAAAAAAAAAAAATTGCTTTCTTCCGACCACTGAGTATCTTCTGTGCTGACGCGCGCAATGTGGAGTTAGCCTGGAAAAAGAAAGAAAAAAAAAAAAACAGATTAAAGGATATGTAGAAATTCCTTGCCAGTGACGTATGAGCCGGGGGACGGGGGGGGGGGCACAGGCCCACCCAATGATATTGCCGGGCGGGGCCGATGTATGTTTGGGCCCACTCAATATTTCGCACAAAAGTTACATTATCACGGTGCCTAAAACTTCTTGCTGCGACCTAGATAACAACAACTACGTCCAGTATACAAATCATAAAAAAATGTTTTCATTTGAAAGTTCTGCCATACTGCGTCTCTCAGTTCCTTATCTTCAGTCATTAAACTTTAGAGCTCTAGTCCATAACACGGTCCACAGCAAAAACTTCATCGAAATATCCCGTACTTAACCATACAAAAGATGTTACACTTATAGTAGCTGGGCACTGAGTACAGCCCAGTAGCACTGGCCTGCTCTAAGGAGAGCCAGAAAGAATTCTCACCCAACACATGTACCGCCTCAAGAATTACTGCCTATGATCCCAGAATCAAGTCCAGTAATCCAGATGGTATTGTCATCAATTAAGTATCCAGCATTCGCACATTATGTGAAGTGCTTAACTCCTCATCAGTGGCTAAGACAATATTCACTGAAGTGCACGCTATGCTCTGTTTGTATTGTACAATGCCGGTAACAAGTCCCACTGCAGAGAGAACCTTTTCAGTTCTCAAAAGGCTGAAAACGTACTTGAGGTCCACTATGACCCACGAGAAAGTAAACTATGATATGATGATGCACATTTATAATGAGCTTACGATCAACTTAAAAGACATTGCACAACTGTTTACAATGCAATTGACAACGAGACAGTATTTTGGAAGCTTCAAGTGAACTGATTTGAGATAATCGTTTCTTTATTTGTATGCTTTTCTAAATATTTAGTTTATGCTTAATTTACAATTGTCAGTATGAAAGAACAGAGGAATTAGTTGGAGAAGAACAGGGAGGCTTTAGGAACGGAAGAGGTTGTGTAGATCAGATATTCATTCTTAGATCTTTAATGGTAAAGCTTCTAGAGAAAGAAAAAAAGTTGTATGCGGCTTTCATGGATTTGGAGAAAACATATGACAGGGTGGATAGACAAGGATTGTGGAAAATATTAAGAATATATGGAGTAGATGGGAAGTTGTTGAATGCTGTGAAGAGTATGTATGATGGTGCTAAGGCTGCAGTGCGTGTGGATGGTGAACTGAGTGAATTTTTCTCTTTGAAGGTTGGGTTGAAACAGGGATGTGTCATGTCTACATGGTTGTTCAATCTGTACATGGATGGGGTAATAAAAGAGGTACAAGGTAGGGTAGTGGATGTTGGAGTGGCCCTGGTGAGAGAGGGTAGTGTTTGGAAACTCCCTGTACTGTTATTTGCTGATGATACTATGTTGTTGAGTGAAAACGAAGGAGAGTTGCAAGGCTTGGTGGATGAGTTTGGGAGAGTGTGTAAGGAACGGAATATAAAGGTGAATGTAGGGAAGAGTAAAGTGATGGTCTTTGAGAAAGATGAAGTCAGTGAATGTACAGCGAGACTGGATGGTGAGGAATTGAAAATGTGAGTACGTTTAAGTACTTGGGTAGTGTGATGAGTAAGGATGGACGTTTGGAGGATGAAGTGCTTGAAAGGGTACAGCAGGGAAGAAAGGTTGCTGGTTCCTTGAAAGCAGTGATAAGAAGCAGGGAAGTGAGCATGGAAGTGAAAAAGTTACTACATGACAGTATTGTGATATCAACTCTAACGTATGGAAGTGAAGCTTGGACGTTGCTGGGAGGACAGAAGTCAAGAGTGAGAGCAGTGGAAATGAGTTATTTAAGAGGAGCCTGTGGAGTCACATGGAGAGACAGGCTGACGACAAACGAGGATATAAAGGAGCGTTGTGGTGTGGATGTGGATGTGATAGGAAGAGTTAGGAGGAATACACTGAGGTGGTTTGGCCATGTGGAGAGGATGGAGGGTGAAAGACTGACGAAGAGAGTGTATGTGAGTGAGGTGAGGTGGAGGGGGGAAGAGGGAGGGGGAGGCCGAGGATGAGATGGAGGGATGGGGTGGAGAGGTATATGAGAGAGGGGGGTGTGAGTTGGCAGCGGGGCAGTGAAATGGCGGGGGACAGAGCGACGTGGAGGCGATTTGTTTGTGGCCACCCCGAACGGGATTGAGGCGTCTGGCAATAGATAGATAGATAGACAGTATGAAATAAATGCAAATATTTAGTGATTCTTTACTGAAAACCCAGATATATTACAGTTTTGACAATTTCCTCTCTTTGTTTTCGTTTGATGTTTTCCACACATCTCATGCTGTCATTCTCACAAATATACTTTGTTTTTGTTCACTTCTGTAGAAAGATGTGCAGTAACACATATGACCATAATACATTATTATGATGTATAGTGATTTATATCAAAGGGACACATTAGTGTAAATCATTAATATGAATATCTTTCATGTACTTATGGGCCATTGGCATAACCAAGGGGAGATGGGAGGGTCAAGGAGTTAGCTAACCCCACATGAGCTAGAGCTCTATCCCATTATGTTATTCCCATTCTACCTTATGTGTGACAAAAGCTTAACTGCTTTTTTTTTCGCACTTATAGGAACTTGGAATATGCTCTAATACCCAGTGCATGCGGCCTTAAAACGTCCCTAAAATTGGTAAATTTTCAAAAATTTCCTTGGGGGGCTCACAGCTCCCCCCTTAATATCCCAGCTGCTTGGGCTTTCTTCGCTCGCCATCCCCCTGCCTTGTGTCCCCTCCATTTCACAATTGTTCCTACGCCTATGCTTGTAACCTACGGTGAATATGTCTTATTCTAAAGTTAACCACTATAGTATTTAACAAAAATAAGGAAATGCGTTCTCACCATGTCCATATATATTCACTTTTTTTTTTTTTTATAATTCCTAGAATATGTATTACATATATTATACCTGATTTGCTTAAATAATAATTAAATTGTTAAGGATGATCTATATGTAATGTTTCTCTCTCTCTCTCTCTCTCTCTCTCTCTCTCTCTCTCTCTCTCTCTCTCTCTCTCTCTCTCTCTCTCTCTCTTCCCTGGCACACCTCGCCTTCAGTTTCTCCCAGTCCCCGTCTCTCCCTAATTTTTCTTAGAGCCTGTTCCTTTCCTTTCCATATTTCACCTCTTATTCATATTTAATGTGAAACCACACCAGCATCAAAACAATTAATATATTCTTTTCATTATCATTTTACCATCGGGAGTTATATGATCACGTCACCAGGTACCGGCGACTGGTAGGCAAACAATGAACTGCGATTCTAAACAATGATGTGATTAGTAAATGACCGTTTTCTTCATCGTTAATCAATGCATGTGATCGACAGGGCAATCAGAACGATGATGTTCGGCTGTCAAAGACTCACTGGCATGACACCCCAATCAAAGCTATTACAGTCTGCACAGGCAAGACAAGGACACCTACATTCCACGAAACTATCTGTGCGACATTTCTTCGTATGTTTTAATGTCTTCTGAGAATTCTGTATAACTAAAATTTCTCCTTGATGCCAAATTAACTTTTCAACCAGTGTAATGGAACGGAATTTGTGATTATTTCAAGATGACATACAGAACAGAATTTCAAATCTCCATGTCCGATGTTTCAATATGTCATGCATAGTGTGAGTTTTGTTCTTTCTTATATTTTTAATCTATATATATATATATATATTTTTTTTTATTGTCCGCCTACGCATTCACTGGCATAGGCCTGCTGAAACATTAATAACCATTTTAGGAAATCGGTATACTTGCCATAAACTATACTTTATCTCAGTGAGTCCATGCATTCTATACTCTTGACCCCAGAGATAAGCTTTAATTGAAAAGTGTTTAGAAATGGCTTCGGGGTCGGTAGAAACTATTACTTCTCTACAGTTTCTTTTTTAAGCATGTAGGATTACACTGCACACAAATTGGACTGTGCAGGTTATCACACTTGGATGTGGTAGGAAACTGTGTGGGTCAAGGAATATGAGGGTAATATAAAAATTATTTTATTAATATTTATATCATTTTCTCAACACGAATAAATTGATATTTGATGTATAATGGACAAGAGTTGAAAATAATTAACCCAATGACATTTTTTTTTTAACCTCTAGTACAAAAATTTCCAACTCCTAGCATGCAAGTTAACCCGGCACGTCTGGGTTTATTTAGGTAGCCCTAGTCAATATTTCCCTCATATTTCTGAGGTTCAGAACACATGAAACAAGACTACATGAGTTGTAATTCAAGTCATTAATTTGGCAACAGCTCATTTTAGATAATCAGTTGATGGAGACTGTACACCTGTAGCCAGATTTACTGAAAACATACGATCAACTCCTCAGCTTAACTATGATGAATTTTAGCACGAACGACGAGGACAAGTGAGTGCAGAGTTTTCACATGTATTTCTCCTACATTAAAAGAATCCTTACAAGAGGTAAGATAATCATAGGATATGTTTGTTTTTGTAGGAAGTATGAGGAAATGAGACTACTGTACAGGTATCTTCCTGTGCCTTTTGTTATCGCCTGACTGGCTACGAGATAATGTAATTGTTTGCATCTGTGTGTGTGTGTGTGTGTGTGTGTGTGTGTGTGTGTGTGTGTGTTCTTACCTAATTGTTCTTACCTAATTGTATCTTTACAGGAATGAGTCAAGCTCGTACTGTCCCGTGTCTTAAACCATATTTATCGTACATATCCTTAAATTTGTGAATTGTTTTGGTACACACTATTTCATTCGGTAGTGCATTCCATTGATCAATTGCTCTGTTTAGGAAACTGAATTTCCTTACGTCTTTATCACCTCTCTTCTTATGCAGTTTTTTGCAGTGTCCTCTTGCTGATGCTTCTCCATATGTTAAGTAATCATTTATGTCTATTTTCTCCTTCCCTGATATGCACTTATATAGCATTATCATGTCACCTCTTTTCCTTCTCTCCTGTAGTGTTGGTAGATTCAGTTTATTTAGTCTTTCTTCGTAGCTTAGGTCCCTTAAGCTTGGTATCCATCTTGTAGCGGCCCTTTGAACTTTTTCAATCTTGTCTATGTGCTTTTTGAGATGAGGACTCCAGACTACTGATGCATATTCCAGGGTTGGTCTAATGAATGATGTTATTATCCTTCTTAGCATGTCTTCATTTATGTATGTGAATGCTATTCTCATATTTGCAAGCAATGTATACATGTTCCGTACCTTCTCGCTGATGTGGTCAGCCGGAGATAGTCTGTTATTGATAATCACACCTAGGTCTTTCTCTCTTTCTGATGTGTATAGGGTTTTATTTCCTAACTTATAATCCCAATCAGGTCTTTTTCCACTTTTACCAAACTTGATTACATGACACTTGTCCACAATGAATTCCATTTGCCATGTACTACTCCATTCATGAAGTTTATTTAATTCTTCTTGCAGCTCTTTACAAGAGTCTGTGTTAGTAATTCTCCTTTGTATTTTTGCATCATCTGCAAACATATTCAGATAGCTCTCATTTCCAGTGTTACTGTTTATATCATTTATATACACTAAAAACATGATTGGTGCCAGCACTGAACCCTGTGGTACTCCACTAGTCACTTCTTTCCATGATGAGTAGTTTCCTCTTAGTACTGTTCTCATTTCTCTTTTTATGAGAAAGTCTTGCATCCAACAAAACAGTTTGCCTAGAATTCCTCCTTGATGGTACAGTTTCCATAAAAGTCTTTGGTGTGGTACTGTGTCAAATGCTTTCTTGAAATCTAAATAAATACTGTCCACCCATCCTTCCCTTTCCTGTATTGTGTTTGTTACTCTGTCATAGTAGCTCAACAGACTAGTAACACATGATTTTCCTTTTCTGAAACCAAACTGTCTCTCTGTTATCATACTATGTTCTTCTAGATGATTTACCCAAGCTTTTCTTATAAGCTTTTCTAATACCTTGCTTACAACACTGGTCAGTGATACTGGTCGGCAGTTGAGTGGATTTTGTCTATTTCCTTTCTTGAATAAGGGGACAATATTTGCTTTTTTCCAAATATCAGGTACTTTACCTTGACTCAAAGATTTCTTGAAAATTAAAAATAATGGTTTACTTAACTCCTTTGCACATTCTCGTAGTACCCAACATGAAATTTCATCAGGACCACTTGCTTTTCCTCTGTCTAATCTACTTAACTCCTGTATTACTTTTTCTGCTATTTGTATATCTGGTAGTATGTGTGGACATGCATGTTCCACATAGTCCCTCTAAAAAATTTTTTCTTCTGTTAAAGCTAATTGGAAATTCTTATTTACTGCTTCACAAATATCTTTCTCTTGTGTATAAGTGATTCCCTCGTCCGTAATTGATTGTATTATATCTTTTACTTTGGTTTTGCTTCTGATATAGCTGTAAAATAGCTTTGCTTGATCACTACTTTTATTTATTACATCCTCCTCAAACTGTTTTTGGGCTTCCCTCCTTATTCTTGTATAATCGTTTCTTGTCTGTTTGTAATTTGTATACGCCCTTTCACTATTGTGTCTTCTGTATCTATTCCACAACAAATCTCTTCTTTCTTTTGATTTTTTACATTCTGTATTGAACCATTTCTGTATTTTCTTATCTGCTTCTTTGTGCTGTGGGATGTACTTCTGGACTCCTATTTCATAAAATTCACAAAATTTTTTATATACAGCATTTAAATCTTGTCCTCTAAGCTCATTTTCCCAATCACCTTCTAAGAAATACTTCTTTAGGTCTTGATAATTTCCCGTTTTATAGTTTAGGCTCTTTTTGTAACTGTCATTGCTGTTTACTGTGTCACATGCTATCCTGAAGTTATAATTTAGTACTGCATGATCGCTTTTGCCGAGTGGAGGGTGATATATTAAACTGTCAATATCATTTTCATGCCTAGTAAATATTAGATCTAGCACTGAAGGTACATCAAGTCCTCTTTTTCTGGTGGTTTCCCTCACATGTTGCGTTAGGAAAAACTCTTGTACGAGATCCAGGAGCTTTTGGTCCGAACAGCTTTCTTGGCTAATTATATCTAGAGTATTCCAATTTATATTTGTATTAAAATCCCCAGTTAGTATAATTCTTTCCAATTTCTCTTCCATTTTATGTAGTAATGATCTTAAACTCTGAATTGTACTCTCTGCCAGGTCCTCATATTCATCTCTTTCCCATGTGTTTGATCTGGGTGGCATGTACAAATTGGCTACAATTACTTTACCTTCTGATGTGTTGATCTCTACTGCAATCAGTTCTACTTGTGATGGTATATCTAGTTTTATTTCATTGACTTTTAGATTTTTCTTAGTTAATATTATAATTCCTCCTCCTTTTTTTAAACTTCTGTCTCTTCTCCATATATTGTATTCATCTAAGTTTAGTATGTCATTGGATATCCTTGGTGTTAATTTTGTTTCAGTTAGGCATATTATTTGTGGTTCATTTTCTCTGACATAATCATTCATCTCTAGTAATTTAGATACCATTCCATCCACATTTGAGTACATCAACTTTATCATCTTGTTTATATACTTGTCATGACATGGTTCTACTACTTTCCTCCTTTTTATTCCATCCTGTTTGTGTGCCACTTTCGTACCTGCAATCCTATTACTTTGTAAATAAATTTCTTCTTCTCCTCTTCTGATCTTCCCTCATTTTTTGTTTTTGCTTCCTCCCTCTTCTCTTTCAGTAATTCCAGTTCCTCTTGTGTTAGGCATCTTTTTATCCATACATTTTTGAACTCCTCTTTTTCCATAAGATTCTTTGCATTTTTTAGTATCTCTTCCACAGTGTTTACACTCTGGAAAGTCTTGTCTTGCTTTCTCATATTTCCCTAACCTTTTGTGTTCCTCTATGTCTTTACTACAGATTTCCTCTGATACTTCTTTCAGTAAGCTCATTACAATTGCCATCTCCTTTTTGTCTCTTGTGAGCTTGTTTTTTACTTCTTCCTCTTCTATACCAGTGATTATTATAGATTTGTTTATATCTACTGAATCTCTGACTAGCTTTGTATTTTTTTGGATTATTGTTTTCACTTCCTTTTTAATGCTTTTTTCCTCCACCCTTGTTTCTAAGTCTTTCTTTACTTTCACCATTTCAGCATACGTGGTTTCTACATCATTTTTGTAGCTTTGCACAGCTTCATTCACCTGTGTTATCTTTCCAGTATCACTGCTCTGGTCTATAAGACTGCTTACTTGCCTAATTGTCTCTGTGTCATTTTTGAACTCTTCCATAACACTCTCGTGATTTGCTACTGTACGTGCCATTTCACTCATTTTCTTCCTAAGTGTACTCAATTCCACTGTTAGTTCACTGATGGTTGTGTCTTTCTTGTTGGCCTCCCTTCCTAGTTTTTCTATTTCTTCCTTTTGCAAGTGCAACTGCTTCTTTATTTCATCAATTTCATTTTTGAAAGCCATTTCTAGTTTGTGTACACGTTCAACCAGTCTATTGTGAGTCTCCATTTCAACCAGTTCTTGGTTGAAATCATCATTTTGCTTTTTATCTTTATCCCTTTTCTTTTCCAAATTTGCTTTACTAGAGTATGTATCCATTTTGCAATACTAAAAGTACAGAGTATGTACTTACAATCCCTGTGTTGCTGTAGTCTAAACAAACCTCAGCTGACTCAGCGCATTCTTTCGTCTTGGTTCTCTTTCGTGTTTGAACAAGTCTTGTTCAAACTTATTATTTTTTTTCTTTTAATAATGAAAAATCATTTAGTCTAACCTGGTACAGAGCTAGACTCATACAAAGATACTACTTTAGGTAATGCAACTGGCCGTGTTGGTTCGGTACGGAGCGCCGATGTCGCACGTCTGCCTCGATTGACTCCCTGTGTGTGTGTGGGTGTGTGTGGCTGCTCCCTAAATATATCAAAATCGAATGGGCAGATCGTATCCTGACTCTGTGGACAGATTTCCTCGATATGTAACTTGTTTGTTAACAGTTCTGAAGAAGCTATGATGATATGCCTCTGAGGCGATTTGGCAAGATAATATACCGTCTAACTTTTCTTTTGGGTAGGCATTATTCACTATACTCTATCGTACTCTCAACGAAGAGAATGACTATTTAAAGAGTAACTATTCAAAATTCTTCAAAGGCCTGTTATACACAATGACCTTCACTAACATAATACCCCTGACTTCAGGCTTTTGAATGTTACCATGATATAATATATCATGGTAACATTTTGCTGATTACTCCTAAGCTATATTATAGCTTAGGAGTAAACAGCAAAATTCTAAGCCTTTTTTCGATTTTGGAGGAGCTGCGATGCTATACCTCCGATTACTAGAGGATTACTGATTTAGTTTTTCAGTAATGGTGGACAAAACGCATTCTAGGGCGGATGCTTTGGCTTTTTTTAAGTTGTTAGAGAATTTTATTCTTACTGAAACACACACACACACACACACACACACACACACACACACACACACACACACACACACACACACACACACAAGACAAGAGAGAAACTCGATCGTATGCCTGTGGGTGAATCTTTTCCCTGGATGACCAGGTTGGTGGCGGATGATGCTATTTAGTTGGCAGGGCATTTAACCACTTCACTTCCGTGGCGTCGCCTACATTTTGTGTCTTGGTATCACCAGACGAGATTATTCACTCAGGGAGAGACCACTCTTATTTAGTGGGTCAGATATCTGCATTAACCCTTTCAGTATAATAACCTTTTTTTCTCTTAGTCTGGCAACCGCTTGGCGAGTTTCTTTTTAACATTAGGGAGATCTCTTGTAGAGAAGAGTAGTGATAAGAGCACAACCATGGACTGTGTACAAGCTCTGGCATGGTCAACATCAGCATAGAAAAGGAAGATGGGCACTGATAATTTCATGCTGGTTAGGGAGACTCAGATTAGCATGTTCAGTACGGAAGACTTCATAAGATCGTCAGACAGCAACAAGATCATAATATATCGATGACATTACTGGAAGGTAAGTTTGGGTCGATTATTAGCCAAGAAACACAGATAAAATGGACAGGACTGAGCAAAGACTAAATGCCGAAGATTTGGCAAAACAAGGTCAGAGTGTGACGTGGCAATGTGGGTTAGACATTGTGAGAATAAAGGCTTTACACTGATACTCCTGAGCAAAGGGTTGTCCTAGGTAAATATAATTATATTTTTGTTGACACCTAACATTTCCATTCAGCACAGGAGAGATATCCATGAGTCGCCAACATTAAACTCCCTTTGAAGGCAGGGTAAGGGTAATGGTGGTGGGAAGGAAGAGGTGGGTGAGTGTGTGAATTATCATTTTACTTTAACTCCTGCATATAAATACCGTCCCTTTTGTATACGTGAATGCCGAGTTGTGACAACAGTTAAGCACTAAATTATGATCCTAGTCACAAAGAAGTGCTATAGAAAGTATGCAAAGCCATGGCATTGCCTTTTTGTGTCAGAGATACATGAAATAAGCTGCAAAAGGACAAAAATCTGGGCCAAGCTAAGATAAAAAAGTTAGACCGGTGGTGACACAGTGCTGTGAGTGGGCCTAAAGCCCACATCATCCCACCCCACAACTAAGTACAACTCTCACCACTTGTCTGTGACGTATGACGCTGACACCTAACCATTGTGATCATCGTACTCTGCCGTATGTATAATACGTGTAATTATGTAGACTAGAATTGAAACTCACTGGTGGAAGCCTGAGATTATAGGTATTTTCATGGCAGGTTTGAATTATACTTGGGTTATTGGAAGGTTTGAATTGAAACAGAGTTAGTGGAAGATTATAATTAAATCCGAATAAGTAACAATTTGAATTACACCATAGTTATTTGAAAATATTAATTATACCAGAGTTGGTAGATGCTTGGAGTCATACCAGAGCTAGTGGAAGGTTGGAATGATATATACTAGAGGTACCTGAAAGTTTGAATTACCTACCTCAGGTTGTGTTTTGACGATATATATTTGATAAAACTGAACCTGAGAAATAGATCCTTATGTGCTGTGATATATTTGATAATATGATTATATGAGTTACAAAGCGGAACTCATTCTTAAACCGTTATTGACAGCTTCGTGAAATGTCCTTTCAGGGAGAATCTACAGAACTGTTCTTACTATGGAAAGTACTACTGAGACGGAGTGGCTGGAAGGAAAATAAATCCACGAGCAAGTTAAAGGGTTAAGTCAGAAGAGGATATCAGAAAGGGTGTTGTGTCGTGGGAAAAAGTGTGGCACAGGTTAAGGTCAAAAATTCCTGGAAATAATTCTGTTCAGGCCTCTCCAAAATGTGCAAATGATTTGATACTACAAGATAAACAGATAAAAGGACAGACAGACAAACAGGGAGACAGTCAGACAAACAGAAAAGGATAGATAAATAAATATACTGATAGACAGAGAAATAGACAGACAGATGGATATATATAGAAACTGATGTCATAAATGTAGGAATTAAATCATGGAAATTGTGACTTTCTTTCCACTCCCTGTTTCCTAGTCCCGAGGAAGACTTAAACAATCTCCCCAAATCTATACCTTGCAGGCATTGTATTACTCCAGTGCAAGACTGCTTGTGATCAATCATTCTTCAACGACGAGGTTACTGAGCAGCCGCATCAAAATAACAACACAAGAAGAGCCTTCTCCCCGAAGGAGTTAATGTGACTGAAATGAGTATGACAGGAAAGATTGTGCCTGGTAAGTCATGCCACCGAGATTATCAGCATTCTGGAATCATTGTTACTTAGATAACACCGCTCTGCATTTTAAGATTAAGTGAATGATGACTCTACTTATTGGTGATTCTTAAACGTTTTTAATGCTGATTTCTCAGTCATCCTCTATCACGTACAGCTTTTAGCACAAATGGCTGACAAAAAAAAAAAAAAAAAATGTTTCTCTATTTGTGGGGCTTTTTTTTTTTTTTTTTTTTTTTTTTCATACAAGTACTCTATCTTTCGATATAAATGATTAGTACAATGGAAAGGGGGAATGAATAATTTGTATAAATAGTAAAATACTTTTTGAATGCACATACCATGATTATAGGATAGTTCTGTTCCTTTTCAGACTTCCTTTTCTTTGACTTCCTTCCACTCCCTGGTTGTTGCGTGCAGTCTCTCTTTAGGTTTCAGCAATAATCAACCATCAAGTTCACATCCTTCCACTTCCCCTGGTACCTTCGCTCCATCTCTTTTATGTCCTGGTGAAACCTTTCACCGTGCTCCTTACTCAGGTCGCCGATTTTCTCCGCGAAGTAATAGAGATGTGAGAATAAAAAGGGCACTTCACCACTTACGTTGCACCCAAGTTTCCTGAAGTTCTGCACCATGGTGTCAATTATGGCTTTGCAATTTGAACACTTATTGTTTCCCAAAAATCCCTCGACAAGAGACTGGAAACTCACCCATGCCTGTTTCTGAATTTCATTTGTAGTTTTTTTTTTTTTTTAGAGTGTGGGTCTTTCATTAGTTTACGAATCTCAAGGGCAACAAACATTCCTGCTTTAATTTTTTCAGTGGTGATGTTTGGGAACGTTTCTGGAAGGTAGTGCAAGCAAAGTCCATCTGCAGGCATAGCTTTGACGAACTGTTTCATCCAACCCAGTATGATGTGTAAAGGTGGAAGGAATACTGTTGTGGATTCAATCAAGGGCTCATAGAAAATATTAAGCTGCAGAGAACTGGAAGATTCCCAATAATTCTCGCATTTTCAGTTATGAGTCAGAGTTGGAAGATAGCCTGCTGTTGTGAGAAGAGGTATTTTGTAAAGTTATGCATTAAATTTTATTCATTTTCTTTCAATAATGTTGTATTTGAATGATCATGTAAGATTCACAATTAATTTCAGTTTGTATGCTAAAGCATATATAGTGCTACATGATATATGAAAGCTCTGAAAATGAGAACTATTGTTGCTACGATTATGTGCTAGAACATTCGAGTGTCGTGCAAGGTTGCAAAAGGATGAGGGAGAGGATAGAAGAATTTCAGTCAGTTTAGTTTTCCTTGTCGTTATGCGAAGCTAATGTTGCTCCAGTACTTGTGAAATCAGTGAAGTGTATTTAGCAAGTATACAGTGTAATCACATGGAAAATAAATACTACGAACGCGTGAAGCTTGTGTTATTACACCTGAGTTGTTCTGGTGTATACTAAAAGGCTGACCCTGCGAAAAGTGATTCAGTAGGCGAAATCCTTCCTATACTGAACTACTGCTCTTGGAGCCTGTGACAGTGTGGGACCTGGACGTAACAATTGGTGTCAGGAGTTGGGATCGGGAAGTGCTGCAGTGTGAGTCAAATTTTTTACATGGAGGTGGAAGGTGTACAGACAAGACGCCAAAGCAGGCAGGAGGAGGAGTCTCTGGCTACAATCATGAAGCTTCTAGAAGCACAAAGCGAACAATTACAGGCACAAGCGAAGGACAGAAAGAGTTCAAGAAAGAACTCATTGAGCAACTACTGTACAAGCACAAAGTGATGGACAGAAAGAACTCAGTGAACAACTACAAGGACAAAGTGAAAGTCAGAAAGAACTATGAACGACTACCAGCACAAAGTTAAGAACTAAAAGAACGACATGAATGGCTTGAAGAGGCATTACAGGAACAACAAAAGGAGTTACAACAGAAGATGCAGGAAAATCAGAAGCTTTCGTGGGGAAAATGAAGGAAGAACAGTAACAGTTGAAGGAGGAATTATAGGCTGAGCTACAGCAGCAAAAGAATGAGATAAGCAATAACGTGATAGAATGCAGACAGCACGTAGACAATCAGTTGAAGCATGTAGACGACCAGATGAAGATAATCAAAGAGAGAACTGAAGCTGTATGGAAATCATGCACTGCTGAGCCTCACGTTGGTGTAGAGGGAGCATATATATATATATATATATATATATATATATATATATATATATATATATATATATATATATATATATATATATATATATATATATATATATATATAAAGCAGTGTATCGTGAATTTTAACGATTCCCAAACTTTTAAAGGTGACAGTACAGGGCTGAATAATGAAAATGTGAGAGTTTTTAATCCTGGACTTAATTATGATGCTCCAGTTTTTAGGCCCCAAACCAGTGAAGTGCATGGCTATAATGGAAGCCCAATTAAAAAGATACCTCAAGAATATGATGGCAAAATATCTTGGATACTTTACCGTGTACAGTTTGAGTTACTTGCTGATCAGAATGGTTGGGATGATAGACAGAGGGCAGTGCAGCTTGCTACTAGACTTAAGGGTGCCACAATGGAGCTTGTTGGCCAGATGTCAGTGGAGGAGAGGAATAGTTATCAGTCCCTAGTAGAAGTATAGGAGCGCAACTACGGGACCATGTACCAGACTGAGGTTTACAGAGAAAGATTTTGGACCCATGTATGGGCTCGAGGCGAGTTCCTTCAGCAACTTGCTCATTTCCTGCAGAGTATGGCACACAAGGCGTACCCTGAAGCAACAACTAACCTGTTGGCTATTCTTCTGAGGGACCAGATCATTGATGCTCTTGATAGTGCAGAATTGAAAGTGCAAGTGAAGCAGGCACAACCAAGACGCATGCAAGAAGCACTAGCTAGGGCTCTGGAATTTGAGTCCTACATCAGGTCCAGTACGTTCAGTTTGCAGGCAGGTCGTAGTGCAGGATTCTGGGCAAGAAAAGGGCATGTATGTGAAGTGGATAACTTTGATGAAGTGCTGGTATTGTGAGAAACCAGGACATAGGAAACAGGACTGCTACAAGTGGGAGAGAGAACAGTAGAAGATCAGAGGATGTTGCTGGTTCTGTGAGAAGCCATGACACAAGGTGTATTGTTACAAATGGAAGGAGCAAGGAAACCTATTTACAACGAAAGGGTGTTGGACTGTATGCATAATATAACACAATACTGTATGTAACTATATAGCTATTCGTAACAATATGTAAAACAGGTTCTCCAGGAAGAGTTACAGAACACATCCTCTTACCTAGACGAACCAGGAATGTCAATTCACATAATGTGATGCCCCAGACCATCAAGAATCCTTAACCATATGATGTATCTCAAACTTCCTCAATTCCAGACGACCAAGAATTTCATGAATTCAAACAAGTGGGGTAACCAGCCCCAGCCAGTAGGCCGCGTGATAGGAAATTTACCGGACATACACATCCTCTTCACACTGTATATAATGTCGAAGAGATTCCCTTCAGATCAGAGAAAGGGGAGAGAAGGGCTAGAGAGAAGGTCCGATATTAGGATCACGCTCCACTAAACTGTAACTCACTTTTTATAACTGTGTTCAGTAAACTTAGTAACCCAAGAGTGCTGTAACTCACCTCGTTGACACCACCTCTCATTACTTTATTCTGGCTGAGCTTAACGATCAATAATCGATTGCCCTATCTGCCTACAAGTACTTAAAACCACGCTATCGAGATTGGTGAAAAGCGGTAATAACGAACCAACTACGATACACTACACCACTCGAGACTGGTGGCGAGTGACAAAAACGAACCACAATCAGGCTACGCCTTACGAGTTTATACTACAATATCTACCTCACTACGTTCACTGAGAGTGGTGGCGAGCTGTAAACAAAGCCAATTAACGTCTTAATCACAGCAATCTACGACTACGCTCAATTTGGCGACTTCACGCAATCAAACAAAAACCAAACAAGCAAATCAGAGAGCGAGAGCTGGCGTCGCATCAACACAGCTTAACTTTGTCCCCAGTAGCTCCTAAACCACAACTCCACGATTATGAGAAACAGTATCAACGATAAACTACGTCGATCAGCAACTGTACAAGCCTGCAAGTTAATCTCAACAAGTAAGGAAAATCAAATACTACAAGTGAAGACGAAGATGTGAATAAGGAAAGTGTGAAAGGAGGAAGTGCATCTGTGTGTTGACCCAACATCAGCACAATTTCTCCCTCCTTGAACCTCCACCACCCTCCACCACGACCCCCACCTTCTCCACCACGACCCGCACCATCTTCTTCCCCACCACCACTATCACAGTGAGGCAAGTAGGTCAGCAGTGTCATCATTTGCTAAGGTCGTCATAACCAGTCAGTCAGTCCGAGTGCCCGACAACACGAGCCTGCTATCCTACACCTGCCTGCCTGCCAGCCTGTCTGCCTACCCTAGCAACGACACCGAATGCTGACGCTGTCATACCAGAGCCTGACCTACCTCAACCAAACCCAAAGTGACGTGTGTGACACCTGACCCCCCCCACCAGGAAGAGGAGAACAAGTGTCTTGACCCCAGATGTAATCAACAATCAACAAACACCACGACTGTATCTCCAATGCTGTTCTAGTGAGCTGATTTATTCTAACCAAGGTTGTATTAGTTAACACTTACCACTTACATAACAATCCATAAAATACTATCACTTAGTTAACAAACCAACCAATTATATATATATATATATATATATATATATATATATATATATATATATATATATATATATATATATATATATATATATATTGTTACATAGCCTATGATTTCATCATCCTTTGTGTAATTTTAACGCTCAGTATGCTGCATGTTTGATCACGAGCGTGTTCTGCCTCAGTTCCCCCTTCTACCGTTATAGTAGAGTAAGTCGTTCTCTCTGTTGCTTAGAGCGGGATTATCAGCTCTTTGTCCCCATGGCTTCATTTGCGCGTCCTGCTTACAAGTTGTATCAGGCTCTGCTGGCCCCTATATAATGAGCTCAGTCTCTGCATCATTGCCACTTAGATCTGCTCCTCATTTTGTTCACATCTCTGTCCTCCCCTGTACAGATATTATTATTGTGAGTGCTCAAGAAATCTCCAAACATCTAGCAGCTGTGTGTAATTTGAGTATAACTGTTGTTGTATTTTTTCTTGTACTGTGTAGCATAAGGTTAATTCTTAGGCCTAGTGAGGTTTTGATTAATGTTGGGTTGTGTCAGTTATTTTTGATAATAGTTTGTATCTGTAATTATTTATCTGGCAATCACTGAGTATTATCTGGTATCTCATTTTATCAGGGCTGACTTAGATAAATTTACTCTTGCTAATTTCGTGTTAATAGAGGCTATTGCAGTTAACCATATATTTAACCTGTTTATTTGCCATTGCATTGTCCTTATGAGTCCTGAATGTTTTGTTGTTAGTTTGTGCATTAAACTTTAACTTGTAATTTTACCTAACTCTTTTGTTTTGAACCTGGAACTTTACGGGACAGTAGTGATTTTTAGCATTCTCACTGAAAGTGTACGTTATCTTTCTCTGTTCCGTAACATAAATTTGACGACCTCATATCAGGATATTCAGGATATTATCATAAGGATATTGTTTGATATTTTGTGACTGTGATATATTCATGATGGCTACTATTTCTACACTTGATGAAGCCAGGGATTTTTTGTCAAATGTGCAAACAGTGTGTGATATCGAAAACAGAACAAAGAATGAACTTAAGCTTGTTGCTCAACAATTGGGAATTGCAGTTCACTCTCATCATTCTAAAGATCAAATTGTTGGCATGATTAATAAAAGCTTGTTTAATGTAACTCCTCCAAATGAGCAAACGCAGATTGAATTAGCTAAGTTACAGCTAGCCCTGCAGGAGGCTAAGGCTAAGGAGGCTGAATTTCAGGCAAAAGCTAAGGAGGCTGAGGCACAAGTTGAAATTGCTAGGATTCAGGCAGACCATGAGTATCGCATGAAACAAGGTGGAACTGGATCATCTAGCTCTGATGATTTTGATGTGGCTAAAAATGTTAAACTTGTCCCTCCTTTTTAATGAATCTGATTTAACAAAGTATTTTCAGTTGTTTGAGAGGGTAGCTACAGGTTTTAATTGGCCTAAGGAGTATTGGCCAGTACTCCTTCAAACTGTTCTCACCGGTAAAGCTCAAGTGACTTATGCATCTTTGCCTCAGGATCAGTCTGATAATTATGATGTAGTTAAGAGCTTGATTCTTAAGGCCTATGAGCTTGTTCCTGAAGCCTATAGAGTAAAATTTAGGACAACTTACAAGCAAGATAAGCAATCCCATGTTGAGTATGCAAAAATCAAAGAAGATTTGTTGGAGCAGTGGTTAAATTCTAAGAATGTGGATTCTGATTTTGACAAATTTAAGCAGATGATTTTGCTGGAGGACTTCAAAAGGTGTATTTATAAAGATGTAAGCCTATATCTTGATGAGAAAAGAATAGATAATTTGTCTGATGCTGCAGTTTTAGCTGATGAGTATGTTCTCACTCACAAGAGATATTCTAGAGGAAAAGGGAAAGCTGAGAGTAAGTACGTTGCCTCTACTCAGAGTACAGGTAACAGGAAAGAGAATAAGGATGATGTTTCTCAGGAAGTAAATACCAGCTTCACCTCTAGATTTCAGAAAAGTAAATGTACTTATTGTAGTAAGCTTGGTCATACTACGGAGAGATGTTTCAGGAGACAGCGTGATGTGAACAAAAAGGAGTCTTTAAATATTCAGTCAATTGGTCTAGTGTCCACTCTTGAGAGTTCCCAGAATTCTTTAACTGAGTTAACTGAACCTGCTTTGAGGGGGAACTTAAATTCTCATGATGGAGCTCCTCTTTTGAGCAGTAACGTGGGTGACACTCTCAAGAGTTCATGTGCTAATTTCCTGTCTGATGGTTTTGTCAGTCCTCTGGACAATAATGACAGGAAATCAGTTAAAATATATCGTGATACAGGTGCTTGCCAATCCCTTATGCTGACCAGTGTTCTAGGCTCTAATGTTAATTCCTCTGATGAAACTGTAATCTTACAAGGTGTAGGGAATAATTACTTCTCTGTTCCTCTGTGCAGAGTGAATTTAGAGTCTGGTTTTGTTAATGGTTCTGTTATGGTTGGGTTGGTTGAGACACTCCCAATGTCAGGTGTAACTTTCTTACTTGGAAATGATATTGGTGGAAGTCAAGTGTGTCCAGCTCCTCAGTTGTCTGGTGAGCCAGTGGCTGCGTCCCAGGATTGTAATGTCCCTGATGTGTTCCCTGCATGTGCTGTCACTAGGGCTAAGTCTAAAGTTACTGGTGATTTAGAGGATAATGATGATGATGATGTTATCCTAGCTGACACTTTTCTTGCTAATTTGGACCACTCACCAGATGAGGCAGTACCCCGTAGTGTTGATAATTTGTCTCGTCAAGAGTTGGTTGAGTTGCAGGTTGCTGACCCTGAGTTGAAAGGTCTAGCTAACTCTGCTTGCAGTGAGGAAGAGTCAGCTGGTGCTTCTACTTGTTATTATGTAAAGTCAGGAGTACTTATGAGGAAGTGGAGACCCTCAACAGCATCAGCCGACTGTGAATGGGAGGTTGTACATCAAGTTGTCATCCCTCGTGTTTGTAGGCAGGATATCATTCGAGTGGCTCATGATTCCAGTTTGGCAGGACACCTTGGAGTGAGGAAGACTGTGGCACGCATTTTGAAACACTTCTACTGGCCAGGTATCTTCAGGGATGTTTCCTGGTATTGTAAGTCTTGTCACACCTGTCAAGTTGTGGGGAAGTGTAATCAGACCGAAAAGGTTGCACCTCTAGTTCCCATTCCTCCTTTTGAGGCGCCTTTCACCCGTGTGTTGGTGGATATTGTGGGCCCTCTTCCTAAGACTTCTTCAGGATTTTCTTATGTGTTGACCCTGATTGATATGGCTACTCGTTATCCTGAAGCCATTCCACTTAGAAATATCTCAGCAAAGAACGTGGTTAAGGAAATGCTAGGGTTCTTCACAAAGTTTGGTCTGCCCAAGGAGGTACAGTCAGACCGGGAAGTAATTTCATGTCAAACGTTTTCAAACAGTCTCTGAAAGAGTTGGGCATCACCCAGATCACGTCTTCAGCTTACCATCCCCAGACCCAAGGAGCGTTGGAGAGATATCATCAAACACTCAAATCGATGCACAAGAAATACTGTTTGGAACATCAGAAAGACTGGGATAAAGGTCTTCCATTCGTTGTGTTTGCTGCAAGAGAATCTCCAAATGAATCACTGGGCTTCTCACCTTTTGAACTACTGTTTGGCCATGAAGTAAGAGGACCCCTTAAGTTACTCAAGGAATGCTGGCTGTCGGAGGAAGATGACGTCAACCTGCTGGAGTATGTGATGAATTTCAAAGAACGGCTGTCCACTGCTTTACAGCTGGCGAGAGAGAATTTAGGAGCTGCTCAGGAGAAGATGAAGACTTGGTATGATAAGAAGTCCAGGTTACGCCACTTTCAGCCAGGAGATCAGGTTTTGATTCTGCTACCAGTTCATGGGCAACCTCTTCAAGCCAAGTTTAGTGGCCCTTATTTCGTGGAGAAGAAACTCAGTGATGTCAGCTATGTCATCGCCACACCAGATCGTAGAAAGAGCAAGCAACTATGTCACATCAACATGCTAAAGTTATATCACAGGCGGGACGAAAATAATCCAGTCTGCACTGTTGCTGTTCCACCCGAGTCTGCAAGTGAAGCTCTCCCATGCAGTATGAGCCTGAGTGATAGTTTGGGGAAGAATCCTGATATCATGAATGATCTCCAGACTAAGCTTTCTCATCTACCTCCAAAGGAAAGGCAGGAGTTTTCGGCATTACTGCAGGAGTACCCGCAAGTGTTCCGTGCTACTCCAGGAAGAACCACTGTGTTGATGCATGATGTCGATGTTGGAGACGCAAAGCCAATTAAATTGCCTCCTTACCGTGTGAACCCAGTGAAAGTTCCTCTCATCCAGAAGGAGCTTGGCTACCTGTTGGACCACAAGATGATTGAGCCCTGTCAGAGCGAGTGGAGTTCTCCTGTCACTCTGGTCCCTAAGCCAGGTGGGTCACAGAGGCTTTGCATCGACTACAGACGTGTTAATCAGATAACTAAAACAGACACTTACCCTCTCCCTCGTGTGGAAGATTGCATAGACAAGATCGGAAAGGCTAGGTACATAAGTAAGTTTGATTTGTTAAAAGGATACTGGCAAGTACCTATGACTGAATGTGCTGGGGAGGTCTCATTTTTTGTAACATTGGGAAAGACATTTGCACGTTCTGTAATGCCATGTACAGATTGTTTTAGAGTAATAAGAAATTTCCTTTGTAAATTTCTTTTTCTTTGTGGGGAGGTGTTACATAGCCTATGATTTCATCATCCTTTGTGTAATTTTAACGCTCAGTATGCTGCATGTTTGATCACGAGCGTGTTCTGCCTCAGTTCCCCCCTTCTACCGTTATAGTAGAGTAAGTCGTTCTCTCTGTTGCTTAGAGCGGGATTATCAGCTCTTTGTCCCCATGGCTTCATTTGCGCGTCCTGCTTACAAGTTGTATCAGGCTCTGCTGGCCCCTATATAATGAGCTCAGTCTCTGCATCATTGCCACTTAGATCTGCTCCTCATTTTGTTCACATCTCTGTCCTCCCCTGTACAGATATTATTATTGTGAGTGCTCAAGAAATCTCCAAACATCTAGCAGCTGTGTGTAATTTGAGTATAACTGTTGTTGTATTTTTTCTTGTACTGTGTAGCATAAGGTTAATTCTTAGGCCTAGTGAGGTTTTGATTAATGTTGGGTTGTGTCAGTTATTTTTGATAATAGTTTGTATCTGTAATTATTTACCTGGCATTCACTGAGTATTATCTGGTATCTCATTTTATCAGGGCTGACTTAGATAAATTTACTCTTGCTAATTTCGTTTTAATAGAGGCTATTGCAGTTAACCATATATTTAACCTGTTTATTTGCCATTGCATTGTCTTTATGAGTCCTGAATGTTTTGTTGTTAGTTTGTGCATTAAACTTTAACTTGTAATTTTACCTAACTCTTTTGTTTTGAACCTGGAACTTTACGGGACAGTAGTGATTTTTAGCATTCTCACTGAAAGTGTACGTTATCTTTCTCTGTTCCGTAACAATATATATATTCATCATAAATGATACAAACTACTCAGTGAGAGACAGTGACACAATTTACACTTACATATGTCTTTTATAATTTTAATTTTATAAGCAATCAAGAGAAAAGTAAAATATGATTCATTGTGTAATCCCATTATGCTAAGTAAAGTTCCACGATTAGTGCCTTAAGGATGAACATTAACAGTGACAAATACCCTGACATAAACACCAGAAAAAGATCAACAAAATATATATTCCGAAACACCATCAGAAACACAAGAACGAGCGGAAAACCAGACTCAGGAAACACAACATACACTAGATAAAGAACAGCAAACAGATGCAATTTACGCTGATGCAAATGATGATGACACGTGGTCAGAAATTTCAGATGTAGACAGTCAACTTTATAAATATTTACTTCCAGTTTACTATAACTTAGATCATAGAGTATTAAGGTCAGGGAAAACATATAAATTGCCTGTAAATGACGATTGCAAGAAAAACACGGTAAAGATGCCTAATGTAGATGAAGCAAGTACTAGTGCAGTACCTTCTCCACAAAATCCCAGTAATACCCCATTTCCAGTGTATATTTGTCATGAAGATAATAAACTACCAAAATTCTCTGGTACAGAAAAAGATAAGATCGACATAAACACACTTATTGAATAATATCAGCAGTATTTCATTAGGAGACACATTACAGATAAGAAAGAAGAGATAGTTGTTTTTTCAGCTAGAGTAAACCAAGAACGATGCCCAGCTGGCAATTAGCTCAGGTCAGACAATCTGTTGAGAGCTTCAACATTTGAGGAGTTTAAGACAGAATTCCTTAGGAAAATCTCTGGAGACAAGAATTTTCTTGGTGGTATAATCCCAGAATTACACAAAATTATAGACCTACTTAGGTAAACATACTCAGGCTCAGATTTAGGGGAAATTACATCAGATATTTCCACAATTAAGAAGACTCTTTTATCTAGCCTAGAAAACTCAGACTGGGTCACAGATGATGGTAATGTCACTAGTGCATGTCGTTGACATCGTTGGCTACATATCAGCCCTATGCCAGTTTCCTGACAGGATAATAAAAATTTCGAAAACCATTCCATATAATCCAGGGATGAGTTTACTTGATTTCGTTTATGAGGTGGAATTAAACTGGAGTAAAGCTGGCATGACTGACACATCACAGGCAAACAGGACAGGGATCAAAGCGCCAGAAATCGTAGCAGAAATAAATAAGTCAAGTCCTGACAAGGACCAGAGACAATCTCGACCAATTCAGAAACAAGCACACAGTCAGTTTAGCTCAAGGACTCGTTCCCGCACACCAAGTAACAGGGCGGTACAAAAGCCTGGCGGAAATCCCAGTAGACATCGATCGGTACAAAGACAAGCAAATGGAAGGTCACTTCATAGGTCGAACTCATGTAACACTGTTACTATCGCGCAAAGCCTGGTCACAAAAAATCGGAGTTTTATATTAAAACAAAAGAAGACAGGCAAACGGCAAAAGTTTTCGAGGCATTTTACAGATATCATAGGTCCTCCGGTCATTGGACCTGAGATTGTAGAATCACAGAATAATTGTTATCCATCTATAGGTCGGGGGATGATCGTACCAGCACAAAAGACGACGACACATAAAACACCCAAATAAACAAATAGTTGACATAGGAAGTCTTTTTGGAAATGAATGCATTTTGGTCTCTGTTTTATGTGAGGAGGAAGAGATTTCATTATTTTTGGATTCTGGCTCACCAGTGAATTTAATAACGCAAGACGAGTTAGAAAGAATTTTTAAAACAGAAGAAAAGTGACGTTTTTGGAAAACTCAGACTTAAATTTATACACAGTGGATGGTAAAGAAATGCCAGTTATTGGTATGATTGAGTGAAACATGAATTTCAGAGACCACAAAATCATTCACTACCAGCTATTATGTAGTAGAAAAGTTATCAATTAGAGGAGATATGTTGCTTGGACTTAACACTATCTATCTATCTATAGCCCGATGCCCTAATCCCGCAAAGGGTGGCCGCAGACAAAACGCCTCCAAGTCACTCTGTCACCCCCTGGGGGTAGGGGGGTTTCAAGAATACTCCCCCAGTATCCCTGCTTGTCGTACGAGGCGACTAAAAGGGTTGGTGGTGGGTTAGTGCCCCACCCCGTAAAAAGAACTAACTAAAAAAGCGAATAAAGCTCCTCGGACCCGGACGGACCATACGTTGGACGTAACACAATAACACAAAATATAATATTGATGCCAGATTTAAAGGAATTCATTATGACAGCGAATTCATAGAGGAAATTTCATCTCCTGATAATACAACCAGCAATTATAGGAAAACTAGCGTCACAAGAACGATTACACACAAAACCAAAATTGGGGAGTTCGACATACAACTTCTCAAAGAAAATGGGCGCGTAGACCAGCTGTCACCGCCCAAACTCCACTCCTCACTCACTCAGTGCAGCCGTGACTCACCCACTATTATTATATAAATTTACCACCGAAATCATTCATGCAAGTTACGATTAAGAGCAAATTGAGAAACTGTAATGTCATTGCATTAGACGAGACGGTTAGAATAAATGGCCTTTTGATAGAGAGCGCCCTGTGCTGGATGAATGACAAGGGTGAGACGAATGTCATTTTAGCTAACACCATGAATGGAGATGTGAAGATTAAGAAAGGAACCTATATTTGTAGGTTAGATATTTGCCCAGGTCCATTACGCGAAGTGACAGTAGCGGGGATGTCGAGCAGAGTAAACTCGTCAGACAGAGTGCATAAAGAATTTGATTCACTCAGGTCAATTCAACGAAGAAAATAATCTCTTAGATCTATTGGTGAAACATCGACAAACGGTAGCATTACCTGGAGAACAATTAAGTTGTACTAACCTGATCACACACAAGATTAATGTACACTTGGACACAGCCAATATATACAGTATACCGGCTTATAGAATCGCGCATTCACAATGCACCCTGGCAAATCAGTATGTTGAAGAAATGCTAAAACTAGGTATTATTGAATCATCTGTCTCCCTGTGGAATGCCCCATTATTTTTCGTGCTCAAACGAAACGGAGAAACGCGTGCGATAGTAGATTATCGTAAATTAAATCAGCACACAATCCCTGACCGGTTTCCTATGCCATTGTTAAGTGACGTCTTACAAAATATTGGACCAGATAATAACGTATTTTCCACAGTTGATTTGCTCAACGGCTATTACCAAATTAGCCTCGAGCAAGAATCACGCAAATACCTGTACACTGCTTTCTCCAAGAATACTGAACATTACCAATATAAACGAATGCCAGTGGGGTTGAGGACAACACCAGGCACTTTCCAAAGATTAATGAATTACGTATTGTCTGGAATGCTGGGAAAAGGAATATTTGTCTATCTAGATGACATTGTTATAGCTACACCAACTATAGACGAACATCTACAGATACAAAAGCTTGCTGATGCTGGCTTAAAAATTAAGCTGTTTAAATGAAAATTATGCTTTAAGGAAATAAAATTCTTAGCCCACAGGTTAGGTGCCCAAGGTATTCACACGTCTGAGGACAAAATACAGGCAGTATGGGATTCCCAGAACTAACAAATATAGATGAAGCAAGACAGTTTGGGGGGCTAGCGGGATATTACCGTTCCTTTATTTACCAATTCTCTCATATAGTACAACCGTTATTCATTCTACTAAAAATGGATGCTATATTCCAGTGGGAAGAGGAAAAAACATTAGCATTTAATGAATTAAAAGATAAACTTACATGTGCACCTTGCTTGGCCTATCCTAACTTCACAGAACCATTCATAATTTGCACAGATGCCTCCCTCAAAGGTTTAGGTTTTGTGTTGATGGAAGAGGATAAACGAGGAAAATACCAACCCATTGCTTTTGTCAGTATACAAATAAAAGAAGCAGAGAAAAATTACTGTACAACAGACTTAGAAGCCCTAGCAGTAGCATTTGCTCTACAGAATTTTCGTGACCTCGTTTACGGATACGTAATTCATCTATACACAGGCCACAAGCCTCTCGTGGCAATGTTCCAAGAAAAACTCTTATCTGGGAGGAGAGCACGATGGAAATGTGAAATCCAGAATTACAATGTAAATATTCACTATATAAAAGGTAACGTAAATATAACTGCGGATGCCTTATCACGAAACCCGTTAGCCAATGTTACTACAGTAAGTCCGCGGGAATCAGTCTCCAGCAATGATGAAACAATCCCCACAAATCAAGAAATTTCACAGGCGCAAAGACAAGCGCAGTATGGTCTAAAGTAATATATCATCTCGAGTCAGGCAATGATGTACCATTACCCAAGTTACAGGTACCACTTGTACAATTCACAGTGGTAAACAATGCCTTTTATAGGGTAAATCCAGGACAAACAAATCATAGAAAAAATAATAGGCAGTTAGTTATTCCTAGTACAATGATACCTCACATTTTAAGGGTAATATACGATAGTCCACATGCATGGTATCCTGGCAAGGGCAGGACAGTCAGACAGGCCCGGATGTCATATTATTGGCCAGTGTTACGCAAAGACATACATAATCAGATAGACAGATGCGAGTCATGTGCGAAACATAAAGGTTACACGTTATCACCTGCACCTATAAGACAATATCCTGTATGTAGACAACCGAGGGACACTGTCGCGGTTGATTTACTTAAATTAGCCTTAACTACCAATCACAATCAATAACTTTTTGTTGCAACTGATCACTTCTCACGATTTGTGATCTTGGTTCCAATTAAGAATAAAACAGCAGAAACGGTCGCACGGGTACTCATTGATAGTGTGATCTGTAAGTTCACCACACCAAAGGTGCTAATAAGCGACAAAGATGGTGAATTTAACTCTGAAATTTTACAAGAAATATGTAAACAATACAATATAAAGAAAGTTAATATCTCGGCCTACCAATCAGCTTCCAATGGATTGCTGGAAAGGCAGAATAAAAAAAATATTAGATGTACTACGGCACATTATCAATGAAAATTACGCAAACTGGAATGATTGGATCCCCAGAATTGAAGCATCACTTAATTGTGCAATTAATAAATCAATAGGAGATACACCTCATTTCATCATTTACGGGTCGGACAAAAGTAGAGGACAAGCAAATTCCCATATATAATTATGATTATCCTAAACTTTGCTTACGTGAATTTCAAGAAATACACACAAATGTAAAGAAACAGTTAACGATGTCCAAGGAAGAAATGACAGAATCATTTAATAAGAGGGCAAAAGAATCAAACGTCAGCATAAGTGACATTGTCTACAGCCTCATTCTCACTAGGAACAACAAACTGTCACCGAAATTTGAAGGCCCATACATGGTAATCAAGAGAAGAGACAATAAGGTAGTGATTAAGACATAATCACTATCGAGTAACGAAGAAAAAGAAACACATATTGATCACTTAAAAAAGGTCTCAAGAAATTTAGCTTGCAACTATAAAACACCAGACACGACCGAAAACCCTAATACACACGATGAAAATAAGCCTGAAGCAATCAACACATATCGGAATAAACTGCTGTCGCACACGAAACAGACAAACATAGGTGCAACCAACACAGCTCTCACCATAACAAGGCATTTCAATGACTTAGGAATCGATTTTGACTCCTTTTATAGGTAATAGGATTAATCAGGCCAAGATATCTGTATTATTCATCATCACTATCATCACCCTTAGCATAACTTGCTAGCAACAGTGGATTAGATCTCTAATACAGTTGTTCTTTCGTTAGGTAAAGATGAGGCGAATAATTCCATGGATCATGTTCCTGTTGATATCAAGAGGATCACCTCACTTACTGTACATTCTCGACATGTAGTCCGACAAGGGTGTCTGACCGCCCCAACAGCCCCAACATCAATAGTACAAGACATAATAAGTAAAGAAGTTAGTCTGGACGTACTGCGAGACATACCAATAATGTTACAGAGAATATCAGGACCACTTAGAACTCTAGAAGCGGTATTAAAACACCCTTCTTCACATCACGTCACACAGAAAGTAGCTGAATTAATTAAATTAACTGACTGGAAGCTAAAACAGGCTAAGCACGTAATGATCACCATGATCCAGGACATCCCATCAGCTGGGAGTAACACACTTGAGACAGGAAAGAACATCACAAATGCACGTAACAGACGCGGTTTCTTCGACCTAGGTGGAGCAATTTTAGGCAACATTTTTCGACTAGCCACAGAAAATGATATAGAAAAAAATAAATAACAAATTTAACAAAATAGCACAAATACTCTCATACCAACATAAGTTAGCTGATACTCAGAACACCTTAATGCTGACGACTGTAAAGGACCTAAGGAAGGCAGAAGCATCAACTCTAGGAATTGTGGAGAAAGTAAATGCACTAGAAGGTAACAATACACTATTCCATCACCTCTCTGTGATCACAGAACATATTGACGTAATAATACTACAGTTAGACAATACTAGAGCTCAGTATCAGGCCTTCATGAAAGGAATTGCTAATGATGTTACAAAAAGATCACCATTAATTTACTACCCATTCACAACCTGCGGCAAATAATAAGTCAAGGCATACATAAGCATGGACTGAAACCTTTGTTTGAGGAAAGAAATCTGATGTTATATTATCCATATTTGGAAACAACACTCACAACAACATCAATAGTAGTTCATGTACCATTCGTAACGGGTGATTTTTTCACAGTCTGTCAAATATACCCTTTTCCTTCTAAGAAAGATGACTCATTAGTCATCATCAACATCAAAACAGAAGTCATCATGGTCTCCAAGAAACAGGACACCATCACTTTCACCAGTGAAACAACAATTGAACACAAATGTCGCACATCATTACATGCATTTCACCTTTGCCTTGCGTACATCTTCACATTTCAGCCAGCTGAGACAGACCCTTGTGAAATGACCATCATAAAAGATCATGACATCCCTTATCATTGCAACTTCACATTTGCTCTAGATAAACCCATCCATCATCAACGCATTGGACATTCACAGTTCTACTTCACTGAAAATACATCAGTTTTTGTGACTTGCCCAGACACACCTCCAGCCCATATATCAGCATCTGGTGTATACAACTCACCAGATTACTGTGCAGTCCTGACACCTACACTATCCACTTTGCCCACTAAAAACCATTATGCCATTCTTAACCTATCTATCTATCTATCTATATACCTAGGCTGCTTCCCCCAAGGAAAGGGAGGTAGCCGAGACAGGACGACACACTCCCCATTTACTCATCCATTCAAACACATTCATTCGCATCTTAGCCCCAAAGGGGAGAATGGACAGATCCTCACCGCACCACACCGCACAAGGGTCAACTGCGCAATGCAATCAGTGACATCCGCAGCAGGGCCCGACAGCAGAACTGGTTTACCCCTGCCACATCATAACAGACCCATCCCCTTACCCGCACCCGACCTGACTAGCTGATCAGACCAAATGCGGGAGAATATCCCCTCAGGGCTGCGTCATCACTTATTCATTCACAATTTCTCTCCATTTATTACTGTCACGCACAGCCACTTTTCCTTGCTCAACAGACATCCCTCTCGCATCCAGCGCTCTCTTCACACTGTCCATCCACCCTATTCGTGGTCTTCCTCTCAACCTTACACCTCTCACATCAGATCTAGTTATCTTTTTCACCAATCACTCATTATCCATTCTCTCCATATGCCCAAACCATCGCAACACCCTCTGTTCAACTCTACCAGCCATCTACCGAACAACTCCAGTTCTCCTTCGCACTTCATCATTTCGCACCCGATCCATACGCGTCACTCCACGCATATTCCTCAGACACCTCATCTCCATTACATTCAAACTTTTCCTCTCCGCTACACCCATATTCCATGTTTCAGCCCCATATAACGCAGTCGGTACCACAACACCCTCATACAGCCTTCTCTTTACATCCATTCTAAGCGAACGACATTTAAACACTTTTTTCATTCCTCCCAGCACCTTTCCTACTTCATTTATTCTAAACTTCACTTCTACATCTATTCTTCCATCCACAGCAACATGTGACCCTAGATATTTAAAACAATCTACCACCTCAAACAACTCACCATTCAAAACTATATTCATCCCTCTACCATCTACCAACCTCGTACACTTCATCACTTTACTCTTATTCTCATTTACTTTCAATTTCCTCCTTTCACACACCCTTCCAAACTCCTCTACCAACTGTCTCAATCTCTCCTCTGAATCAGTCACCAGTGTAGTATCATCTGCAAACAGCAGCTGCTTCAGATTCCACTCTCCACCATCAACATTCACCAGACTCAGACCTCCACCTAAAACTCTTGCATTCACCTCCCTTACAACACCATCCATGTATATATTAAACAACCAAGGCGACATCACACATCCCTGTCGCAGCCCCACTCTCACGGGAAACCAATCACTCACAGCATTTCCCACTCTTACACACGCTCTACTATTTACATAAAAACTTTTCACCCCTTTTAGTAACCTACCATCAAGTCCATACAATCTTAAAATCGTCCACAAAGCCTCCCTATCAATTCTATCATACGCTTTCTCTAAATCCATAAATGCCCAAAATACATCCTTGCCTTTCGCTAAATACTTTTCACACACTTGTCTCACAGCAAACACCTGATGAACGCATCCCCTCCCTCTCCTAAAGCCACACTGCTCATCACCAATCACTCCCTCTGTACCCTCTCTAACTCTCATAATTAACACTCTACCATACACCTTACCTACAACACTCAACAGACTTATACCCCTAAAGCTAGTACATTCATACTTATCACCCTTGCCTTTATACAACGGGACCACACAAGCACTTGCCCAGTCAATTGGCACCATACCTTTCACAAAGCACACATTCAACAATCTTACTAACCAGTCAACAATAGTCACTCCACCACCCTTCAGGCATTCCACAGCACACCCATCCATACCTGCAGCTTTCCTTGTTTTCATCTCCTTTACTGCCTTCTCCACTTCCTCCTCCGTGATCAAAGAATCATTCAACTCTCCCAACACATTTATTCCTTGCATCCTTCCATCTGCCACAATCTCAGCCACCCTTTCCTCCTCTACATTTAACAATCTTTCAAAATACTCTGCCCATCTCTGCCTTACTGCATCCATCTCATTTAACATCCTTCCATCCTCTGCTTTTACTCGTTCTTCCTTTCTAGACTCTCCCTTTCGCACCCTTTTCACCTCCTTCCAAAACATTTTCTTATTCTGTTGAAAATTCTCTGTCAGCCGCCTACCCCACCTCTCATCTGCTGCCACTTTAGCATCACGCACAGCCCTTCTCGCTCTATTCCTCTTTTCCTTATACCTTTCATATGACATCTCATCCTTCCTCTGCAGCCACACTTCATATGCACGTCTCTTCTCAGCCACAGCCATACTTACTTCCTCGCACCACCATTCACTTCCTTTTCTCACACCACCACCCACACCTCTCACACCACACACCTCTTCTGCATGCCCCACCACAGCAGTCTTAAGTAGGTAAGAGATGGGTGAGAGCTAGGAGATTTAGGTGTGGCAGGGAGGTTTTGAAAGTGAGTGAGTTGGATAAAAGAGAGAAAAAGATAGAGTATCAGGAGAAATTGAAAGATGAGTGGAACGCAGTGAAAGATCGGGTAAATGGCAGTGTGGAGGAGGAATGGCAGTTGTTTAACCACATACACAAATACTTCCAGTCATTGCCTAGGATGAACTTAAATGAAAGTGCACACATTAAGTTGTCTTCACCCAAGCATGAAACCATGCAATCAATAAATCAGACAATACAACCTTGGGAAGAATACAGCAGGATTATGTTTTACCCATATTATGTATACAGCCCAGCTCCAGTCATCGTTGTAATTTTCTTCATCATATTTACTGTGTTAATTTTGGCCATGCACAGAATGCAAGCAAGGATTGCTAACCTGGAATCAGAGTTTAAGAACTGTTCTGTACTAGTGAGACAAAACTAAGTAAATATTGTATATATTGTATAAATATTTTATATAAAATAACAAAATATGGGTTACACATAATATAGGCTTACTTTACTTATACTATATATATATATATATATATATATATATATATATATATATATATATATATATATATATATATATATATATATATACAGCAAGTCCTTGTCATATATATATTTTATAAGTGACTACAGTTGACTTGTCATTGTATTATATTACTATTACTATTATAGTTGTACAATTTTATAACTACATTATCCCAATTATGTAACTTTACGGTATTATGTATTTCACTTGATTACCTTACAAGTTGATTGTAATAGTATGCATTAATATGTTATGACACTATTTACTGTCGATGGCACGCAAGTCTCGCGTGACCGAGTGATATGTAGGCATAATATAACACAATACTGTATGTAACTATATAGCTATAGGTAACAATATGTAAAACAGGTTCTCCAGGAAGAGTTACAGTACACATCCTCTTACCTAGACGAACCAGGAATGTCAATTCACATAATGTATATCCACAACCTTTGTTGTCCCAGACCGTCAAGAATCCTTAACCATATGATGTATCTCAAACTTCCTCGTAGTCCAGACGACCAAGAATTTCATGATGTATTTAAACATGTGGAGTAACCAGCCCTAGCCAGTTAGTCCACGTGATAGGAAATTTACCAGACATACACATTCTCTCTACACTGTATATAATGTCGCAGAGATTCCCTTCAGTTCAGAGAAAGGGGAGAGAAGGGCTAGAGAGAAGGTCCGACGTTAGGATCACGCTCCACTAAACTGTAACTCACTTTTTATAACTGTGTGCAATAAATTTAGTAACACAAGAGTGTTGTAACTCACCTTGTTGACACTACGTCTCACTACTTTATTCTGGCTGAGCTTAACGATCCAGAATCGATTGCCCAATCTCCCTACAGGTACTTAAGACCATGCTATCAAAAGGACATGTGGTGAGGTGGGACACTTCAGTTATGATTCTCCAAAGGAGATGGACGACAAGAAAGCTGCAGAAGATGTGAAAGAAGTGGGTAAATTAGTAAATGTTGTTGACAAGGGGCAACAACCAGCTGGTGTTTCCCAAGAAGCCTCACCACCGAAGAAATGCATGAGATCTTTGGTTGATAGTGTGTGAATATACGGAAGTACAGGGAGCAAGCAGTGCAATAGGAATGGAAATCCTAGCAAGAAATGCCGCCATACTGCAGTGACAGGGCCAGTGTCAGGTGGAGAAGACCTGGAGAGGATGCAGATGGAGTACACAGCTTTACAATCAGTATTAGAATGGCTGTTGCGGAGTACAGTGCGCCCATCTTTGGAAGAGGTTTCCAGGTTCAGCCCTGCAACTAAGAGCCACTAGAGTCAGTGGGACCTTCTTCGTATGAACAATAGTGTAATGGAGCATCAGCGAGACACCCAATGGCCACAGCAAGTACTGGCAGCTGGTGGTTCCTAAGAAAATGATGTATGAGGTCATAGAAGAGTCTCATGACTTGATCACTAGTGGGCATATGGGAGTGAAGAAGATTCTAAGTCAGCTGTGACAGAGGTTCTACTGAAAGATGCATCACGATGTTGAAGAGTGGTGTTGGGCCTGCGATGCATGTCGTGCCAAGAAGGGACCCATGAAACGTGGTTGTATCCCTCTCCAGCTGTACCAAGTGGGTGCACCAATGGAAAGAGACACGTTGGACATTGCTGGACCTCTGCCGCTCACTGATAGAGGAAACTGGCAAATATGTGTTGCCATGGACTCCTTTAAAAAGTGGCTTGAAGCCCATGCCATCCCCGATCAAGAGGCCATGACTGTTGCCCAGGTGTTGTTTGACCAGTACTTCTCTCATTTTGGGATGCCACAAGACCAGGGTAGAAACTTCAAGTCTGTGCTGCTCCATGAGTGCTGCAAGTTACTGGGAATCAAGAAGACCAGGACAACCCCACTAAGGCTACAGTCAAATGGAATGGTGGAGAAATTCAACTGGACCCTGGGACAAGAACTGGCCAGGTACTGTGTAGAGGGGCAGATGGAGAAGGACCAGAAATTTCCTGCACTGCTGATGACATATCGGTCTGCATCCCATGAGTCTATTGGCTACACCCCTGCAAAACTGATGCTGGGCCACAAGTTACAATTGCCAGTTGATATGGTAATGAGAAGACCACCTGGTAAAGAGCTGCCTACTGACACCTCCAGCAATGTAAAGCATCTTCAGGAAAGACTGGTTGAGATACATCATCAAGTTCGAGAATCTCTGAAGTTTTCAGGTGAAGTGATGAAGCACAAGTATGATGCCAAGGTAAGTAAGCAAGTGAGATAAAGCTTCAAGGATGGTGACAAAGTTTGGCTATACAATCCTCAGTGGAAGAAGGGAGATTCACCTAAGCTGCAGAGCCCTTGGGGTGGGCCCTAAAGTGTGATAGACCACCTGCCAGACTTAACGTACTGGATTCGGAGAGGCAGAAATCTCGTTGAAAGGTGGTACACGTGAATGGTCTGTGGCAGTACCATGGGCCAGGACAGTATAGCTGGGACGTCTCCGAGGAATCATGCCCACTCGTACCAGGTGATGTTGAGGAGGACCAAGGAGCTGAAGCACAAGAGGATGGTGGTAGTTTCCCAGAAGGAGTGGACTGTTTGAAGGAGCAGTGACATCATCAGAAGTGGCATAGAGGAAGACCTGATAAGATGGAGGACTATTTTGTGTGTAACTAAAAGTTTAATTTGGATTAAGGTTATGTTTGAAAGTACTGTGTAGTTTTGTTGGGACAACAAAAGAACTAGGGCGGGGGTTGTTTTAAAATGCAGAAGTGTTAGCTGCATAGTACTGGAAGGTTCCCAATAATTCTTGCATTTTCAGTTACAGTTCAGAGTTGCCAGATGGCCTGCTGTTTTGAGCAGAGGTATTTTATGATGTTATGCATTAACTTTCATTCGTTTTCTTTCTATAATGTTGTATTTGAATGATTGTGTAATATTCACATTTAATATCGGCTTGTATGCTAAAGCATTTAAAGTGCTGTGTAATGTAAGAAAACTCTGGAACAGAGAACTGTTGTTGCTGGGATTATGTGCTAGAACATTTGAGTGTCGTGCAAGGTTATAAAAGGACAGGGGGGAGGACAGAGGAGTTTCAGTCAGTTTAGTTTTACTTGTGGCCTTGCAAGGTTAGTGTAGTTCCGATACTTGTAGTTGGCAAGCATACAGTGTAATTATTTGGAACATAAATACTACGAACCTGAGAAGGTTGTGTTATTACAGTGCCAGAGTTGATCAGGCGTACACAGAGAGGCTGACCCAACGAAGAACGATTCACTGGGTGACATCCTTCCTATACTGAGCTACTGCTGTTGGAGCCTACTGCAGTGTGGGATGCAGACTTAACTGTATATAGCTGGGATATCAATGTACTTCTTATTTTTTGCACTATACCCATCAACCTTAATGATGCAGACGTAGCAGTCATCAACATGGTTTTGTAGTTCTCTCCACACCATTGGTACTCCAAAGGGCGTTGCTTTATTCTTATTGGTTTTCCAGGCATACTTTGTGTGGAGTGCATGGTTTGTCTTGATCACCGAGTTGGACACCAAAATAAGTGAAATAAACGTTCTTAACAAAATCTGTTATATCTTTTCACTGTTTGATGACAACATAACTACCACATATATAGAGGAATACATCTAGATCGTTGACACACATCTATGAGCACTCATTTTACATGGACAAACTTGCAATGCAACCGACACCAACCAAAATGTAGACAACACTGAAATATCAGCTGCTTGCTGACACACACACACACACACACACACACACACACACACACACACACACACACACACACACACAAATTGGACGTATATCACTGAGCTTCACTCTGGGGATATCTGAGTTGTACTTTTGTTGTTTTTGTTCTCTGTGTCCGTAGCGTGGCTGAGGTGCGGTGGCACAGCTTAAGCTTATAATATCCCTCCACAATAAGAACACTTCCAGAAGTCCACAGTCCACCACAAACACCATTTTCGTGTAGGTTTTTCAAAAGTGTGGCGCGCGTGTGGCTGTGAGTCTGGTGACTTTGGCAACGACCCTGAGGCAGGCTGGCTCAGCTCACCTGCAGCCCATGCACCCTCTCGTCTCACCACTGTTCCATCATGCCTCTATCAACACCTTACACACACACACACACACACACACACACACACACACACACACACACACACACACACACACACACACACACACACACACACACACACACACACACACACACTCAGGTTGCGAAAAGTTTCACTGACGAAGTGGGTGGTTACTGTCCCCCTTGAGCAAGGGGACGGGTGTGTGCGTGTGTGAATGTCACAGCCTTGCCCTTAGATCGGACTATATGAGCTCTCAGCTCCCTTCCGGGAGGGTAAAAGCTGACAATCACGACCATCAAGTGATCCTGACCGACCCGGTGAATTACACACACACACACACACACACACACACACACACACACACACACACACACACACCGCTCGCTGGTGCAGTGGTAACGTTCCAGCTTGCCAACTGGTGGATGGGAGTTCGCGCCTCGCTCAGGTTGCGAAAAGTTTCACTGACGAAGTGGGTGATTACTGTTCCCCTTGAGCAAGGGGACGGGTGTGTGCGTGTGTGAAGGTCACAGCCTTGCCCTTAGATCGGACTATATGAGCTCTCAGCTCCCTTCCGGGAGGGTAAAAGCTGACGATCACGACCATCAAGTGATCCTGGCCGACCCGGTGAATTACACACACACACACACACACACACACACACACACACACACACACACACACACACACACACACACACAGATGTATGTTTGGCTTGTGTTGTCACTCGATTATCGTACCACTGCACCTCTAGAAGTCTGGGTATTACTACAACTACTACAAATACTACTAATACTACTGCTACTAAAACTACCACTATTACTACTACATAATACCGAAAAAAATATTGTGTACAAAATCGTTATTCACATACTGTCCATAAATCCACTGTATTTTCCACTTTAACAGATTTTTTCCTGTGATTTGTACTTTTTCATCATAACAAATATGTAAACACACGAAAACTTTCAATAAAAAATAAGGCACTGACTTCACCATGAAACAAACTTTCTGCTTCCTTTATTCACATAAATATAAACAGAGCAGTAGGAAAAATATTTCTAGTTACACTATAACCAACATATTTACCAAACTAACACTACAGTAACTTATACAGACGACCCAGACTTCTATAATTCTGTCTCTGAGTGGAACTCGAAGAAACAGGTGGGGCACAGTGCCACCTGGCAATCAGCACAGCACCACTTCGTCATACAACGTTCCTGTTTTCTGTGCAGTGATTTGACACAAATCTAGCAATGCTGGAAGGCTTCTTTGCTTGCAGGTTTTGGAGGCAGCGCTTCCAGGTAATACCTACTGAGGTAGTCCCCGTACTGCAGCCTGTCAGGTAGTTGCTGTGCACTGTGCCTCCGTTTTCCAGTAGGCACTATTTGGCCATATCTCTGCAGGAGACCGTGGATGACATCCTTCTCACACTGTCCGAGGGATGTGCTTGACTGTGTGACATGCTTGTAAAGAATGAAGGCTTTCAGTACACAGACGTCAAGTACATATAAGAATGCCTTCTTATACCACTAACAGCAGCGCCTCAGACAGTCGATGGTGCCAATCTGCATATCAGATTTATCAACAAGTCGCATGTTGATGTCATAGTCGATGACTGCATCAGGCTTGAAGACTAGCTGCCTCGTTCTTATCGACCTTGCCTATGTTTACCAAATTACCTTCATGGACCGTGGAGAGAACATATACCTTTTGCTTATCGTGCCAGTGAATAGTAACGAGTTTACCTGATTACAAGGTCCTGCACTCGCCCTTCATGGTGCCCTTGAGAAAGGGCTGTCAGTGTTTCTTCTTTGCATGGACAGTGCCGCACGATCCAATTTTGTGTTCTTGTTGGCACTTTGAAAGACTTGGTGCCAAGTAATAATTATCGGTGAACAGGATTTGGTTGCCACAGAAGTACCTGTCCATGAACTTCTTGACAACTGAACCAGAGAAGTCATGGGGGTCGTCCTTTGATAACTGCGCGTCACTTCCTGTATACACATTAAATGTATCACGAAGCAAGTCTTGCAATCACACAAAACAAAAAAACTTTATTCCAAACTTATGCCTCTTTGATGGTATGTACTGTATGAAAGTAAGCCGTCTCCTGAACAGAACAAGCGACTCGTCGATAAATACTCTCTGGAATGGTCTGAAATATGACCTTAATTTATCGTTCATCACTTCCAAAACCGAGCGAATTTTCCATAATCGATCGTTCAGATATGGTGTCATGTTGGCAGAGAAAACCAGGTACTGGTATCTGAGGATGTCGAGGTACTGTACATGTCCTGTGGCATGTACACTTGACAAGAGTTCCGACTAGTTCACCTGGTCGCTGGATATTGCTAACGTGGCAACAGCACGTGTGTGTGCGTTCGTGTGTAGTGTACAGTACATACCCAATAATTTTTCGAATCGCCAAGCTTCATCCTCTGTACTATATTGTATTATTATGTGGCCATTGAATTATATGGTGATATAGGCTAATAAATATTGTGTGATTGTTCAGGATAATGAGCTGTGCACTATACAATTTATAATGTCTGAGTTATTTAAAGTAATTCTTCGCTTGTCTTGTAGCATGAAACACGATACAGGTTGAGTTGTGGTTCAGAAACGGGCAAGTTCACCCACAAATGGCGCGATGAAAAGGGGGAGTATGGGAGTGGGCGGGAGCTTGACAGGTGAATGGGAGGGGGGTGAGGTAGGGTCACGTCGTTTACTCCAACAGTTGTACATTCTTAGCCATAACAGTATATTTATTAAGGTGTCAATGATATCCTGTATCCTAAATAATAATAAACCTATTTATTTTGATTATTGATTTATTATAGACAACCGATTACACTTTAAATTACACCAAACATAGAATACCCCGTCCATCGTTCTGGTCAACAGGCAGCCTGATGCACCGCCTCGACTCTCTCTCTCTCTCTCTCTCTCTCTCTCTCTCTCTCTCTCTCTCTGCTGCCTTCAGTAGACACGCATATTACCAGTTTGTGCTAATAAGCAAAGACGTTGCATATAATATATTTTTACCTACAATTTAATACTGTCAAAATACATGTGCAATACATAACTAGCGCACATTACGGATTGCGTTACCAATAAATACTTATCTGCATAGTCTACGTCTTAGTAATGGTCATGGGGTATCCATGCCCACGGTGATACTTTCGTTAATATTAAAGGTAATCATGTGTTCAGTGGTAGATACCCATTGGAGGGGAGGTGGCCTCTGACACCCCCAATCTCCAAAGCTATGCTGGTGCGTTATAGCGTCACTGTTGAGATTCCTTTTCCTCCAGTTACGTCAATTATTGAAGTTAAGATACTGATGAACAAGCATTTCTTAAGAAAAATACAAACTGCCTATTATGAACCTTTAAAATATATTATGGAACATATTGTGGAAGTGTTGCAACTTTCACCCACCAGTCACAGTCCTGGTCTGTTTATTTCAGTATTGCCAGCCTGACAGTGTGCATTGTTAATGAACATGTCATTAATGTTACAATTCTATATGATTATTTTCATTTGGAATAACAGAATTCAAGGCAGAATTTCATTCAGTACACAGAATGTCAAATACAGTATGTGTGTGTGTTCTTACCTAATTTTATCTTTACAGGAATGAGTCAAGCTCGTGCTGTCCTGTGTCTTAAACCATTTTTATCGTACATATCCTTGAATTTATGAATTGTTTTGGCACACACTATTTCATTCGGTAGTGCATTCCACTGATCCATTGCCCTATTTGAAAAACTAAATTTTCTTACGTCTTTATCACCTCTCTTTTTATGCAGTTTTTTGCTGTGTCCTCTTGCTGATGCATTCCCTTAGGTTATGTAATAATTTATGTCTAATTTCCCCCTCCCTGATATGCATTTGTATAGTGTAATGATGTCTCCTCTTTTCCTTCTCTCCTGTAGTGAAGGTAGATTCAGTTTTTCTAGTGTTTCTTCGTAGCTTAGATCCTTAAGCTTGCTACCCATCTTGTAGCGGCCCTTTGAGCTTTTTCAATCTTATCGATGTGTTTTTTGAGATGAGGACTCCAGACTACTCGAGGGTTGGTCTGATGAATGATGTTATTATCTTTCTTAGCATGTCATCATTTATGTATATGAATGCTATTCTCATATTTGCAAGCAGGGTATACACGTCCCGTACACCTTCTCACTGATGTGGTCAGCCGGAGATAGTCTGTTATTAATAATCACACCTAGGTCCTTCTCTTTTTCTGATGTGTGTAGGGTTTTACTTCCTAACTTATAATCCCAATCAGGTCTTTTTCCACTTTTACCAAACTTGATTACATGACACTTGTCCACATTGAATTCCATTTGCCATGTATTGCTCCATTCGTGAAGTTTATTTAATTCTTCTTGTAGCTCTTTATGTGTTAGTAATTCTCCTTTGTATTTTTGCATCATCAGCAAACATATTTAGATAGCTTTCATTTCCAGTGTTACTGTCTGTATCATTTATATACACTAAAACCATAATCGGTGCCAGCACTGAGCCCTGTGGAACTCTGCTAGTCACTTCTCTCCATGATGAGTAATTTCCCCTTAGTACTGTTCTCATTTCCCTTTTTTGAGAAAATCTTGCATCTAACAGTACAGTTTGCCTTGGATTCCTCTTTGATGGTACAGTTTCCATAAAAGTCTTTGGTGCGTTACTCTGTCAAATGCTTTCTTGAATTCTAAATAGATACTGTCCACCCACCTTCTCAGTTCTGTTCTGTTACTCTATCATAGTAGCTCAACAAATTGGTAACACATGATTTTCCCTTTCTGAAACCAAACTGTCTTTCTGTTATCATATTGTGTTCTTCTAGATGATTTACCCAAACTTTTCTTATCAGCTTTTCTAATACCTTGCTTACAACACTGGTCAGTGATACTGGTCGGTAGTTGAGTGGATTTTGTCTATTTCCTTTCTTGAATAAGGGAACAATGTTTGCTTTTTTCCAAATATCAGGTAGTTTACCTTGTCCCAAGGATTCCTTGAAAATTAAAAATAATGGTTTACTTAACTCCTTTGCACATTCATGTAGTACCCAACATGAAATTTCATTAGGACCATTTGCTTTATCTTTGTCTAATTTACTTAGTTCCTCCTGTATTTCTTTCTCTTATATTTGTATATCTGGTAGTATGTGTGGGCATGCATGTTCTATATAATCCCTCTCAAAATTATTTTCTTCTGTAAAAACTGATTGGAAATTCTTATTTAGCTCTTCACAAATAACATTCTCTTGTGTGTAGGTGATCCCCTCGTCTCTAATGAATTTTATTTCATCTTATACTTTGGTTTTGCTTCGGATGTAGCTATAAAATAGCTTCGGTTGATCACTACTTTTATTTATGATGTTCTCCTCAAACTGTTTTTGGGCTTCCCTCCTTATTCTTGTATAATCATTTCTTGCCTGTTTATAGTTGTTATATGCCCTTTCACTATTGTGTCTTCTGTATCTGTTTCCACAAGAAATCCCTTTTCTCTTTTGATTTTTTACATTCTGTATTAAACCATTTCTTTTTCTTTTCTGCGTCTTTGTGCTGTGGGATGTACTTCTGGACTCCTATTTCATAAAGCTCACAGAATTTTCTATATATAACATTTAAATATTGTCCTCTAAGCTCTTTTTCCCAATCTATTCCTAAGAAGTATTTCTTTAGGTCATGATAGTTGCCCTTTTTGTAGTTAAGTCTCTTTTTGTAACTTTCATTACTATTAACTATGTCATATGAAATCCTGAAGTTGTTAATACTGCGTGGTCAATTTTGCCGAAAGTGTATATGTGTGTGTGTGGGGGGGGGTCAATACGTGTGGTGATGGTGGGAGGAGTCTAGTATGTAATGTCGGTGTGTGCATACGTAGCTAAGACGTCCACGACTGATAAATCAAATCTTTGCCTTTAACACTTGATGACACACACCTCAGTATTAATCAGATTCTGTATATAAGTTTGTATCATATTACATAATTATTTTATATATGATTATGTTTTGGGGGTGGAACCTGAAACACCATATAAAGATGAACACTGATTCCTGTGTAAGGGCCCCTTAATACGGTACAAATCATATCAGTGAGCAAGTTACATAAAATAGTGTCGTATCAATTATATTCTCATAAGTTATACTAAGGTATTAAAGTTACTGTTAGGTTGTTATAGTGCATGGAGTCATATCCATTATAATGAGAGGATAATCAAAATACACATAAGATTTAAATGGAACTCATTTATTAGTATGAACTCTATCCACCCTCCTTCTCGGTCACCTCCCGCAGTCTCTTTTGCATAGAGGCGTATGAGCTGCTGCTGGTTTATGAAGAGTTCCCATTGTCTGTCTGTCTGTCTGAGAGAGAGAGAGAGAGAGAGAGAGAGAGAGAGAGAGAGAGAACTGATTTAAGAGTGTGGAAGAGCAGTGGGTATCTCATAAAAGACTTTGTAGTTACTTGTAGAGAAGTTATATATATATTAGACGTGTGGACGAGCGGTTGTTATACTTGAGTAGTTTGTAAGTAGATAATCTTGGTTCCCATTTGTCATGCAATGACAGGAGAGGTAAAGAATAGTATGGGACTATTTTTATTTGTCTTGGAAATATTAACAAAGTCTCTCACACACGAGTGAAGTTAAGTAGAGTTCCGTGAGCTACCTCCCTGTCTCGATTTCTCTCTCTCTCCCCCTCTCTCTTCCATGTTGCTAAGCTCGTTCTCCCTACTACCTGTCGATTCTATGGCCTGTCTCCTTCTGAGCTCTGCTTCCTAAATTCTGGTGTAGCAGGGGTCGTGTCACGTGTGTTACACTGTTGTAGGAATGTTCTAGAAGCCTGTGTGTGAGTATGTGTGTATCTGTGTGTATGGTCACGAGGCGCTGTCGTGTGCCTATCAAGCATTCCTTGAGTTAAGAGTGTGTAAGCATGTTTAGCATTGCTCGATTCTCGCAGACACAATACCTTCTCATCATCTGACTTTATGCTTCTATCTGTCTCTCTATCTATCTATTTATCTGTTTATCTATTATGATTTGTAATTATAATATGGACTCATAACATTGCTCGGCCACGCTGCTGAAGGTCCTCTGACAGCAATTATCATTGACATATGCTAATCTATTAGTACATAATATTGATTATAATATTGTACACATACAATATTCATAGTAAATTGCAATGATCTAGAAATATTACATTTTAAACAAGTTGTATACATATTTGAATAAATGCAATGGTTGTTGTATGACATTTTGTACGATGTGCATGTATAACAGACATACGCATATAATTATGCAATGGTAATACTGCTAGGTTATTATATTACGTATTGAGTTATCCCTTTAGTAACTTGTATGATGATACTGGTAATACAGAATTGTGGTATAATTGTATGACTTATAATATTGTAGTAACATTGTGGTAATACATAATTGTAACATTGTGAATTGTTACATAATTGTATTGTAATTGTTACATTGTAGTAACATTGTAGTAATACATAATTGTAATATTTTATGAATTGTTACATAATATTGTGGTAATGCATAATTGTGTTGGCCTTATAATTGTAATTACATTTTGTTAATGCAACTGTTACATAATTGTGTTGGCCTTATAATTGTAGTTGAAGTTACATAAAAGTTACATCTTGTTAATGCAACTGTTACATAATTGTTACATATTGTTTGTAGTTACATAATTGTAGTTAAAGTTACATAAAAGTTACATCTTGTTAATGCAACTGTTACATAATTGTTACATATTGTTTGTAGTTACATAATTGTAGCAACTGTAACATAATGCAATCGTTTGTCGATACAGAATTGTTACATATCGTTTGTGGTTACATAATTGTAATAATTGCGGTCCTGATATTGAATCCGGTCATGCTGCAGTCGATGATATGATGTGCCATGCCACTAGCTTTTGGAGACAACAATGTGCTTTTTGTTTGTAGTTTATGTGGTATTTTGGCATTTGTAGTAACACTTACACTTATTTTCATTTGTTTGTTAGGTGATCTTACTGTTTCTATCCTTTTTTTTTTTTTTAATTGATTTTCTATAGTTTGTTTTTCTTCGTTTGTCTACGCTTTTTCGGTGTTGTTCGATATTGCACAATTGCTGCCTAATTCCCTTGGGACCCTTTTTTAAGGTTTAGTTTATATTGCACAGATATTACTGAAAATGATATTATATAGTCCCATATTTTGTTATTTTATATAAAAAATATATATACACTATATACAGTATTAACTATATACTCTGACTTGTTGTTCACATGTACCTATCGTGGGCAATATATGTGTCAGCATTGTATGGAAATCTTTGTCCTCACGACTGTGTTGAAGATGTTCATTCTTGCTAACGTCATTTGTATTGGCCATTTTTTTTTCTTTTCTGGTTTTCCTTGTAACTTAATTTATCTGTTTCCACTAGGTAGCTTTAATAAGTGTTTAATACAGTTCTTTTAATCGCTCACTGAGTAACTGTGATGGTATATTTTCTTTATCACTTTGTAGATGTAACAATATATAGCTGTATGCATGAAACACGTATTTTATGTAGGTATAAATGGTAACACTCGTTGGTAGTAAATAATTGCTATAATAAATGAATGAATATATACAGTGTAGAATATTTATTGTTGGTGATTATTTAGTGTTTGAGTTATGCAGATAATTGAAGTAAGTATGTGTATGTAAGTTGTAATTATACAGCAAGTTTTATATGTTTGTGCAGCATTTTTATGTCTATCACTGTGTATTGTATAAATACACAGTGATAGCACTGTGTAACTCACTAATTTTTACCGTGGTGGAAATGGTGTGAGTGGTGTTCCACGTGGTGATAGTGTTGTTCTTCACGGGTTGATTGACGTGTTGTGGGGTGTCAGACACACGGCTTGTCGTCGTCTCAGCACACGTATGGTGACGTCGACTTCCCACACTGGTAGCTGTGGTGAGTAAATGAGTAGCGATGAGTAACTTGAGTGAAGATGAGTAAGTAAGATGAGTTGTGAATGTGGACTTGGTATTTGCTTCGTCGTCTTGACTTCTTGACTCCTGCGTCAGCGGTGGAGGCTTGGGTGGATGTAGCAGAGAGAGGAGGGTGAGGTCTGGTGGTTGTGAGTTGTGAGTTGTGTCTCACTCTTCGTTTGTTTGTTTTGTATTTCTTTCTCGATGTATTCTCGGTCCTTTTCTCTTGTGATTTACTCGTTGTGGGATGAAGACTGCCGCTACTTGTAGGTGCGTGTAGAAGATTATACAGACGACTCGTGGAGTTCTTACTTGTAGTTGATTGTAGATGATTGTAGTTCGTTGGTTCGTCGTAGAAATTGCAAGATTGTTTGTATCAGTATTTTGTTAAACTACTGGCAAGACGTCCTGTGACCTCTTCACCTCTACATCAGCATGATGATCGGGGAGACGGAGGGGGCTGGTTGGAGAAAATACTGTCAGGAGCTGGTTGTGAGTTGTTGGTTGTGAGAGGTATTTTTTGTTTTCAATCTTGATAATGCAGAATCAATTGTACACTCGTGGGCATGTATATTGTAGGAATTCATTGTAGAACTGAAGCTAATCTTGTAGAGTCTCGCCTGCTTTTGTAGAAATTCACTGTTGATTCGAAGATGAGGTCTGTACTTTTGCTGACCACCAAATGTCATAAAAGACTTTGTAGCTTCTTGTAGTGATGTTTTGTAGATTAGTTGTCACTCTCGATCTCTTGTAGTAGGAATTAAAGATGAATACAGTGAGTTGATCTTAATTTTTTATCTTCAGAGAAATCTAAGTTGAGCAGGGTATGTCTTACAGACACAATATAATAAGTAAGTCTAGTTGAGCCCCTCTTTCTTGTTCACTCTCTCCACTACCTGTCGGTTCCTTCTGAGCTCTGCTTCCTAAATTCTGGTTTAGCAGGGGTCGTGTCACGTGTGTAACACTGTTGTAGGAATGTTCTAGAAGCCTGTGTGTGAGTATGTGTGTATGTGTGTGTATGGTCACGAGGCGCTGTCGTGTGCCTATCAAGCATTCCTTGAGTTAAGAGTGTGTAAGCATGTTTAGCATTGCTCGATTCTCACAGACACAGTACCTTCTCATCATCTGACTTACTGCTTCTATCTGTCCCTCTATCTATCTATTTATCTATTTATCCATTATGATTTGTAATTATAATATGGACTCATAACAGGTAGATAAAGTCCAGAGTATAGAGCTGCGATGACCGTAACCAGGTATTTTGTAGTCATAAAATTTATTGATAGAGAAAAGATTTCTGGAGGCGACAGTACTCATATGCATATATATAAATTTACTGATGATATGTATAACATAATATTTTTATATTGTATCACTAAACAATTTTAATATTATTAAACATTTGCAGATCAACTGTTATTCATAGTAATAATACATCTTGATGATCACATATTACCAACACTTGCACCATTGTTTATTAAGCCTTACAATTCCCATAATATATATCAAACAAACTGTGCAAAATGAACCATAACATGATAGATATGTATAACATAATATTTTTATATTGTATCACTAAACAATTTTAATATTATTAAACATTTGCAGATCAACTGTTATTCATAGTAATAATACAACTTGATGATCACATATTACCAACACTTGCACCATTGTTTATTTAGCCTTACAATTCCCATAATATATATCAAACAAACTGTGCAAAATGAACCATAACATGATAAACATGTAGGAGTAGACAGTAGCACCAGTCGAGCAGGGCAGTACTCCCAAGGTGGATGGAAAGCTGATGACAGGGAGAGCTGGAGCTTCCGTTTCATCAGCCCTCGGGACTAGCTGAACTTTTTCAGTGTCTCAGTAACACAGAGAATAGGCCAGCATGCTCTCCAATACAAGCTTCTCTAACTATCAACACAAAGCTACATGCACAGTACACACCACACTTCCTTTCCAAAATTTAAAATAAAAATTGGCGTCGAATAACGTAGCCTCGGAGTCCCCAGTGGGGGGGACCATAAATCCCCCCACCTTCTGCCCCTCTCCCGGTAACGACTCAAGATGCCTAGAACCACTGTCTGATTCTCTTATTCTTCATTACTACAACATTCGCGGCCTTTCCTCTAACTTTCGCTCTGTTGAGCACCACCTCTCCTCTAAACCTCAACTTCTTTTTCTAACTGAGCCAGCTGTTTGAGGCAACTGACAGCAGACCCTTTTCTGTATCCTCCTACTTTCTCTAAACTCATTTCAAAGCCAAAGGTGGCTGTTGTGTATATATACGCAACAACTTATCTTGCTCTCGTGTTCCTGAACTCGATTCTTCTGAATTCTCTCCACTCTGGCTTCGGCTTTCATGTCATTCTCTGACTAAATATATCTGCACTGTTTACTTATCTCCTAATTCTACTGACTATCAAAAATTCCTTAACTATCTTACTTTTATGATGGAACACATTCTATCCATTTCTCCTTTCTCTGAAATCTCCATTCTAGGAGATTTCAATGTTCACCACCACCTTTGGCTCTCCTCTCCTTTCACGGATCCACCTGGTGAACAAGCCTACACCTTTTCTATCCTTAATGACCTAGAGCAGCTTGTACAGCACCCTACCCGTATCCCTGACCACCTTGGAGAGAGCTCCAACATACTTGACCTCTTCCTAACAACTAATCCTTTTGCTTACACTGTTAATCTTTTCTCTCCGTTAGCTCCTCCGATCACAACCTTATCACCTTAACCTGTCCTATTGCTCCAATACGGCCTGTGGACCCTCCAAAGAAATGTCGTCTGTGGCACTTTGGAGCTGCGGATTGGGAGGCCCTCAGGCAGTACTTCTTTGATTTTCCGTGGAATGATTATTGCTTCCATGGCTGGCAGCCATCTGGGTGTGCCTTGCTCATTATGGAGGTTATTCTCTCGGGCATGGAAGCATAAATTCTTTTCTCATATCCTTTGACTAATGCACGAAAGCCTTGGTTTAATCACGCTTGTTCTAATGCTGTCCACAACAAGGAGAGGGCTTATAAAAGGTACTGGAGCCAACCCACCCCTGAATCACATCTTTTATACGTTTCTGCCCGGAATCGTGCTAAGTCTCTTCTTTGCTCTGCTAAAAATAATTTCATCCATACTAAATGCTCTAAACTCTCTAACTCGAATTCTTCCCGCTCCTTCTGGCACCTTGCCAAAAACCTTCCTAAGAACTTTATCTCATTATCCTTCCCTTCTCTTTTCTACTCTAATGGCTCTGTAGCTATTTCTTCTACTGATAAAGCAGATCTCTTCACTCAGACTTTCTCCTCCAATTCCACCTTAGATGATTCCAGTGCTGTTCCTCCATCACTTCCCCCCTCTGACTTCCTCATGGTTGACATTAGAATTTCTTCAGCTGATGTATTTTCTGCCACCACAGTCCTCAATGCTAATAAGGCATATGGGCCTGATGGAGTCCCTCCTGCTGTTCTCAAGAACTGTGCTTCTGTGCCTACACCCTGCCTAGGCAAACTCTTTCACCTTTGTCTATCAACTTGTACCTTTCTTGCTGGAAGTTTGCTCTCATTCAGCCAGTCCCAAAGAAGGGTGATCATTCCCAACCCTCTAACTATCGTCCAATTGCTTTAACATCCTGTATCTCAAAAGTTTTCGAGTCTATTCTTAATAGAAAACTTTCAAAGCATATTTCCTATCACAACCTCCTTTCTAATCGTCAGTATGGGTTCCGTCAGGGATGCTCCACAGGCGATCTTCTTACCTACCTTTCAGACTCCTGGTCATCCTCCTTTCGGGACTTTGGCGAAAGCTTTGCCATTGCACTTGACATCTCAAAGGCTTTCGATCGAGTCTGGCATTAATCTTTAATTTCCAAACTGCCCTCTTATGGTTTCTATCTGTGCCTTCATCTATAGCTTCCTTTCTGGTCGTTCTATAGCCGCTGTTGTAGACGGCCATCGTTATTCTCCTAGATCTATTAAGAGTGGTGTTCCTCAGGGCTCTGTCCTATCACCAACTCTCTTCCTTTTATTCATCAATGACCTTCTAACTTGTACATCTAACCCTATCCACTCATATGCTGATGAATCCACCCTTCACCTTTCCATTCGATTCCTGCAACGTCTATCTCAGCAGTTACTTCAACAAACAAGGGATGAGGCTGTGGCACACCTAATGTCTGACTTGGCTCTTATCTCTGACTGGGGTAAAAATAATCTGGTTGTTTTTATTGCATCTAAGACTCAGTTTTTCCACCTATCAACCTGACAAAATCTTCCACAGATATACCCACTAATGTTTAATAATATTCAGCTTAATCCTGCATCATCCTTAAACATGCTCGGGGTTTCATTTACTCGGGACTTATCTTGGAAGGATCATATTACATCTCTTGTAAAATTTGCTTCCAAGAGATTGGATGTGCTAAGCCGACTCCATTCCTTCTTTACCCCTGCACAACTGTTGACTCTATACAGGGATTTTATCCGCTTCTGCATGGAGTACAACTCTTATGTATGGAGAGGCTGCCCACATACAGCTCTTCTCAATAGGGTGGAGTCAAAGGCTTTTCGTCTCATTAACTCACCTCCTCTTACTGACTCCCTTCAACCTCTGTCACTTCACCGCACTGTTGCATCTTTATCTCTTTTCTATCGCCACTTCAATGGTCACTGCTCCTCTGAACTGTCTGCATGGATTCCTCCACCTCTACAACGGGCGTGTAGCACCCGTCTAGCAGCAAACTCTCAACCCTTTTCTGTCCATCTCTCTAATGCAAGAGTTAACCTTTACTCCCAGTCCTTCATTTATGCAACAGGTCAGCTCTGGAACTGTCTTCTTCTGTCTGTATTTCCTGCTTCCTATGATCTCCAGTCTTTCAAATGCAGTGTGTCCAGGCATCTCGAAATGATTAGATCTTGAATTTGGCTCTCTCTTGTATTTTGTTTTCCTCTTGGAAGGAACAGTTCTGCGGGCTTGTTGCCTTTGCTTCCTTCTTCCTCACATAAAAAAAGAAACAGTGGCTTTTCCTGAAGTGTCAAAGATAATGGAAATAAAACTATATGAACGATGTGTTAATCAGGGTAAAGGGAATATAAAGTAGTTTCAAACAGGGGGCGTGGGGAGCAAAACGTGTCTCGGTCTGCGCATGACATCACAGATAATCCAGACTGAGGGTCTCAGTCTGGTAGTCAGGCAGGCCAGTCACTCACCTACCTGCTCTGTGATATGAGCTCCCCGGCCTATATGGATTAGTTTTATTTCCATCCTAAACTCATGCAGAGCAATGAAAAGGTTAATGCTATGTTTTTGAGATATTATAAATTATGTCTTCAAGAAGAACTGTTTTCATAGAATATAGGAATGTCATACAGGGTCATACAGACACAGATCCGACGTCACAGGTGCCTGTAAGCTGGCTGATTATGAGAAAAACAACTGAAAATATTGACAGATCCCTGGTTGAGAGCATAACACCAAACACCTACCAAATGACGCAGAAATCGCCAGTTCACGTTGGTATACCATTACATTCGTTTTCTTTCATGCTCCCATTCTCTTTCTGTCTCTCTCTTATTACCCTAGACGTTATAGCGTCTGCGCGAGCCGGGGATAGTGAACCTACCTCTCATATTCTCTATACCTTGGTGTTAATATTCTGTTCACGTGCAGATACAACTGTAGGAACATCTACGAGGAGGCTAGAAGTGGACACGTCACCGTCAATGTCTGGGGGTGCGTGTGCATCCAAGGCATGGGCGATGTCACTAGGATAAAGGGGTGGTTCACTGCTGTAAAATACATTGAAATTTTGCAGGATTTTTTCCTTCCCTCAGCAGGAGCAGAACTATCCATTTCCTCCCAGTCCTATAATTTTTTGCAGGACCGCTGCCCCATCCACACGGCGAGAAGTGTCTCAGAATGGTTTAGAGGTCTAGTGGACCTGCAGCTGCTCAACTGACCTAGTAAGGGAGCAGACATGAGCCCCATTGAAAATGTATGGGGGAATATAGTTAACTGTTGGGAGACTGAGAGGGAACGGACAGCAGATGAACTACTGGCACACTACCATGCCCAATGGGAACTGTTCATAAACCAGCAGCAGCTAATATGGAACCATGTAGCCTCTATGCCAAACGGACTGCGGGAGGTGATCGAGAAGGAGGGTGAGTGGACTTCTAACCAATAAATGAGTTCCATACAAATTTCATGTGTATTTTGATTATCCTCTTATTATAATGGATATTACTCCATACAGTATAAGAACCTAACAGTAACTTTAATAGCTCAGTATAACTTACCTAATAATATAACTGATACAACATTATATTATATATTTTTATATATTTTGCTCACTCATAATCAGTATTAAGGGGCCCTTACACAGGAATCAGTGTTTGTTTCTGTAATTATGGTTTTTCAGGTTCCACCCCCAAAACATATACACACCCACCTTAAACAGTATGACCCACCCACTTTACATACTCACGACACTACCGCCACCGCCACCACACGTATTGTCCCACACCCTCACCCACTCACCCACTCACACACACACACACATACTGTAATTGACATTCTGTGTACTGAGAATTAATGCTGCTGTGAATTCTGTTGTTCCAAATGAAAATAATCATATAGAACTGTAACATTAATGACATGTTCATTAACAATGCACACTGTCAGGCTGGCAATACTGAAATAAACAGACCAGGACTGTGACTTGTGGGTGAGAGCTTCAACACGTCCACAATATGTTCCATAATATATTTTAAAAGTACATAATAGGCTGTTTGTATTTTTCTTAAGAAATGCTTGTTCATCAGTATCTTAACTTCAATAATTGACGTAACTGGAGGAAAAGGAATCTCTACAGTGACGCTATAACGCACCAGCATAGCTTTGGAGATTGGGGGTGTCAGAGGCCACCTCCCCTCCAATGGGTATCTGCCACTGAACACATGATTACCTTTAATATTAACGAAAGTATCACCGTGGGCATGGATACCCCATGACCATTGCTGAAACGTAGACTATGCAAATAAGCATTGTTTATTGGTTAACGTAATGCGATATATGAGCAGGTTATATATTGCACCTGTATTTTGACACAGTATTAAACTGTAGGTAAACATATTGTATGCAACGTCATTGATCATTTGCATAAACTGATGATGTGCGTGTCTACTGAGAGGCAGCAGAGAGAGAGAGAGAGAGAGAGTCGAGGCGGTGGAGCAGGCTGCCTGTTGACCATAACGATGGACGGGGTATTCTATGTTTGGTGTAATTTAAAGTGTGTAATCGGTTGTCTATAAAAAAATCAATGATCAAAATAAATAGGTTTATTATTATTTAGGATACAGGATCTCATTGACACCATAATAAATATACTGTTATGGCTAAGAATGTATAACTGTTGGAGTAAACGACGTGACCCTACCTCACCCCCCTTTCCCTCACCTGCCAAGCTCCCGTTTACTCCCACACTCCCTTCTTCCTCCTATATCGCCCCATTTGTGGGTGAAATTGCCCGTTTCTGAACCACAACTCAACCTGTATCATGGTTCATGCTACAAGATAAGAGAAGAATTACTTTAAATAATTCTGACTTGATAAATTGTATAGTGCACAACTAATTATCCTGAACAATCACACAATATTTATTAGCCTATATCACAGCATAATTCATTGGCCACATAATAATATAATACAGTACAGTGGATGAAGCTTGGCGATTCGACAAATTGTTGGATATGTACACAGGAATGCACACACGTGCTGTTGCCACGTTAGCCATATCCCATGACCAGGTGAACCAGTTGGAACTGTTGTCGAGTGTATTTAATGAATACAGGTGTTGGTGGATTATTGTCCACCAACCAGTAGTCATGGATATTGTTTTTTTTTTTTTTTTTTTTTAATGTGCGGCATCAACAGTGTCATTGCATGCCAAACATACGTCTCACGTACACACAACAAAAAAACTATCGTTACACCTTCTGCGCGATATAAAATGAGACACGAATGAAGGTTTTTGATAACAGCCTCCTCCATTGGTATCCCTGCGTGTGTTTGTTGCATATTTATTATAAGCTATATCCATTGCTTCTCCCATGCATATTTCTACCTCGTCCTATTTGGCAACTCACCCACTGTCAGGCTTACCAACCCTAGCGAGACAGCCAGATTGTTCAGTATGAAACACATCGGACCCCCCCTGTAACGATAGTTTTTTTGCTGTGTGTACATTCGTCGGTGTCCAGTCCTTTATTTCTGTACTTTCACGAATGTGTGAGGTTTCATCCCAGTTGCAGCAGTATTCACAGAAAGAAATGATTTCATGCACAATGAAATCCATCACTGTCGTGGTGAAAATGGCAATTAAAAGAACAGGAGTCAATGTTACACTGTGTGGGAATTCTGGCGACACACCTGTATTTGACTCGTCAAATACAGGTACATTAGGCTGAAACCCTGTCCCTTCTTTCCAGTGAATGTTTCCATCATACCTACCCTTCGTCCCTGCCTTGCCTGCCGTGCATGTGGCCTGCCCCGTGCCCTGCCCTGACCCCTAGTCAGACGCTGTGGTGGAGAATCCGGTATATACTCACTTGATGAGGCAGGTGATGGTGGTGGTGGTGATGGTGATGATGCTGGTGACGGTGATCCTGGTGGTGATGGCGATAATGAAAGCAGGTGATGGGTACGTGTCTAGTGGTCATAAAATGAATGTGGTCGTGCTCCTGCACCTGCATACCCAGATGTACCTGGCTGTGATGCTGAGGCAGTCATGTTGCAAGGCAGATGGCAATGCAGGCCAGTGTGGAGGGGCACTTGGTGAGGCAGGCTGGTGTGATGAGGCACGTGGTGAGGCAGGCTGGGTAATGACGCATGTGGGGAGGCAGGTAGAGAAGCAGAAGTGTCAGGTCGATTGGTAGGTAGAGTGGGTAGTGGAGAGGCTTGTATAGTGGCAGGTTAAGTGGAAAATTCCATGGTAGGAGTGGAGTCAATTGCTGGTGCAAAACTTGCCCTGCGGCACAATCTCCTCCCTCCCTCCTCCACCTCCTTCCTTTTTTCACTCCCTACCTCCTCTTCCGTCTTCTCAGCTGTGCCAATATCCCACTCTCCAGGATAGTCAATATCCTCTGAACCATTTCCATCATCGGAAATGGCGGATGAACGTACAGGGGAAAACGATTAGTGCACAGTGGAAAACTCACGTGAGCCACCCTCCTCATCTGATGCATAAGTTTTGACACTCATTATGGCGAGGTCACTTTCCTCAGAGGAAGTCACTTTCTCCACTCGCAATTGGCGATAATGCCAAGCCAGGTTGTCTCCCTATCGCACTATTACTAAGGCCTTTTTGGGCCTTTGGACTTCATTGGTGTTGAAGTCGGCAGCTGCTGGTGCTCAGCCAAGGGTCCAGACAAAAAAGGAGACATAAAAATAAAGAAATGGTTTAATATAAATTTAAAAAAAAAGAAAAAGAAAAAAATTTCCTGTGAAATAGATTCAAAAGAGACAATAGTGAGAGGGCATATAACAACTATAAACAGGCAAAAATAAGAAAAGAAGCTCAAAGACAGTTTGAGGAATACATTATAAATAAAGGTAGTGATTAACCAAAGCTATTTTACAGCTACATCCGAAGCAAAACCAAATTTAAAGATAAAATGCAGTTCAATAAGGACGTAGGGATCAGCTATACACAAGAAAAAAATGTTTGTAAAGTCTATGTCTATCTATCTATTGCCAGACGCCTCAATCCCGTTCGGGGTGGCCACAAACAAAAATATCCTCCACGTAGCTCTGTCCCCCGCCATTTCACTGCCCTGCTCCCAACTCACACCCCCCTCTTTCATATACCTCTCCACCCAATCCCTCCATCTCATCCTAGGCCTCCCCCTCCCTCTTCTCCCCTCCACCTCACTCACATACACTCTCTTCGTCAGTCTTTCACCCTCCATCCTCTCCACATGGCCAAATCACCTCAGTGTATTCTTCCTAACGCTTCCTATCACATCCACATCCACACCACAACGCTCCTTTATATCATCATTTGTCAGCCTGTTTCTCCATGTGACTCCACAGGCTCCTCTTAAATAACTCATTTTCACTGCTCTCACTCTTGACTTGTGTCCTTCCAACAACGTCCAAGCTTCACTTCCATACGTTAGAGTTGGTATCACAATACTGTCATGTAGTAACTTTTTCACTTCCATGCTCACTTCCCTGCTTTTTATCGCTGCTTTCAAGGAACCAGCAACCTTTCTTCCCTGCTCTACCCTTTCAAGCACTTCGCCCTCCAAACCTCCATCCTTACTCATCATACTACCCAAGTACTTAAACGTACTCATATTTTCCAATCCCTCACCATCCAATCTCGCTGTACATTCACTGACTTCACCTCTCTCAAAGACCATCACTTTACTCTTCCCTACATTCACCTTTAGAGTCCGTTTCTTACATACTCTCCCAGACTCATCCACCAAGCCTTGCAGCTCTCCTTCGTCTTCACTCAACAACACAGTATCATCTGCAAACAACAATACAGGGAGTTTCCAAACACTACCCTCTCTCACCAGGGCCACTCCAACATCCACTACCCTACCTTGCACCTGTTTTATTACCCCATCCATGTACAGATTGAACAGCCATGGAGACATGACACATCCCTGTTTCAACCCAACCTTCAAAGAGAAAAATTCACTCAGTTCACCATCCACACGCACTGCAGCCTTAGCACCATCATACATACTCTTCACAGCATTCAACAACTTCCCATCTACTCCATATATTCTTAATACTTTCCACAATCCTTGTCTATCCACCCTGTCATATGCTTTCTCCAAATCCATGAAAGCCGCATACAACTTTTTTTCCTTCTCTAGAAACTTTTCCACTAAAGATCTAAGAATGAATATCTGATCTACACAACCTATTCCCTTCCTAAAGCCTCCCTGTTCTTCTCCAACTAATTCCTCTGTTCTTTCTCTAACTCTGTCAATAAGTATCCTACCATACACTTTTCCTATTATACTAAGAAGACAGATGCCCCTATGATTACCACACACTTCTTTTTCCCCTTTTCCATTGTACAAGGGAATAATTATACCTGACTTCCAATCCTCCGGGACTCTACCTTCCTCCCAGGCCAATCTGCACGTTTTCCACATCCATTATACTACTATCTCTCCCCCATACTTCAGCATTTCACCACACACTCCATCAATTCCTGGGGCTTTCCCCAATTTAACTTTCTTCATTGTTTCTACAACTTCTATCCTACTGATTTCTTCCTGTCTTCTCACGTCCCTCCTTCTCCCAGCCATTCCCCAGCCACTTATACTCGCATTACTTCCATTCTCTATGTTCAACAATTCCTTAAAGTGTTCTCTCCATCTGCTCACTTTTTCTCCCCTCTCCACTAGTAATCTACCATTTTTATCTTTCACTCCCCTGCTAACTTTACTTCCACCCTGTCTTACTCTTTTCATCTCTTTCCAGAACATTTTCTTACAGTCCCTCCACTTTACACTCAAGTTCCTTCCAAATTCCTCATCCGCTCTCTTCTTACTCTCTCTTACTAATCTTTTCACCTCTCTCTTTCTTTCTACATATAACTCTCTCTTCCGCCTCTCAACTTCTTCCACGCCCCTATTTCTCATCCATTCATTGTATGCTTTCTTCTTTTGTTCCACAGCCTGTCTCATCTCTTCATTCCACCACGCTGTTCCTTGCACATCCCTCCGTCTTCTCTTCATCCCACACACCACATCACATGCTGCACATATTTCTTCTGTAAATATCCTGCACACACCTTCCACGTCTCCCATCTGCTCCAATTCATATTTGCCCAATCGTTCCTCCACTTCTCTCTTATACCCTGCCTTTTTCTCATCCTCTTGTAACATTTCCACTCTCCTTACAAATACTCCTTCTTCCTGTCCTTCCCTTCTTCTATTTCTCCATTCTAATTGGACCTTGACTCTGGCCACCATCAAGTAGTGGTCAGAATTTTTATGGACGAAAATAATTTTGAGAGAGATGATATGGAACATGCATGCCCACACATATTATCAGATATACAAATATCAGAAAATGAAGTACAGGAAGAGTTGAGTAAGTTAGACAAACGACAAATGGTCCTGACGAAATTTCAGGTTCGATGCTACATGAATGTGGAAGAGTTAAGCAGACTGATATATATTAATATTCAAGGAATCCTTAGGTCAAGGTAAACTACATGATAATATTTGGAAGAAAGCAAACATTCTTCCCCAGTTCAAGAAAGGGAATAGACAGAATCCACTCAACTCCTGACCAGTATCACTGGCCAGTGTTGTAAGGTACTACAAAAGCTGATACGAAAACTTTGGGTAAACCATCCAAATGAACACAGTATGATAATAGAAAGGCAGATCGGTTTTAGAAAGGGAAAATCATGTGTTACTAATGTATTATGCTAGTATGATAGAGCTGTAGAAACTTTACGAGAAAGAGAAAGATGGGTGGACAGTATCTATCGAGATTTCAAGAAAGCATTTGACAGAGTACCACACCAAAGAATTTTATGGAAACTGTACCATCAAGGAGGAATCCAAGACAACCTGTACTGTTAGATGCAATATTTTCTCAGAAAATGGGAAATGAGAACAATACTAAGGGGTAATTATTCATCATGGAGGGAAGTGACTGGAGAATTTCCACAGGGCTCAGTGCTGGCACCAATTATGTTTTTAGTGTATTTAAATGATATGGACAATTACACTGGATGTGGAAGCTATCTAAATATGTTTGCTGATGATGCAAAAACCCAAAGAAGAATTACTAACACAGACTCTTGCAGAGAGCTACAAGAAGAATTGAACTTCATGAATGGAGCAATAAATGGCAAATGGAATTCAGTGCGGACCAGTATCATGTAATTAAGTTTGGTAAAAGTGGAAAAAGATCAGACTAGGATCATAAGTCAGGAAGTTCAATCCTACACATATCAGATAGGGAGGACCTAGGAATGATTATCTGTATCAATCACTGGCTGACCACATCTGTGAGACGGAACATGTATACACTGCTTGCGAATATGAGAATAGCATTCACATACGTAAATGAAGATATGCTGAGAAAGATAATGCCATAATTCATCAGACCAACCCTGGAGTATGGATCAGTAGTCTGGAATCCTCATCTCCAAAAACAGATAAGATTGAAAAAGTACAAAGGGCTGCTACAAGATAGGCACCAAGCTCAAGGGATCTAAGCTATGAAGAAGGACTAGAAAAATTGAATCTTCCAACACAACACGAGATAAGAAATAGAGGAGACAAGATTATGCTACGTAAGTGGTTCTCAGGGAATGAGAAAATAGACATAAAAAACGTGTGAGGAAGCATCAGCAAGAGGACATTGCAATAAAAACTGCATAAAATGAGAGATGATAAAGATGTAAGGAAATTCAGTTTCCCAAATAGGGCAATTGATCAGTGGAAAACACTATCGAATGAAATTGTGTGTGCCAAAACAATTCATAAATTTAAGGATATGTATGATAAAAGTGGGTTAATAAACGGAACAGTACGAGCTTTCTCTCATTCCTGTATAAATACAATCGTGTAAGAACAATTACGTAAGAACACACACACACACACACACACACACACACACACACACACACACACACACACACATGATCAGCTGGTAGAACGAGTGTGCAGATTAGAGAAGGCATTTCAGAGTGAAATAGATGAAATTATGAAGCAACTGCACATGCAGAAGGAAGAAAATGAAAATTTAGTAAAGGTGATTAATAAGAAAGACACAACAATAGATGAATTATCAGTTGAGGTAGGTACACTTAGAAGGAAGATTAGTGAAATGGCAAGCACAGTTGTCAACCATGAGAGTATTATGGAAGAGTTCAGAAATGATACAGAGACAATAAAGCAGGTAAGAACTCTGACAGATCATAGCAGTGATATTGAGAAGATAACCCAAGTAAACGAAGCGATGAAAATCTACAAAAATGATGTGGAAACCACATATGCTGAAATGGTGAAAGTGAAGAAAGACTTAGAAGCAAGAGTTGAAGAAAAGAGTGATAAAAAGAAAGTGAAGAAAATAATCCAGAACAATCCAAAATTGGTCAAAGATTCAGCAGACATCAACAAATCTATAGTAATCACTGGTATAGAGGAGGAAGAAATAAAGAACATGATTTCGAGAGACAAAAAGGAGATGGCAAATGTAGTGAACATATTGAAGGACGTGTCGGAGGAAATCTGTAATAAAGACACAGAGGAACACAAAAGGCTAGGGAAATATGCGAGTAATAAATCAAGGATCCTGAAAGTAACATTCCAGAGTGTAAACACTGTGGAGGAAATACTGAAAAATGCAAACATACAGAAAAAGAGGGCTTCAAAAAAGGAACTTGGATTACTAAAAGAGAAGAGGTAAGAGGCAAGAACAAAGAATGAGGGAAGATCAGAGGAAGAGAAGAACACATTTTTTTTTACAAAGTAATTGGATTGCAGGTTTGAAAGTGGTACATAAACAGGAGGGAATAAAAAGGAGAAAGGTAGTAGACCCAAGTCATGACAAGTACTGTATGTAAACAAGATGATTAAGTTGATGTACTCTAATGTAGATGGAATGGTATCTAAATTACTAGTGGTGAATGATTATATCAAAGAAAAGGAACCACATATTGTTTGCCTGACTGAAACAAAATTAACACCAAGGATATCAAACGATACACTAAACCTAGAGGAATACAGTATATGGAGAAGAGATAGGAACTTAAAAAAAGGAGGAGGAATTATAATATTAACAAAGAAAAATCTGCAAGTCAGTGAAATAGAACTACAGTAGACGTACCCTCACAAGTAGAAGTGATCGCAGTACAGATTATTATTATTATTTTTTTTTTTCTTTTATGCGAGGAAGAAGGAACCAAAGGCCATGAATGGAAAGTAATGGTGGCAAATTTATACATGCCACCCAGATCAAACATATGGGAAAAAGGCGAATATGAAGACCTGGGAAAGAAAACGATTCAAAGTTTAAGAGCATTACTACATAGAATGGAGGAGAAATCTGAAAAAAATTATACTAACTGGAGATTTCAATACATAGATAAATTGGAATACTCCAGATATAAAAAGCCAGGAAATCTGTTGGGACCGAAAGCTCTTGGACCTTGTTCAGGAGTTGTCCCTAGCACAACATGTAAAAGAAAGCACCAGAAAAAGAGGACTTGACATACCATCAGTCTATCAATCTAGCTATTGCCAGACGCCTCAATCCCGTTTGGAGTGGCCACAAACAAATCGCCTCCACGTCGCCCTGTCCCCAGCCATTTCAATGCCCTGCTTCCAACTCACACACCCCTCTCTCATATAGCTCTCCACCCCATCCCTCCATCTCATCCTAGGCCTCCCCCTCCCTCTTCCCCCCTCCACCTCACTCACATACACTCTCTTCGTCAGTCTTTCACCCTCCATCCTCTCCACATGGCCAAACCACCTCAGTGTATTCCTCCTAACGCTTCCTGTCACATCCACATCCACACCACAACGCTCCTTTATATCCTCATTTGTCAGCTTGTCTCTCCATGTGACTCCACAGGCTCCTCTTAAATAACTCATTTCCACTGCTCTCACTCTTGACTTGTGTCCTTCCAGCAACGTCCAAGCTTCACTTTCATACGTTAGAGTTGGTATCACAATACTGTCATGTAGTAACTTTTTCACTTACATGCTCACTTCCCTGCTTCTTATCACTGCTTTCAAGGAACCAGCAACCTTTCTTCCCTGCTGTACCCTTTCAAGCACTTCACCCTCCAAACCTCCATCCTTACTCATCACACTACCCAAGTACTTAAACGTACTCACATTTTCAAATTCCTCACCATCCAACCTCGCTGTACATTCACTGACTTCACCTCTCTCAAAGACCATCACTTTACTCTTCCCTACATTCACCTTTAGATACCATCAGTACTAGATCTTATATTTACTACGCAAGAAAATGATATTGACAGTATAATGTATCACCCTTCATTCGGCAAAAGTGACCACGCAGTATTAAATTACAATTTCAGGATTGCATATGACATAATTAATAGTAATGAAAGTTACAAAAAGAGCCTTAACTACAAAAAGGGCAACTATCATGACTTAAAGAAATACTTCTTAGATGGGAAAAAGAGCTTAGAGGACAAGATTTAAATGTTATATATAGAAAATTCTGTGATCTTTATGAAATACGAGTCCAGAAGTACGTCCCACAGCACAAAGAAGCAGAAAAGAAAAGAAAGAAATAGTTTAATGCAGAATGTAAAAAATCAAAAGAAAAAAGAGATTTGTTGTGGAATAGACAGAAGTTACAATAGTGAAAGGTCATATAACAACTATAAACAGGCAAGAAATGATTATACAAGAATAAGGAGAGAAGCCCCAAAACTGTTTGAGGACATCGTAAATAAAAGTAGTGATCAACCGAAGCTATTTTACAGCTACATCCGAAGAAAAACCAAAGTAAAAGATAAAATACAATGCATTACAGATGAGGGGATCACCTACACACAAGGGAAGGATACTTGCGAAGCACTAAATAAGAGTTTCCAATCAGTTTTTACAAAAGAAAATAATTTTGAGAGGGATTATATGGAACATGCATGCCCACACATACTACCAGATATACAAATATCAGGAAAAGAAATACAGGAGAAGTTAAGTAAAGTAGGCAACGGAAAAGCAAAAAGGTCCTGATGAAATTTCACGTTGGGTGCTACATGAATGTGCAAAGGAGTTAAGTAAACCATTATCTTTAATTTTCAAGGAATCCTTGGGACAAGGTAAACTATCAGATGTTTGGAAGAAAGGAAATATTGTTCCCGTATTCAAGAAAGGGAATAGACAAAATCTACTCAGCTACCGACCAGTATCACTAACCAGTGGTGTAAGCAAGGTCAGTGATGTAAAGTAACGAAGTAAAAATACTTGAGTACTGTACTTAAGTAACTTTTTTCGGTATTTACTTATTAAAAGGTACTCAACATTTTCAGTACTTTCACTTTTACTTAAGTATTGTTGTCTATTACTTTTACTTCACTACAACTGAAAAAAATAGAAGTCATTAGTTGTTACATCTCAAAGTTAGGAATCGATTTTCAGCCTATTACAGGACGTAGAACAACTCAAAGTCTGAAGCCGACCAATCACAAGCGCTTATTCATGTTTGGACCAATCACATGCGTCCTTTCATATTGTCCAAACGATACAGCCACGCTTTGGCCCTCCAGTTGTTTACATTGTTGCTGTAGCCTACCCCGTATCCAGTGAAATATACAGTGGTGATTCCCACCCTTGGCCGTACGTGGAATCTTTGTTTAAGTACAAGAAAACTGTGGGAAAATCAGTGAAACTGCATTGTTGCTGTGTGCACCCAAAACCACCGAGGTGACTGCATATAGCAATTCCCCTTCAAATTTGAAGAAACTCCTGGAGGTGAGTACCCATGCTTTTAAACTTACTGTAGATGTAGCCTATGTATTGTACAGTGATTATAGTTACAATAAATAATACAGTAAGAACTCGTTGTAAGTCTGCTCACTCAGTTATTATTGCATAGCCGTAATTTTGAGAATCAGTTGCTGATCAAACACATTCAAAAGAGATGTCAATAGATATGTTCAATTCTTTTTTGTCTTTTATTTTTACCAAATAACTAATTTATAATTTGTATATAATCTCAGAGACGATAGACAATAGTTACTTTTTACTTTCACCACTTGAGTACTTCATGAATAAGATACTTTTTTACTTTTATTTGACTACACTTAACTTTGAGTACTTCCACTTGTACTTTGAGTAATATTTTGTCAGTGTAACAATACTTTTATTTAAGTTTCAAACCAGGGTACTTTTTACACCTGACCAAGGTATTAGAAAGTTGATAAGAAAAGTTTGGGGAAAATCGTCTAGAAGACAATATGATAACAGAAAGACAGTTTGGTTTCAGAAAGGGAAATTCTAGTGTTACTAATTTGTTGAACTACTATGATAGAGTAACAGAAACATTACAGAAAAGAGAAGGATGGGTGGACAGTATCTAGTTAGATTTCAAGAAAGCATTTGACAGTATCGTACCAAAGACTTTTATGGAAACTGTACCATCAAAGAGGCATCCGAGGCAAACTGTATTGTTGGATGCAAGATTTTCTCAATAATAAGAGAAATGAGAACAGTACTAAGGGGAAATTACTCATCATGGAGGGAAGTGACTAGCAGAGTTCCACAGGGCTCAGTGCTGGCACCAACTATGTTTTTTTTTTCCAGTAACACTGGAAATGGAAGCTTTCTATAAATGTTTGCTGATGATGCAAAAATACAAAGGAGAATTACTAACACATACTCTTGTAAAGAGCTATAAGAAGAATTAAATAAACTTCATGAATGGAGCAATATATGGCAAATGGAATTCAGTGTGGACAAGTGTTATGTTATCAAGTTTGGTAAAAGTGGAAAAAGACCTGATTGGGATTATAAGTTAGGAAATAAAACCCTACACACATCAGAAAAAGAGAAGGACCTAGGTGTGATTATCAATAACAGACTATCTTCGGCTGACCACATCAGTGAGAAGGTACAGCAGATGTATACACTGCTTGGAAATATGAGAATAGCATTCACATACATAAATTAAGACATGCTAAGAAAGATAATAACATCATTCATCAGACCAACCCTGGAGTATGCGTAAGTATTCTGGAGACCTCATCTCATGAAACACATAGATAAGATTGAAAAAGTTCAAAGGGCTGCTACAAGATGGGTACCAAGCTTCAGGAATCTAAGTTACGAAGAAAGACTAGAAAAATTGAATCTACGTACACTAAAGGGGAGAAGGAAAAGAGGAGACATGACTATGCTATATAAATGCATATCAGGGAAGAAGAAAATAGACATAAATGATTACATAACCTAGGGGGATGCATCAGCAAAGAGGACACTGCAAACTGCATATAAAAAGAGCGGCGATAAAGACGTAAGGAAATTTAGTTTCCCAAATAGGGCAATTGATCAGTGGAATGCACTACTGAATGAAACAGTGTGTGCCAAAACAATTCATAAATTTAAGGATATGTACGATAAAAAGGGTTTAAGACACGGGACAGTACGAGCTTGACTCATTCCTGTAAAGATACAATTAGGTAAGAACAATCAGGTAAGAACACACACACACACACACACACACACACACACACACACACACACAGAGACGAGTGGAAGTAGGGACAGAGCAGATGTGTGTCACTGTGCTCTGTTCAGCTGCATCAAATACCTAAGTGTATCTAAAAGTGGGTCAGGCTCGGTACTAAGCTAAATTATTGATGAGTGAAGAGTAAGTAAAAGCAGAAAAGTGCAGTCCAAAGAAAGTATTTCAAATAATCAGAGCCCTAAAGAACTTGCAGCATTAGCAAGCAGACAGGCACCACGTTGGGTATCACAACAGACTAGCGCTGGGTAAATTCCAAAGCTGACAACACGGAAATGCTAAACTGAAAGTAGAATGTATGTTTCTATAATATGGCAGTCTTTCAGGAAGTGCATCTATGTAAAAGGAAGGGAAATAGAAAAAAAAAAAAAAAACGAAATGACTATACAGACCTGGTTGAACTGGTTATATTTAATAAATTGGCAGAGAAATTGAATAAACTGGAAGAAACTTTCAAACTTGAATTGAATGAAATAAGGCTCGAACTGTACCAAGAAAAGGAAAAAAATGAGGAACTGGTGAAGAATTTAAACAGACAAGATGCAACAATAGGTAAGGTACAAGATGGGGCAGACATTCTGAGGAACAAAATGAACGAAATGGAAAATACAATAGTCACTCATGATTGAGGTCTGAAGGAGTACAATAAAGATAAAGACATAATTAGACAAGCAAGTATTCTAACTGAGCAAAGCAGAGACATTGGCGAGAAGATAACTCAGTCAAATGAAATTACACAGAGGAAGTACAACATACATGGGCAGAAATAGCCTAAACAAGCCAAGATCTAAAAAAAACAAAGATAAACAAAAGAGCTGACAAGAGAAGTGAAAGACATAAGGAAGTACCCAAGGCTGCTAAAGGAAACAGCTGAGATTAACAAATCTATAATCATCACTGGTAAAGATGAAGAAGAAATAAGGAATAGATACAAGGAGATGGCATATATAATAAACACATTGAAAGTATTATCAGAGGAAATCTGTGAGAGAGATGTAGAGGACGCTAAGAGATTAGGGAAATATGAGAGAAACAAGTCAAGGCCCTGAAAGTAACCTTCCAAAGTGTAAACATTGTAGAGGCGGTGTTTAAAAATGCTAACAAACTTAAGGAATCAGAGGAGTACAACGATGTATAGATAAAAAGGTGCCTAACTCAAGAGTAATGGGGATAACTAAAAGAAAGGGGGAAGAAGCAAAAAGAAAATATGATGCAAGATCAGATGAAGAAAGAAGTAATTTTTTTTACAAAGTAGTAGGACCGCTAGTAAAAAAAATGACACATAAACAGCAGGGACTAAATAAAAGCAAGATGGCAGGCTCAATCATTGTCAAGTATGTGAACAATACTGTATGGCTAAGATGATGTACGCAAAATGTAGATGGAATGGTATCCAAATTATTAGAGATAAAAGACTATATCACAGAAAATGAGCCTCATACTGTTTGTCTAACAGAATCAAAATTATCCCCAAAGATATCAAGCATCTCTTTAAATTTGGATGAGTACAATATTTGGTGAAGAAACAGAAATTAAAAAAAAAGGAGGAGCTATGATAATAGAGAAAAGACTCCAAGTTAAAGAGATAGAAATAGCATACCCTCACAAGTAGAATTAGTTGCAGTAGAGATTAGTCATCAGAAGGGATAATAACTGGGGCAGATTTATATATGCCACCCAAGACAAACACATGAGACAGAGGTGAATGTGAAGAACTGGCAGAAAAGTCAGTTCAGAGTTTAAGAACCCTACTATACAGAATGGAAAATAAATCTGAAAGAATTATACTAGCGGGAGATTTTAACACAAAATATAAACTGGAATACTCTAAATGTAAAAAGCCATGAAAGTTGTTGGGATCAAAAGCTCTTGAATATTATACAGGATTTTTTCTAACACAACATGTAAAGGAGAACACCAAAAAAAGAGGACCAGAAGACCCCTCATTATTAGATCTCATAATTACTAGGCAAGAAAATGAAGTTGAAAATAATAATGTTATCCCCCCTTTGGCAAAAGCGACCATGCAGTATTAGATTACACTTTCAGGATAGCATATGATAGAGGTAATGGAAATTACAGAAAGAGGCTACTCTACAAAAAGGGCAATTATCATAACCTAAAGAAGTACTTCAAGGATATAGGTTGGGAAAAGGAGCTATGAGGACAATATATAAATGTTCCATATAAAAAAATCAGTGAATTTTATGAAACAGGAGTCCATAATTATGTCCCATTGCACAAAGAAATGGAAATAAGGATAAAGAACTGGTTTAATACTGACTGTAGAAATTTAAAAGAGAAAAGAGACTTGCTGTTGATCAGATACAGACGACATAAAAGTGAGAGTGCATATAACAACTACAAGCAGGCATGAAATGATTATACAGAGATAAGGAGAGAAGCTCAAAGGCATTTTGAAGAAGACATTATGAATAAAAGTACTGATCAGCCAAAGTTGTTTTACTGATATATAATTATGAAGCAAAGCAAATGTTAAAGATAAAATTGAATTCATCAGGGATGAGGGAAAAATCCATATTAATGAAGAAAATATCTGTATAATATTAAACAAAAATTTCCAATCAGTTTTTATTAAAGAAAGTAAATTTGCAAGAGATGAAAACGAACAAGCATGCCCACACGTTTTCAAATATACGTATAACGAAACAAGAGGTCCAGGAAGAGATGAGGAATTAGACAAGCATCTCAGCCAATGGCCCTGACGAACATCACAGGAATGTGCAAAAGAGCTAAGTAGTCCATTACGTTTAATATTTATAGAATCCCTAAGGAAAACTACCTGATACTTGGAAGAAAGCAACCTTTGTGCCCCTATTCAAGAAAGGGAATAGACATAATCCACTTTACCAACCAGTATCATTGACCAGTGTCGAATGCAAGATGTTAGAAAAACTGATATGAAGTATGTGGGTAAATCACTTGGAAAAACACAATATGATAACAAAGACAATTTGGTTTTAGAAAGGGAAAATCATGTGTTACTAACCTAGTAATTTACTATGATAGAGTTGCAAAAATAATACAGAAAAGTGATGGCTGGGTAGACAGCATATATTTGGATTTGAAGAAATAAAGAGAAGCGAGAAATGGAGTTCTGTACCCCCTCCACAATATGTCTACCCCCGATGTATATATGTCCCCCCCCCAATGCATACATGCCCCCACTAATCTTGCTGGGTCAGCACCCTTTCCCACGCCTGAAGACGGCGTTATTGCATCAGTTCTTAGCAGACAGCCTAGCCGGGCAGAATGTTTTACTGTGAGCTTGTAATAAACTCCTTATCTAGCTGTTTGTACACGGAGTTTCTATCACCAAAGTATTGCAAGTTACATTTGGTAGCAGCGGTGTTTCGAACCATCACATTCTGACCGCCTCCTTGGATTTTTAGTGATACAACAAGATACACGACGGCTCGCATCTGCCAGCCTCGCCCCTCCTCCGTGCCTCTATACCTTGGCTGTGCTTTTCGAGTGTACCATTTTTCTCACCAGTGCTCACCTCTCAAACCACCGCACCCATACGCCTTGTTCCTGACCGCACGTGTCACCGTCGCCGACCTACGCACCTGTTGCACCTGTTCCCAGCACCTGTTCCGGACTCATCATAGCTCCTGCCCCCACGGTGCCACTTATCACTGTCTGCCCGCTGCCTGCCCACCACCATTCTCTGCATTTACAACTCACCAGCTCTACACCTGCCTTGTGCCGACATCTGCCTCACCACCCACCACCGGCCTCCGCCGTCGCCCGCATCTGGTCTGCATTACGGAGCCTCCTAAGACCGCCACTCCCTGCCGGTGATTCATCGCGGCGTCTCTTCTCCTCTCTGCCCAGCTGTCTCTCCACCGCCGCCCTGCCCCGTCGCCGCGCCCCGCCCCGCCCCGCCCCGCCCCAGCCCAGCTACGCCCAGCCACCCTGCACGTCATACATCTCGACACTCCCGTTTCTCCTGTGTAACTATAGTATATCTTTCCTTTCTCTAGAGATTATCCTCGATTTTCTCTACAGATTGGTTATTGTAAATATTCCATCTCATTTCCATTACCCCGTTTTCATCTTCACCTACGTTATTTATTATCCATCTCATCCTTCGCATTTTATTTAAACCATCCATGCCCGCACCTTCATTCATTTTCACACCTAGTGTATTCCATTCTCTCATTGTTATTTATACATTTCCACCTACGTATCCATCTTCATCCTTTCATCTTCCATTGCCGCATTAAATGTCATACTTTCCACGTCAACCGCTTCATACCAGCCCTCTTGACCCGGAAACATCACCTGCTCATACCCCGTCTGCCGACTCTAACACGATCACTCATTTACGAAGTGAAAAAGAGTAACACCGCCCTGTACCTGAGACTCCCGTTTCACTTCCCGCAGAATCACTACCCATTCTACACTCGTAAATCCAGATACCTCCTCCTCTACTCCTGCCTCTACACTCCCTTCTTCTTCCTCTACTCCTTCCCCTGTCGTTCCCTCTCCTGCCTTCCTTCATACCCCGTCTTGCTCGCCCTTAACTGCCACTACCTTCTCTCTCTCCCACACCTCTCCTGCCGCCACTTCTGCACTTCCAGCCATGGCCAACCCTCCACAGTCTATCTATCTCGACGATGCCAATCGTCCCAAATTTACCGGCCAGGACCCAACTTGGTATGTCTATGATTTCCTCAGAGAAGTCGAAACCGAAATAAATAATAGACAAATTACCGAGGAATCGCTCAAAGTAGCTTACCTCCTCGGTTGCTTGCATCACGGTAAATCAGACATCGGATCCGCGATCCGTGCAGGACATTTCGATAGCATTCGTACCTTTGCTGATTTTCGTACGGAACTCATCAGCCTTTGTTGCCAGCATTCAAATACCGCATCTCTCATGGGATTCATTAATCTCCTAAACCAACTAGATGAGGACTTGCGCGTCCCAGCGCAATATGCCAAGCTCCGCGAAGCTGCTGCCGCCATGAAAGCAACTAGTAGCGAGATGCTTCAATTACTGGTAGGCACGAAATAGTTAGAGGACAAGAATGGTGTTCCAATGCTTTCACTCACCAACTTTGCTGACTTAATTGGTTACCTCAAATTCCTTCACTGGCTTACTCCAAAACAGCGAGAACTAGCCTTGGAAATCGGTTTCAATCCAGGAGATAAAATTATTCAGGTCACTAAAGCCATTCATGAAAGAACAGGTTCGAACTACACGCGTCAGGGCACCACCCAACCCTTGGCCTCCTCAGTCTGTCACACCTCCATTACCCCAGGCCAATCTCGCTCCCGTCCCACCACACGCGGCAGACCTGCCACACATCGCTCTCCTACCGCAGGTCGTGATCAATCTAGCGCCCGACGGAACAGACAATCTTTGATTCTTTGCTGGTACTGTGGTCATCCTGGACATCGAGCATCCAGTTGCGACCGTACATACAGACGTCCTCACTCCCAAACCAGACAGCGTACGCCTTCCCGCTCACGTCGTCCACACTGCAAATACCACAAATCAAGCACGACTCACACCACTGAGGAATGTCGTTACCTCAACCGCCCACAGTCGGGGGAAGCGCCGCGCCCGTATCGGACCAATATCACGTAGAACCAGACACCCAACTCCCCATCCGCCATGTAGGTCCCATAACATCCTCGGGTTTAGTCATTCTCGGAAGCAGTCATGACATACCAACGTCATTCTTCTTGGACACAGGATCTATAGTAAATCTCATCTCCGAAAATTCCTTACAAATTATTCATCGCCATCACAACCACGTCAGTTTCCTAGAACCACCAGACATTCGCCTATGTGGTGTTAACGGCTCAGAGTTTAAGGTTAAGGGAAGAGTCACCCTTGAAGTCAAACTCCACAGAGATTTGCCCCCTATCCTCATTGAATTTCATGTCACTAATGACTTGCAGTATCCCGCAGATGCCCTTATTGGTTTCTCCACCATGGCACAACATTCCATTGCATTATTACCTGCTTGTGGTAGTATAGACATTTCTGGATTCCCGGTTTCCACTATGGAATGTCCCCGTCCTGTTCTTACGATCAAATCAGTCCTTCAATTACCTCTGTCCCTATCACTACCAAAAAGTCCAACCCAGCCCAAACCACCACTATCATCATCTGAGAATACAGAGATCATTCCTTTACTGACTGCGAGCACGGACATAAATTCCTCAATGTCTCCTGATACATCATCTCAGCCCTCGAACATGGCTCTTACATCCTCTCCCAACAACACTATCGCTGACTCAGACATGTCTCAGTTACCTACCTCACACAGTCTGCATGATCTTCTCCAACACGCAGAGACGAAACGTGCAGTAACGAATACGTGCACAATTTTGTTACTGCATGAGTTCACCAAAGTCTCTGTTTGTGTTGCCGGTGCGAAAGAAGGAGTGGATGTACTAACCCTACCTGAGACGTGTTGTGTGAATGGCTTGACTTATGAGTCAGCGTGGTGTACAGTCTTAGAGGACAGTTTATGCTACCTGTACTTGCTTAATGTCACAAATGCTCCACTAAAACTTAAAAGTGGTGTAAAGATTGGAGACTTCCTAGTATACCCAGTGGCCATAAAGGTGTGCCAGGATTCCTCAATTCCTACTATTCAGACTGATGATACGCCAATCGGTGTATGTACTATTAACTCTACGGGATCTGCGCCGACGCATTCACCCGATATGCTCTCACATCTCACTTGCACAGATTTCCCAGAACATACGCCTCAACTCCTCGACCTTCTGACCTCGTACAGAAACGTGGTTGCCTTACCCGGTGAACCGATGGGTAGAACAGACCTTGTCAAACATACGATTGAACTACTCCCAGGACCTCAGCCGATTTACATGCCAGCGTATCGATTGCCTCACAGCCAGAGAAAGCAAACAGATCAAATGGTACAGAACATGTTAAACCAGGACATTATTGAACCCTCCGTCAGTCCATGGAATAGCCCACTTTTCTTAGTACCAAAGAAGGACGGCAACCTTAGACCAGTAGTCGACTATCGTAAGGTCAATTCTGTCACCGTTCCATACCGTTTCCCGTTACCTGTCCTCACTGATTTGCTAGAATCCCTTGGTGACAATAACGTAGTCTTTTCATCTTTAGACCTCCTCAGCGGGTACTGGCAGGTCGAAATGGAAGAGTCCTCTCGCCCAGTTACAGCCTTTAGCACTCCTTCCGGACATTTTCAGTTTAAGAGACTCCCTTTTGGTCTGAGAAATGCTCCTTCCGTGTTCATACGACTTATCCATTCAGTCTTCAGCGGTATGATGGGACACTCTCTTTTTGCTTACCTAGATGATATCATTGTTGTGAGTAAATCCATCCCTGATCATTTTACCAAACTCCAACAAGTTTTTGAACGCCTCCAGCTCGCAGGCCTGAAAATCAATCTCAGTAAATGTGACTTCCTGCTAAAGAAAATCAAATTCCTCGGCCATGTCGTAGATGCACAAGGCATTCATACTAATGAGGATAAAACTAAGGCGATCATTAACTTCCCAGAACCTACCACTACCGACGCTGTACGAAGTTTCCTGGGCCTCAGTGGCTATTATCGTCGCTTTATCAGGAATTATGCGCAGATCGCCGCTCCTCTGACCCACTTACTCAAGCAGAATGTGCCCTTTGTTTGGACTAACGACCAGTCACAGGCTTTCCAAAAGCTAAAGACAGCTCTTGTAAATGCCCCTATTCTAGCGTTCCCTGATTATACCACACCCTTCCTTCTCTGCACAGACGCCTCAGGCGCTGGACTTGGTGCTGTTTTGATGCAACTCGATGAAGCATCAAGGAAGCGCGTAATAGCGTATGCTAGTCGCACCCTTACAACCGCTGAACGTAACTACAGTGTCACAGATCTCGAAGCGCTAGCGGTAATCTGATCCTTGAAACATTTCAGAGATATAGTCTATGGTTATCCAGTGCATATTCAAACAGACCACCTTCCACTATGTGATTTGTTCAAGAATCGCAACCTAACAGGTAGGTTAGCTAGATGGTCTGTCATCATCCAGGACTTTAATCCCACTTTTCAATATGTCCCAGGCAAGTTGAATGTAGTCGCAGAAGCACTCTCACGTCACGTAGCAGCAGCTATAACATCACTGCAGCCTGAAGTAACTGAAAACACTACACTAACGTCAGAAGTTGTTTGAAACTTTCAGCGCCAAGACCCCATGTGGTCCAAAGTCATTTATTTCCTAGAATCTGGCGATGCCTCGACCTTACCTACTCTGCCAGTATCACTAGATGAGTTCATGCTAGATGATGATCTCTTGTGCAGGAAAACACTGCTAACAGGAAAAGATATGCCCAATCACGAAGTACGCCAACTTGTTGTCCCCACTGCCCTGATACCAAAGGTTCTTCATATTGTTCATAATACTCCTCAAGCTTCCCATCCAGGTAAAGACCGATGCTTGCGCCAAGCACGTCTCAAATACTATTGGCCAACCATGCGCCGCGATATCAATGCCCACTGTGACTCTTGCCTCTCCTGCCACCGCCACAAAGGATCAACCGGCTTACCAGCACCTCTCTTACAATACCCAATCCCATCACGACCATGGGAAACTGTCTCAATCAATCTCTTAAAACTACCTCTCACAGAATCTGGCGCTGAGTACTTGTTCGTAGCGGTCGACCACTTCTCCCGCTACTGTGTCCTCGTACCCCTCTCCGACAAGACCACGAAGAGCATTGCACGTGCCCTTGTAGATCACGTAATTTGCCCGTTCAGTACCCCTCATACCATTCTTACTGACAACGGTACAGAATTCAACAATAGCCTTCTAGATGAGATCTGTCGCCACTTTCATATCAGTAAGTGCAATGTCGTGCCTAACCATCCGGCTTCCAATGGCCTTGTAGAACACCACAACCGTAAAATCTTAGAGTGCCTCAGACATCTCGGCTCCCATAGTTCGTCCTGGGATGACTGGATTCCCCAAGTGGCATCCTCTATCAATAGTTCCATCACTGCATCCATTGCTGAATCTCCCTTCTTCGTCCTCTTTGGTTTTGACAAGGACCTCCCATACTCTCTCTTATCCTCGAAGCCAGAACCCATCTACAACATGGATGATTATGTTAAACTAAAATTGGCCAACTTCCAGGCAATCCACCAGTATGTCCAATCCACTTTGGCTTCCTCTCAGGAGGACATGCTGCAGCGCCAACATAAGTCCGCCTCTCCTATCACTATCAATGTAGGCGATCTTGTCTTTGCTCATTCCCATACACGTTCCTCTAAGTTGGATGACAAATTTACAGGGCCCCACCGCGTCCTCACTCAACAAGGCAACAAATTTCACCTCCAGGACCTGTCCACTACGGACACCAGATGGGTCCACGTCGATGACTTAAAGCGCGCACCCCGTGGCCTCGTGTTGGAAGAGTCACTTACACAACCTCCTGCCCCCTCTTCCCCTCCTCCCATCCCTCAGTCTACTTTGTCTCCACCTATCCCTCAGTCTCCTTCATCTCCATCTCCACCTGCTCATTCATCACCCAATCAATATCGGTCCAAACTGCGCTCTGCCCATCAACCTCTTCACGACCTCCCCCATTAACTCTACCCTGATTTTCTAGGTACGATGTTAGCGATCTCCCTGCTGGCAGTGCTGACCCTCCTGGGGTCTGGGTCAGGTCAGGACGATGGTGGAGTACGTCCCGGGGCCTTGGTCGGCTCGGGAGGCGAGGTAATGCTTATCGACGACATCGCCTCTTTGAGCTACGATCTTGCGCCCCTGGCCGACGTAGCCATTGCCCTACCTGCCTACGCGCACCAGCTCCACGGAATCAGGAACCATCTCACGGCCCTCATGGGGACACACAACCCGAATGAGTATCTCTATAACCTTTTCCTCCCACTCTCCTGGCAATTGCAATACATAAGTGCCAGATTCACTGAGCTCAATGACACATTTTCCATTCAGACACCCGTGGGTCGTTCTCATGTGAAACGAGGTCTCTTCGACTTCGGCGGTGAGATTCTGAGTGGCTTGTTTGGCGTTGCTACAGCCCGTGACATTTCTGGCTTCAAATCTGATCTCACTCATTTAGCTTTAGCCCTAGAATCACAACGCCGAGTCATTAAAATCCAACACACTATGTTACAGAAGCTCACAACCCAACTCAATGAAGTCACATCCACTCTAAACAATTTCACCGATATCTTACAACGCCACCTTTCAGATCTCAACGTTATCTCTCAGTTCTTCTACCTCAAACTCAACATGGATAATCTCCAACTGGCCGTTGACTCTCTCCTGTCTCAAGTCTCTACCTTGGTTCGTATCCTAGTCAATGCTATCAATGGACGTGTCACTGCCGACTTAGTACCTGTCTCAGCTCTCCGTTCTGTCCTGGAATGGGCTCACTCCACCTTCGGTCTCTCCCCAGTCCTCCCTTACTCCTCCCTTGAATATTATTATCCTGTTCTCGAAGCCACTCTTCTCACTACATACGTCGTCGTCCATATTCCTCTCCGTTCTGCCATAACCTTTAACCTTTTCCACATCATTCCCTTCCCTTTCCGCCTCAACAACTCCTTGTTACAAGTATCTGTTCCTTAAGAATATTTCCTCCTCTCCCATGATCATCTTTCCGTTGCCTTCCTTTCTTCCACAGACCTCCAGCAATGTTCCTCCCTTACTCCGACCTCTCGTCTCTGTGCTGCCCACCTTTTCGCTATCTTCCCTAGCAGTGCTACACCCTGTGAGTCTGCTTTAGTTCGCCACCATTCCATCTACTTGGCCTGTTCTTTTGTCCCAGCTCCTGACCTCCCGGTCCACTATGCTCACCTCAACCATGTCCAGTACTTCTTCTTTGCTGTTCCCATCTCTGTCACAATCATGTGTCCTGGTTCTTCCGTTCGCTCCGTCCCCGCTAGTGGTCTCTACAAAGCACCTGACTATTGTACCGTCAAATCAGAGTCCGTCATCACTTACGCCACTTGCTATCACCAAGCTGTTCGTAATCACTCCTATGACATCTTTCAACCACTCGACATGCCTTCTACCCTACCATCTGCCAACATTACCATCACCTCCCCTACCTTGCGCATGCTCACCTTCCTCAATGACAGTGATTTCATTATGGATCAATTCTCTCTGGCCTTCAGCCGTTCATGGGTTCATCCACAAGTTTTGTTTCCCCCTGTGGTTATCGCTTTCATAGGTTTTCTACTCCTCATCTGTGCAGTGCATTGTTGTGTCAGAAAAATGGAACGTCGACTCCAGGAAATCAGAGTCGCTACAGGCATAGTACGCCCTACACACGACGTCGAAACTCCCCGTACTTAGTGCCCTCGCATTCCGTGACTACCATTGCCATCTAACAATTAACCAAACTGTGAACAGCACTCTGCCTACTAGAAAATGTTGGTATTTCTTTCATGCATTACTGAGTGACAGTGTATCCTACAGAAAATACAAAAAAAAAAAAAAAAATGAAGGAAGAACAACAATAGAACTCTCATATCTACTCCTTGTTTATCATGTATCAAACTATTATTGTGTACTTCCCATTATATTTATATATCCCTTCGACCCTTACTGGATTTGTACCTATTATTCCTTGTATATCTTATATGTATATATCTTGCTAATTCCCTCCCCTCAACATGGCCATGTCTACCCTACTGCCCCTGTATCATACTTATCCCTTGTACAAACCTCCCGGTCCTGCCTTACTACTATCATCAAACACCATTTAACTCCTGGTGTCAGGAGACACCGTCTCAGCTACCCGGGGGAGTAGTGTACCCCCTCCACAATATGTCTACCCCCGATGTATATATGTCCCCCCCCCAATGCATACATGCCCCCACTAATCTTGCTGGGTCAGCACCCTTTCCCACGCCTGAAGACGGCGTTATTGCATCAGTTCTTAGCAGACAGCCTAGCCGGGCAGACTGTTTTACTGTGAGCTTGTAATAAACTCCTTATCTAGCTGTTTGTACACGGAGTTTCTGTCACCAAAGTATTGCAAGTTACAGTTCCACAGGGCTCGGTGCTGGCACCAGTTATGTTTTTAGTAAATTAAATGACATAGACAGCAACAATGGAAATAGAAGCTACCCAAATATGTTTGCTGATGATGAAAACATACAAAGGGAAATTACAAACACAAACTCTAGCATAGAACTATAACAGAAATGTAATGAGCTTCATGAATGGAGCAAAAGATGGCAAATGGAACTCAGTGTGGACAAATGTTATGTAATAAAATTTCGTTAAAGTGAAAAAAGACCAGACTGGGGCTATGAGTTAGGAAGTTCAACCCTACACACATTAGAAAGGGATAAGGCTTTATGAGTGTTTATCAATAACAGACTATCATCGGTTAACCATATAAATGAGAGTGTAGGGAACATGTTCACACTGCTTGCTAATATGAGGGTAGCATTCACATATATAAATGAAGACATCCTGAGAAAGATAATAACATCATTCATCAGACCAACTCTGCAATATGCATCAGCAGTCTAGAATCCATATATCAGAAAACACATAGATAGGATTGAAAAGGTACACAGGGCTGCTACAAGATGGGCACCAAGTTTAAGGGACCTAAGCTATGAAGAAAGACTTGAAAAATCAAACCTGCCATCAATACAGGAGAAAAGGAAACGAGGAGACATGATTATGTCATATAAATGCATCAGAGGAAAAGGGAAAATAGGCATAAATGAATATACAACCTATGAGGAAGCAACATTAACAGGACGCTGCAGAGAACTGTACAAATAGAGAGGTGATAAATATGTAAGGAAACTCCGTTTCCCAAATAGAGCAGATGATCAGTGGAATGCACTACTGAGTGAAACAGTGTGTGCCGAAACAATTCATAAATTTAAAGACATGTATTGTAAAAATGATTCAAAACACGGGACAGCACGAGCTAGACTCATTCCTATAAAGATAACAATTAGGTAAGAACAATTAGGTAATTAGGTACGAACACACACACACACACACACACACACACACACACACACACACACACACACACACACACACACACACGGGTGCTCAAGGTCACGGTGTCAGAGTTACCAACCCAAATTAATAAACATTAGTGGGTAATCCTGTGGAAGATTTTGTCGGGTTGATAGGAGTAAGAACTGAATCAGATGCACTAAAAACAACGAGATTATTTTTACCCCAGTCAGAGATCCGAGCAAAGTCAGACATTAGGTGTGCCATAGCATTATCCCTTGTTTGTTGAAGTAAATGCTGAGATGGACGTTGCAGGAACCGAATGGAAAGGTGAAGGGTGGAATCATCAGCATACGAGTGGATAGGGTTAGATGTACAGCGTAGAAGGACATTGATGAATAAAAGGAAGAGAGTTGGTAATAGGACAGAGCCCTGAGGAAAACCACTGTTGATAGATCAAGGAGAAGAATGATGGCCGTCTACAACAGCGGCTATAGAACGACCAGAAAGGAAGCTATAGATGAAGGCACAGATAGAAGGATAGAAACCGTAAGAGGGCAGTTTGGAAGTTAAAGATTTGTGCCAGACTCGATCGAAAGTCTTAGAGATGTCAAGTGCAATGGCACTTGTCATCTCAAAGTCCCAAAAGGAGGATGACCATGAGTCTGAAAGGTAGGTGAGAAGATCGACAGTGGAGCGTCCCTGACGAAGCCCATACTGACCATCAGAAAGAAGGTTGTGATAGGAAAGATGCTTTAAAATTTTTCTGTTAAGAATAGACTCGAAAACTTTTGAGACACAGGATGTTAAAGCAATTGGACGGTAGTTAGAGGGTTGGAAATGGTCACCCTTCTTTAGGACTGGCTGAATGGGAGTTAACTTCCAGCAAGAAGGAAAGATACAAGTGAACAGACAGGAGAAAGAGTTTACCTAGGCAGGGTATAAGGTTCTTGAGAACAACACGAAGGACTCCATCAGTCCCAAATGCCTCGTTAGTATTGAGGCCAGTGATGGCAAAAAATACATCGGCTGAAGACATTTTTATGTCACACATGAGGAAGTCAGAGGGGTGGAACTAAAGGAGAAAGTCTGAGTGAAGAGAACTGCTTTATCAGTAGAAGAAATAGCTACAGAGCCATCAGAGTAGAAAAGAGGAGGAAAGGATGATGAGGTAAAATTGTTAGAAAGATTTTTGGCAAGGTGCCAGCAGGAGCGAGAAGAATTCGAGTTGGAGAGTTGAGAGCATTCAGTACAGATGAAATTAGTTTTAGCAGTGTGAAGAACAGACTTAGCATGATTCCGGGAAGAAACATAAAAAATATGTGATTCAGGGATGGGTTGGCTCTGGTATATTTTATAGGCCCTCTCCTTGTTGCGGACAGCATTAGAACAAGCGTGATTAAACCGAGGCTTTCTTGCATTAGTCAGAGGATATGAGAAGGGAATGTATGCTTTCAGGCCCGAGAGAATGACCTCCAAAATGTGCAAGGCACACTCAGATGGCTCCCGGCCATGGAAGCAGTAATCATTCCAGGGAAAATCAAAGAAGTACTGCCTGTGGGCTTCCCAATCGTCAGCTCCAAAGTGCCATAATCGACGTTTCTTTGGAGAGTCCACAGTTCATACCGGAGCAATAGGACAGGTTAAGGTAATAAGGTTGTGATCAGAGGAGCCCAACGGAGAGGAAAGATTAACAGTGTAAGCAGAAGGATTAATTGTAAGGAAGAGGTCAAGTATGTTGGAGCTCTCTCCAACATGGTCAGAGATACAGGTAGGGTGCAGTACAAGCTGCTCTAGGTCATTAAGGATAGAAAAGGTGCAGGCTTGTTCACCAGGTGGATCAGTGAATGGGAGAAGAGCCAAGGGTGGTGGTTAACATTGAGATCTCCTAGACTGTAGATGTCAGAGAAAGGAGAAATGAACAGAACGTGTTCCATCGTAGCAGTAAGATAGTCAAAGAATTTTTCATAGTTAGTAGAATTTGGGGATAAGTAAACAGCGCAGATATATTTAGTCAGAGAATAGCAGGAAAACTCAAGCCAGAGAGCAGAGAATTCAGAAGAATCAAGTTCAGGAACACGAGAACAAGATAAGTCGTTGCGTACATATACACAACAGCCACCTTTGGCTTTGATATGAGTATAGAGAAAGTAGGAGGATACAGAAATGGGTTTACTATGAGTTGCCTCAGACAGCTGAGTCTCATTAGGAAGAGAAGGTGAGGTTTAAAGGAGGACAGGAGGTGTTGAACAGTGCGAAAGTTAGAGGAATGGCTGTAAATGTTGCAGAAATTAAGAAGAGGTGAGTCAGACAGTGGTTCCAGGCAGCTTGTTGAGTCGTCACCGGGAGAGGAGAGGATGATGGGGCATTTATGGTCCCTCCCCCCCAGGGACTCCAAGACTATGTTATTAGTCGCCATTTTTTCTAAAATTTTGAAAAGGAAGTGTAGTATGTAATATGCATGTAGTTTGGTGTTAACAGAGAAACTTGTATTGAAGAGCATGCTGACCTACTCTCTGTATTACTGAAACACTGGAAAAGGTCAGCAAAGGGGGATGATCAAGAACTAGTCCCGAGGGCTGATGAAATGGGAGCTCCAGCTCTCCCTATCATCAGCTTTCCATCCACCTTAGGAGTATTGCCCTGCACGACTGATGCTACAGTCTACTTTTCCTGACATGAAGATGTGTATGGTATATAGGAGGACTACTAGGCCTTGGGAGCAGGACGTGAAGCCTATGCCCAGAGTCGGACACAATATCTATCTAGGCTATCTGTCTATCTATCTATCTATCTATATATATATATATATATATATATATATATATATATATATATATAGTTACATAGCCTATGATTTCATCATCCTTTGTGTAATTCTAACGTACAGTATGCTGCATGTTTGATCACGAGCGTGTTCTACCTCAGTCCCCCCTTCTACCGTTATAGTAGAGTAAGTCGTTCTTTCTGTTGTTCAGAGCAGGACTGTCAACTCTTTGTCCCCTATAGCTTCATTTGCGCGTCCTTCTTACAAGTTGTATCAAGCTCTGCCGGCCCCTATATAATGAGCTCTGTCTCTGCATTATTGCCACTTAGATCTACTCCTCTTTTTGTTCACATCTCTGTCCTCCCCTGTACAGTTGTTATTATTGTGAGTGCTCAGGAAGTCTCCAACCATCTAGCAGCTGTGTAATTTGAGTATGAGTGTTATTACATTTTTTCTTGTACTGTGTAGCATAAGGTGTTAATTCTTAGGCCTAGTAAGGTTTTTGTGATTAACGTAAAGTTTCATGTCAGCCATTGTTCATAATATTTCGTACCTGTACTAATATATTTTGCATTCACTGAGTATTATCTGGTATTGTCATTTTATCAGGGCTGACTTAGATAAATTTACTCATGCTAATTTCGTGTTAATAGAGGCTATTGCAGTTAACCATATATTTAACCTGTTTTTGCCATTACCTTATCCTTATGAGTCCTGAATGTTTTGTTGTTAGTTTGAGCATTAAACTTTAACTTGTAATTTTACCTAACTCTTTGTTTTGAACCTGGAACTTTACGGGACAGTAGTGATTTTTAGTACTCTCACGTAAAGTGTACATTATCTTTCTCTGTTCCGTAACATAAATTTGGCTACCTCTTATCAGGATATTCAGGATATTATCATAAGGATATTGGTTGATATTTTGTGACTGTGATTTATTCATGATGTCTACTATTACTACACTTGATGAAGGCAAAATTTTTTTGTCAAATGTGCAAACAGTGTGTGATGTAGAAAACAGAACAAAGAATGAACTTGAGCTTGTTGCTCAACAATTGGGAATTGCTGTTCGCTCTCATCATTCTAAAGATCAAATTGTTGACATGATTAATGAAAACTTGTTTAATGTAACTCCTCCAAATGAGCAAACGCAGATTGAATTAGCTAAGTTACAGCTAGCCCTGCAGGAGGCTCGTGTTAAGGAGGCTCAATTTCAGGCCCGTGCTAAGGAGGCTGAGTTTCAGGCACAAGTTGAACTTGCTAGGATTCAGGCAGACCATGAGTATCGCATGAAACAAGGTGGAACTGGATCATCTAGCTCTGATGATTTTGATGTGGCTAAAAATGTTAAACTTGTCCCTCCTTTTAATGAATCTGATTTAACAAAGTATTTTCAGTTGTTTGAGAGGGTAGCTACAGGTTTTAATTGGCCCAAAGAGTATTGGCCAGTACTCCTTGAAACTGTTCTCACCGGTAAAGCTCAAGTAATTTATGCATCTTTGCCTCAGAATCAATCTGATAATTATGATGTAGTTAAGAGCTTGATTCTTAAGGCCTATGAGCTTGTTCCTGAAGCCTATAGAGTAAAATTTAGGACAACTTATATGCAAGATAAGAAATCCCATGTTGAGTATGCAAAAATCAAAGAAGATCTGTTAGAGCAGTGGTTAAATTCTAAGAATGTGGATTCTGATTTTGGTAAATTTAAGCAGATGATTTTGCTGGAGGACTTCAAAAGGTGCATTAGTAAAGATGTAAGCCTATATCTTGATGAGAGAAGAATAGATAATTTGTCTAATGCTGCAGTTTTACCTGATGAATATGTTCTCACTCACAAGAGATATTCTAGAGAAAAAAGGAAAGCTGAGAGTAAGTACTTTGCCTCTACTCAGAGTACAGGTAACAGGAAAAAGAATAAAGATGATGTTTCTCAGGAAGTAAATACCAGCTTCACTTCTAGATTTCAGAAAAGTAAATGTACTTATTGTGGTAAGCTTGGTCATACTACGGAGAAATGTTTCAGGAGACAGCGTGATGTGAACAAAAAGGAGTCTTTAAATATTCAGTCAATTGGTCTAGTGTCCACCCTTGAGAGTACCCAGAATTCTTTAACTGAGTTAACTGAACCTGCTTTGAGGGGTAAATTAAATTCTCATGATGGAGCTCCTCTTTTGAGCAGTAACGTGGGTGAGACTCTCAAGAGTTCATGTGCTAATTTCCTGTCTGATGGTTTTGTCAGGTTTCTGGACAGTAATGACAGGAAATTAGTTAAAATATATCGTGATACAGGTGCTTGTCAATCCCTTATGCTGACCAATGTTCTAGGCTCTAATGTTAATTCCTCTGATGAAACTGTAATCTTACAAGGTGTAGGGAATAATTACTTCTCTGTCCCTCTGTGCAGAGTGAATTTAGAGTCTGGTTTTGTTAATGGTTCCGTCATGGTTGGGTTGGTTGAGACACTCCCAATGTCAGGTGTAACTTTCTTACTTGGAAATGATATTGGTGGAAGTCAAGTGTGTCCAGCTCCTCAGTTGTCTAGTGAGCCAGTGGCTGCGACCCAGGATTGTGATGTCCCTGATGTGTTCTCTGCATGTGCTGTCACTAGGGCTAAGTCTAAAGTTACTGGTGATTTAGAGGATAATGATGATGATGATGTTATCCTAGCTGACACTTTTCTTGCTAATTTGGACCACTCACCAGATGAGGCAGTACCCCGTAGTGTTGATAATTTATCTCGTCAAGAGTTGGTTGAGTTGCAGGTTGCTGACCCTGAGTTGAAAGGTCTAGCTAACTCTGCTTGCAGTGAGGAAGAGTCAGCTGGTGTTTCTACTTGTTATTATATAAAGTCAGGAGTACTTATGAGAAAGTGGAGACCCCAACAGCATCAGCCGACTGTGAATGGGAGGTTGTACATCAAGTTGTCATCCCTTGTGTTTGTAGGCAGGATATCATTAGAGTGGCTCATGATTCCAGTTTGGCAGGACACCTTGGAGTGAGGAAGACTGTGGCACACATTTTGAAACACTTCTACTGGCCAGGTATCTTCAGGGATGTTTCCTGGTATTGTAAGTCTTGTCACACCTGTCAAGTTGTGGGGAAGTGTAATCAGACCTATAAGGTTGCACCTCTAGTTCCCATTCCTGCTTTTGAGGCGCCATTCACCTGTGTGTTGGTGGATATTGTGGGCCCTCTTCCTAAGACTTCTTCAGGATTTTCTTATGTGTTGACCCTGATTGATATGGCTACTCGTTATCCTGAAGCCATTCCACTTAGAAATATCTCAGCAAAGAACGTGGTTAAGGAAATGCTAGGATTCTTCACAAAGTTTGGTCTGCCCAAAGAGGTACAGTCAGACCGGGGAAGTAATTTCTTGTCAAATGTTTTCAAGCAGTCTCTGAAAGAGTTGGGCATCACCCAGATCACGTCTTCTGCTTACCATCCCCAGACCCAAGGAGCGTTGGAGAGATATCATCAAACACTCAAATCGATGCTCAAAAAATACTGTTTGGAACATCAGAAAGACTGGGATAAAGGTCTTCCATTCGTTGTATTTGCCGCAAGAGAATCTCCAAATGAATCACTGGGCTTTTCACCTTTTGAACAACTGTTTGGCCATGAAGTAAGAGGACCCCTTAAGTTACTCAAGGAATGCTGGCTGTCGGAGGAAGATGACGTCAACCTGCTGGAGTATGTGATGAAGTTCAAAGAACGGCTGTCCACTGCTTTACAGCTGGCGAGAGAGAATTTGGGAGCTGCTCAGAAGATGAAGACTTGGTATGATAAGAAGTCCAGGTTACGCCACTTTCAGCCAGGAGATCAGGTTTTGATTCTGCTACCAGTGCATGGGCAACCTCTTCAAGCCAAGTTTAGTGGTCCTTATTTCGTGGAGAAGAAACTCAGTGATGTCAACTATATCATCGCCACACCAGATCGTAGAAAGAACAAGCAACTATGTCATATCAACATGCTAAAGTTATATCACAGGCGGGACGAAAATAACCCAGTCTGCACTGCAGCTGTTCCACCCGAGCCTGCAAGTGAAGTTCTCCCACGCAGCATGAGCCTGAGTGATAGTTTGGGGAAGAATCCTGATATCATGAATGATCTCCAGACTAAGCTTTCTCATCTACCTCCCGAGGAAAGGCAGGAGTTTTCGGCATTACTGAAGGAGTACCCGCAAGTGTTCCGTGCCACTCCAGGAAGAACCACTGTGTTGATGCATGATGTCGATGTTGGAGATGCAAAGCCAGTTAAATTGCCTCCTTACCGTGTGAACCCAGTGAAAGTTCCTCTCATCCAGAAGGAGCTTGGCTACCTGTTGGACCACAAGATGATTGAGCCCTGTCAGAGCGAATGGAGTTCTCCTGTCACTCTAGTCCCTAAGCCAGGTGGGTCACAGTGGCTTTGCATCAACTACAGACGTGTTAATCAGATAACCAAAACAGACACTTACCCTCTCCCTCGCGTGGAAGATTGCATAGACAAGATCGGAAAGGCTAGGTACATAAGTAAGTTTGATTTGTTAAAGGGATACTGGCAAGTACCTATGACTGAACGTGCTAGGGAGATCTCATGTTTTGTAACACTAGGAAAGACTTTTGCATGTTTTGTAATGCCATATGGTGTGAAGAATGCACCATCCACATTTCAGTAACAGAGGGTTTGGCAGGGTGTGTTGTTTATATTGATGATGTATTAATCTTCAGTGACAACTGGAAAGATCACCTATGCCATGTTAGTAAATTTCTTGAGCGTTTGGTTCAGGCTAATCTTGTAGCTAATTTATCAAAGTGTGAGTTTGGTCAAGCTAAAGTTCAGTACCTTGGGAACGTAATTGGTGATGGACATGTTGCACCACCAGGAGCTAAGGTTCAGGTTATAAGTGATCTTCCCAGACCTAAAAGTAGGAAAGAGCTACAAAGATTTTTGGGAATGGTAGGTTATTACAGGAGATTTGTTCTTAACTTTTCAATTCTTGTATCACCACTTACAGACCTCCTGAAAAAGGGAGTTAAATTTGTCTGGACCAATAACTGTGAATCCTCTTTCAACAAACTTAAAGCTATCCTATTAAGTCAGCCAGTGCTCGCTACTCCAAATTTTGCTAAGTCTTTTAACCCCTTAACCGCGGGGCGTCACTTTCGTGATGCTTGGGAGCAAGGGATCATACCGCGGGGCGTCGCTTTTGTGATTCTGTGTTATTTTGAATTCACCCGGGCTTCCAAGTGGGGGCTTGTATCATCTATCAGTACTGCCAATGTCCAACACTAGTCAGCACTCCTGATGTCATCTGTACTCCCATCCATTGTTGACAATTTAGCCATTTCTCCCCGTTCTTGACTCCCCTTCCTACCCCCCTCCATTACCCTATCCTCTTGCCTACCCGGCCGTGCTACGCTAAGTAAATCTTCCCTGGAATTTTTCACTGATTTCATCCATTGAAATAAGCCCTATGCTCTATTCTTATACCAAATAATATATACAAGAAAGAAATAAGGTAAGTGAGAGTGCCATACACCTGGAATTGGCTAATTATCACCTGACAACACCTCACGTGCACTCGTTCGCTAATTTTCGCTGTTTATTTCCCCTTGAAATATGCTGTATAATCTATTTTCGTAATAAATATACATATAAGGAGGGAAGGGAGAAGCCTAAGTGATATTTACATTCACCTGGAACTGCCTAATTTATAATGTATTGTTTAGATTTCCTGCCAATCATTTCACCGCTATATATAACTGTGTCAAGAGGCTAACGTTGGTAGTAATGAATTTCCCTAGGTAGGCCCACCCTTATCAGTTCACTCTCATCTTCCAACGTGGAGGTACGTCAGTTCGCTCTTGCTAGCTTCAGGGACTTTTCACCCCCATGCAAAGGGCCCTGTGACCTTTACCCCCTACTAAACCTCGTGTGGAAAAAGGTAAAGGGCTGACAATTGATAAAAGAGTGACTACGATCTTTCTATTGAGTAAAACAGTGCAAGTGGAACTGTAAATAATGTGTAAACAGCAAGTGAAAGTAATGAATGTAAATATACATGAACAGTGGAAAATAGTTTTATAAGTTACTTCAAGTGACAGTGCATAACACAGTGTGAATAAAATAGAAATGTAAATAACGTAAATAAAATAGAGAACGTAAATAGAAATGTAAATGAGTAGTATTATAAGAATACGAGTATATACCCTAGGAGTAATGAAAGTGAAAGTTTCACTCTAGCATGTCTGAATACTATGAGTTATGAGAGTGAAGGTGAAAGTGACATTCACTCTCAATGCTAGTATACAGGACGAGAAAGTGAATGCTACGTATTTTACTGAAAGAAATTGAATCCCTACAGTGACAATAAACTAATGCTACTGAAGGAAACTTATGGATAAAGACTGTAGATAAATATAAGTGTTATATAGTAATAGAAATATAAAGTGTGAGGGGTTTTATGAATAAATAAGTGACAGAGTACCAAGAGCGAACTAGCGCAAGTGCGATGGTCAGACGCGCTCGTAATTTTCATTGCTTTCACAGTGTTTTTTTTTTTTGGAGTATGGATCCCAAACTACTTGAAAATCATAGAGTAGTGTTTATAGTGTTAATATCTGGCTGTGGTAATCATATTACTGGTTGTCGGGAAGTGTAAAGTGGAGACTTCGTTACCCAACTTCAGAGGTCTCCACAAGTCCTACGGTAACGTTGAAGGCTCAACAAACATTCCAGGAGAAAGCTGAAGGTATGTGCCATAAGCATATATAATTTTAATATTCTAGGACTAATAACTGATTTTTGGCAAATATTTTTTGAGAGTCTGCCGGAGCCCGAATAACCCTGCAGCACACGCAAAACATCGGTAAACATGCCCGCGGTGTAGGGGTTAAGATGGCTGTTGATGCAAGTGATACAGGAGCTGGGGCTGTTTTGCTGCAAGAGGATGATCAGGGTATTGAACACCCTGTATCTTACTACAGTAAGAAGTTCACTCCACCTCAAAAGAACTACTCAACTATTGAGAAAGAGCTTTTGGCCTTGATTTTGGGTTTACAGCATTTTTCATTTTATTTGTGTTCTGGTTTTGACCCCATAGTCATTTATACCGATCATAACCCACTGAAATTCCTTAGTAAGTTTAAAGATAAAAATCAGAGATTGACAAGATGGAGTCTACTTCTTCAGGTGTATTCATTAGACATACAACATGTCAAGGGGAAAGAAAATGTTATTGCAGATTGCTTATCTAGACTTTAGACAGATTGTTTTAGAGTAATAAGAAATTTCCTTTGTAAATTTCTTTTTCTTTGTGGGGAGGGTCTTACATAGCCTATGATTTCATCATTCTTTGTGTAATTCTAACGTACAGTATGCTGCATGTTTGATCACGAGCGTGTTCTACCTCAGTCCCCCCTTCTACCGTTATAGTAGAGTAAGTCGTTCTTTCTGTTGTTCAGAGCAGGATTGTCAACTCTTTGTCCACTATAGCTTCATTTGCGCGTCCTTCTTACAAGTTGTATCAAGCTCTGCCGGCCCCTATATAATGAGCTCAGTCTCTGCATTATTGCCACTTAGATCTACTCCTCTTTTTGTTCACATCTCTCCTCCCCTGTACATTTGTTATTATTGTGAGTGCTCAGGAAGTCTCCAACCATGTAGCAGCTGTGTAGTTTGAGTATGAGTGTTATTACATTTTTTCTTGTACTGTGTAGCATAAGGTGTTAATTCTTAGGCCTAGTAAGGTTTTTGTGATTAACGTAAAGTTTCATGTCAGCCATTGTTCATAATATTTCGTATCTGTACTAATATATCTTGCATTCACTGAGTATTATCTGGTATTGTCATTTTATCAGGGCTGACTTAGATAAATTTACTCATGCTAATTTCGTGTTAATAGAGGCTATTGCAATTAACCATATATTTAACCTGTTTTTGCCATTACCTTATCCTTATGAGTCCTGAATGTTTTGTTGTTAGTTTGAGCATTAAACTTTAACTTGTAATTTTACCTAACTCTTTGTTTTGAACCTGGAACTTTACGGGACAGTAGTGATTTTTAGTACTCTCACGTAAAGTGTACATTATCTTTCTCTGTTCCGTAACATAAATTTGGCTACCTCTTATCAGGATATTCAGGATATTATCATAAGGATATTGGTTGATATTTTGTGACTGTGATTTATTCATGATGTCTACTATTACTACACTTGATGAAGCCAAAAATTTTTTGTCAAATGTGCAAACAGTGTGTGATATAGAAAACAGAACAAAGAATGAACTTGAGCTTGTTGCTCAACTATTGGGAATTGCTGTTCGCTCTCATCATTCTAAAGATCAAATTGTTGACATGATTAATGAAAACTTGTTTAATGTAACTCCTCCAAATGAGCAAACGCAGATTGAATTAGCTAAGTTACAGCTAGCCCTGCAGGAGGCTCGTGTTAAGGAGGCTCAATTTCAGGCCCGTGCTAAGGAGGCTGAGTTTCAGGCACAAGTTGAACTTGCTAGGATTCAGGCAGACCATGAGTATCGCATGAAACAAGGTGGAACTGGATCATCTAGCTCTGATGATTTTGATGTGGCTAAAAATGTTAAACTTGTCCCTCCTTTTAATGAATCTGATTTAACAAAGTATTTTCAGTTGTTTGAGAGGGTAGCTACAGGTTTTAATTGGCCCAAAGAGTATTGGCCAGTACTCCTTGAAACTGTTCTCACCGGTAAAGCTCAAGTAACTTATGCATCTTTGCCTCAGAATCAATCTGATAATTATGATGTAGTTAAGAGCTTGATTCTTAAGGCCTATGAGCTTGTTCCTGAAGCCTATAGAGTAAAATTTAGGACAACTTATAAGCAAGATAAGCAATCCCATGTTGAGTATGCAAAAATCAAAGAAGATCTGTTAGAGCAGTGGTTAAATTCTAAGAATGTGGATTCTGATTTTGGTAAATTTAAGCAGATGATTTTGCTGGAGGACTTCAAAAGGTGCATTAGTAAAGATGTAAGCCTATATCTTGATGAGAGAAGAATAGATAATTTGTCTGATGCTGCAGTTTTACCTGATGAATATGTTCTCACTCACAAGAGATATTCTAGAGAAAAAAGGAAAGCTGAGAGTAAGTACTTTGCCTCTACTCAGAGTACAAGTAAAAGGAAAAAGAATAAAGATGATGTTTCTCAGGAAGTAAATACCAGCTTCACTTCTAGATTTCAGAAAAGTAAATGTACTTATTGTGGTAAGCTTGGTCATACTACGGAGAAATGTTTCAGGAGACAGCGTGATGTGAACAAAAAGGAGTCTTTAAATATTCAGTCAATTGGTCTAGTGTCCACCCTTGAGAGTACCCAGAATTCTTTAACTGAGTTAACTGAACCTGCTTTGAGGGGTAAATTAAATTCTCATGATGGAGCTCCTCTTTTGAGCAGTAACGTGGGTGACACTCTCATGAGTTCATGTGCTAATTTCCTGTCTGATGGTTTTGTCAGGTTTCTGGACAGTAATGACAGGAAATCAGTTAAAATATATCGTGATACAGGTGCTTGTCAATCTCTTATGCTGACCAGTGTTCTAGGCTCTAATGTTAATTCCTCTGATGAAACTGTAATCTTACAAGGTGTAGGGAATAATTACTTCTCTGTCCCTCTGTGCAGAGTGAATTTAGAGTCTGGTTTTGTTAATGGTTCCGTCATGGTTGGGTTGGTTGAGACACTCCCAATGTCAGGTGTAACTTTTTTACTTGGAAATGATATTGGTGGAAGTCAAGTGTGTCCAGCTCCTCAGTTGTCTAGTGAGCCAGTGGCTGCGACCCAGGATTGTGATGTCCCTGATGTGTTCTCTGCATGTGCTGTCACTAGGGCTAAGTCTAAAGTTACTGGTGATTTAGAGGATAATGATGATGATGATGTTATCCTAGCTGACACTTTTCTTGCTAATTTGGACCACTCACCAGATGAGGCAGTACCCCGTAGTGTTGATAATTTATCTCGTCAAGAGTTGGTTGAGTTGCAGGTTGCTGACCCTGAGTTGAAAGGTCTAGCTAACTCTGCTTGCAGTGAGGAAGAGTCAGCTGGTGTTTCTACTTGTTATTATATAAAGTCAGGAGTACTTATGAGAAAGTGGAGACCCCAACAGCATCAGCCGACTGTGAATGGGAGGTTGTACATCAAGTTGTCATCCCTTGTGTTTGTAGGCAGGATATCATTAGAGTGGCTCATGATTCCAGTTTGGCAGGACACCTTGGAGTGAGGAAGACTGTGGCACACATTTTGAAACACTTCTACTGGCCAGGTATCTTCAGGGATGTTTCCTGGTATTGTAAGTCTTGTCACACCTGTCAAGTTGTGGGGAAGTGTAATCAGACCTATAAGGTTGCACCTCTAGTTCCCATTCCTGCTTTTGAGGCGCCATTCACCTGTGTGTTGGTGGATATTGTGGGCCCTCTTCCTAAGACTTCTTCAGGATTTTCTTATGTGTTGACCCTGATTGATATGGCTACTCGTTATCCTGAAGCCATTCCACTTAGAAATATCTCAGCAAAGAACGTGGTTAAGGAAATGCTAGGATTCTTCACAAAGTTTGGTCTGCCCAAAGAGGTACAGTCAGACCGGGGAAGTAATTTCTTGTCAAATGTTTTCAAGCAGTCTCTGAAAGAGTTGGGCATCACCCAGATCACGTCTTCTGCTTACCATCCCCAGACCCAAGGAGCGTTGGAGAGATATCATCAAACACTCAAATCGATGCTCAAAAAATACTGTTTGGAACATCAGAAAGACTGGGATAAAGGTCTTCCATTCGTTGTATTTGCCGCAAGAGAATCTCCAAATGAATCACTGGGCTTTTCACCTTTTGAACAACTGTTTGGCCATGAAGTAAGAGGACCCCTTAAGTTACTCAAGGAATGCTGGCTGTCGGAGGAAGATGACGTCAACCTGCTGGAGTATGTGATGAAGTTCAAAGAACGGCTGTCCACTGCTTTACAGCTGGCGAGAGAGAATTTGGGAGCTGCTCAGGAGAAGATGAAGACTTGGTATGATAAGAAGTCCAGGTTACGCCACTTTCAGCCAGGAGATCAGGTTTTGATTCTGCTACCAGTTCATGGGCAACCTCTTCAAGCCAAGTTTAGTGGTCCTTATTTCGTGGAGAAGAAACTCAGTGATGTCAACTATATCATCGCCACACCAGATCGTAGAAAGAACAAGCAACTATGTCATATCAACATGCTAAAGTTATATCACAGGCGGGACGAAAATAACCCAGTCTGCACTGCAGCTGTTCCACCCGAGCCTGCAAGTGAAGTTCTCCCACGCAGCATGAGCCTGAGTGATAGTTTGGGGAAGAATCCTGATATCATGAATGATCTCCAGACTAAGCTTTCTCATCTACCTCCCGAGGAAAGGCAGGAGTTTTCGGCATTACTGAAGGAGTACCCGCAAGTGTTCCGTGCCACTCCAGGAAGAACCACTGTGTTGATGCATGATGTCGATGTTGGAGATGCAAAGCCAATTAAATTGCCTCCTTACCGTGTGAACCCAGTGAAAGTTCCTCTCATCCAGAAGGAGCTTGGCTACCTGTTGGACCACAAGATGATTGAGCCCTGTCAGAGCGAATGGAGTTCTCCTGTCACTCTAGTCCCTAAGCCAGGTGGGTCACAGTGGCTTTGCATCAACTACAGACGTGTTAATCAGATAACCAAAACAGACACTTACCCTCTCCCTCGCGTGGAAGATTGCATAGACAAGATCGGAAAGGCTAGGTACATAAGTAAGTTTGATTTGTTAAAGGGATACTGGCAAGTACCTATGACTGAACGTGCTAGGGAGATCTCATGTTTTGTAACACTAGGAAAGACTTTTGCATGTTTTGTAATGCCATATGGTGTGAAGAATGCACCATCCACATTTCAGTAACAGAGGGTTTGGCAGGGTGTGTTGTTTATATTGATGATGTATTAATCTTCAGTGACAACTGGAAAGATCACCTATGCCATGTTAGTAAATTTCTTGAGCGTTTGGTTCAGGCTAATCTTGTAGCTAATTTATCAAAGTGTGAGTTTGGTCAAGCTAAAGTTCAGTACCTTGGGAACGTAATTGGTGATGGACATGTTGCACCACCAGGAGCTAAGGTTCAGGTTATAAGTGATCTTCCCAGACCTAAAAGTAGGAAAGAGCTACAAAGATTTTTGGGAATGGTAGGTTATTACAGGAGATTTGTTCTTAACTTTTCAATTCTTGTATCACCACTTACAGACCTCCTGAAAAAGGGAGTTAAATTTGTCTGGACCAATAACTGTGAATCCTCTTTCAACAAACTTAAAGCTATCCTATTAAGTCAGCCAGTGCTCGCTACTCCAAATTTTGCTAAGTCTTTTAACCCCTTAACCGCGGGCGTCACTTTCGTGATGCTTGGGAGCAAGGGATCATACCGCGAGGCGTCGCTTGTGATACTGTGTTATTTTGAATTCACCCGGGCTTCCAAGTGGGGGCTTGTATCATCTATCAGTACTGCCAATGTCCAACACTAGTCAGCACTCCTGATGTCATCTGTACTCCCATCCATTGTTGACAATTTAGCCATTTCTCCCCGTTCTTGACTCCCCTTCCTACCCCCCCCTCCATTACCCTATCCTCTTGCCTACCCGGCCGTGCTACGCTAAGTAAATCTTCCTGGAATTTTTCACTGATTTCATCCATTGAAATAAGCCCTATGCTCTATTCTTATACCAAATAATATATACAAGAAAGAAATAAGGTAAGTGAGAGTGCCATACACCTGGAATTGGCTAATTATCACCTGACAACACCTCACGTGCACTCGTTCGCTAATTTTCGCTGTTTATTTCCCCTTGAAATATGCTGTATAATCTATTTTCGTAATAAATATACATATAAGGAGGGAAGGGAGAAGCCTAAGTGATATTTACATTCACCTGGAACTGCCTAATTTATAATGTATTGTTTAGATTTCCTGCCAATCATTTCACCGCTATATATAACTGTGTCAAGAGGCTAACGTTGGTAGTAATGAATTTCCCTAGGTAGGCCCACCCTTATCAGTTCACTCTCATCTTCCAACGTGGAGGTACGTCAGTTCGCTCTTGCTAGCTTCAGGGACTTTTCACCCCCATGCAAAGGGCCCTGTGACCTTTACCCCTACTAAACCTCGTGTGGAAAAAGGTAAAGGGCTGACAATTGATAAAAGAGTGACTACGATCTTTCTATTGAGTAAAACAGTGCAAGTGGAACTGTAAATAATGTGTAAACAGCAAGTGAAAGTAATGAATGTAAATATACATGAACAGTGGAAAATAGTTTTATAAGTTACTTCAAGTGACAGTGCATAACACAGTGTGAATAAAATAGAAATGTAAATAACGTAAATAAAATAGAGAACGTAAATAGAAATGTAAATGAGTAGTATTATAAGAATACGAGTATATACCCTAGGAGTAATGAAAGTGAAAGTTTCACTCTAGCATGTCTGAATACTATGAGTTATGAGAGTGAAGGTGAAAGTGACATTCACTCTCAATGCTAGTATACAGGACGAGAAAGTGAATGCTACGTATTTTACTGAAAGAAATTGAATCCCTACAGTGACAATAAACTAATGCTACTGAAGGAAACTTATGGATAAAGACTGTAGATAAATATAAGTGTTATATAGTAATAGAAATATAAAGTGTGAGGGGTTTTATGAATAAATAAGTGACAGAGTACCAAGAGCGAACTAGCGCAAGTGCGATGGTCAGACGCGCTCGTAATTTTCATTGCTTTCACAGTGTTTTTTTTTTTTGGAGTATGGATCCCAAACTACTTGAAAATCATAGAGTAGTGTTTATAGTGTTAATATCTGGCTGTGGTAATCATATTACTGGTTGTCGGGAAGTGTAAAGTGGAGACTTCGTTACCCAACTTCAGAGGTCTCCACAAGTCCTACGGTAACGTTGAAGGCTCAACAAACATTCCAGGAGAAAGCTGAAGGTATGTGCCATAAGCATATATAATTTTAATATTCTAGGACTAATAACTGATTTTTGGCAAATATTTTTTGAGAGTCTGCCGGAGCCCGAATAACCCTGCAGCACACGCAAAACATCGGTAAACATGCCCGCGGTGTAGGGGTTAAGATGGCTGTTGATGCAAGTGACACAGGAGCTGGGGCTGTTTTGCTGCAAGAGGATGATCAGGGTATTGAACACCCTGTATCTTACTACAGTAAGAAGTTCACTCCACCTCAAAAGAACTACTCAACTATTGAGAAAGAGCTTTTGGCCTTGATTTTGGGTTTACAGCATTTTTCATTTTATTTGTGTTCTGGTTTTGACCCCATAGTCATTTATACCGATCATAACCCACTGAAATTCCTTAGTAAGTTTAAAGATAAAAATCAGAGATTGACAAGATGGAGTCTACTTCTTCAGGTGTATTCATTAGACATACAACATGTCAAGGGGAAAGAAAATGTTATTGCAGATTGCTTATCTAGACTTTAGACAGATTGTTTTAGAGTAATAAGAAATTTCCTTTGTAAATTTCTTTTTCTTTGTGGGGAGGTGTTACATAGCCTATGATTTCATCATTCTTTGTGTAATTCTAACGTACAGTATGCTGCATGTTTGATCACGAGCGTGTTCTACCTCAGTCCCCCCTTCTACCGTTATAGTAGAGTAAGTCGTTCTTTCTGTTGTTCAGAGCAGGATTGTCAACTCTTTGTCCACTATAGCTTCATTTGCGCGTCCTTCTTACAAGTTGTATCAAGCTCTGCCGGCCCCTATATAATGAGCTCAGTCTCTGCATTATTGCCACTTAGATCTACTCCTCTTTTTGTTCACATCTCTCCTCCCCTGTACATTTGTTATTATTGTGAGTGCTCAGGAAGTCTCCAACCATGTAGCAGCTGTGTAGTTTGAGTATGAGTGTTATTACATTTTTTCTTGTACTGTGTAGCATAAGGTGTTAATTCTTAGGCCTAGTAAGGTTTTTGTGATTAACGTAAAGTTTCATGTCAGCCATTGTTCATAATATTTCGTATCTGTACTAATATATCTTGCATTCACTGAGTATTATCTGGTATTGTCATTTTATCAGGGCTGACTTAGATAAATTTACTCATGCTAATTTCGTGTTAATAGAGGCTATTGCAATTAACCATATATTTAACCTGTTTTTGCCATTACCTTATCCTTATGAGTCCTGAATGTTTTGTTGTTAGTTTGAGCATTAAACTTTAACTTGTAATTTTACCTAACTCTTTGTTTTGAACCTGGAACTTTACGGGACAGTAGTGATTTTTAGTACTCTCACGTAAAGTGTACATTATCTTTCTCTGTTCCGTAACATAAATTTGGCTACCTCTTATCAGGATATTCAGGATATTATCATAAGGATATTGGTTGATATTTTGTGACTGTGATTTATTCATGATGTCTACTATTACTACACTTGATGAAGCCAAAAATTTTTTGTCAAATGTGCAAACAGTGTGTGATATAGAAAACAGAACAAAGAATGAACTTGAGCTTGTTGCTCAACTATTGGGAATTGCTGTTCGCTCTCATCATTCTAAAGATCAAATTGTTGACATGATTAATGAAAACTTGTTTAATGTAACTCCTCCAAATGAGCAAACGCAGATTGAATTAGCTAAGTTACAGCTAGCCCTGCAGGAGGCTCGTGTTAAGGAGGCTCAATTTCAGGCCCGTGCTAAGGAGGCTGAGTTTCAGGCACAAGTTGAACTTGCTAGGATTCAGGCAGACCATGAGTATCGCATGAAACAAGGTGGAACTGGATCATCTAGCTCTGATGATTTTGATGTGGCTAAAAATGTTAAACTTGTCCCTCCTTTTAATGAATCTGATTTAACAAAGTATTTTCAGTTGTTTGAGAGGGTAGCTACAGGTTTTAATTGGCCCAAAGAGTATTGGCCAGTACTCCTTGAAACTGTTCTCACCGGTAAAGCTCAAGTAACTTATGCATCTTTGCCTCAGAATCAATCTGATAATTATGATGTAGTTAAGAGCTTGATTCTTAAGGCCTATGAGCTTGTTCCTGAAGCCTATAGAGTAAAATTTAGGACAACTTATAAGCAAGATAAGCAATCCCATGTTGAGTATGCAAAAATCAAAGAAGATCTGTTAGAGCAGTGGTTAAATTCTAAGAATGTGGATTCTGATTTTGGTAAATTTAAGCAGATGATTTTGCTGGAGGACTTCAAAAGGTGCATTAGTAAAGATGTAAGCCTATATCTTGATGAGAGAAGAATAGATAATTTGTCTGATGCTGCAGTTTTACCTGATGAATATGTTCTCACTCACAAGAGATATTCTAGAGAAAAAAGGAAAGCTGAGAGTAAGTACTTTGCCTCTACTCAGAGTACAAGTAAAAGGAAAAAGAATAAAGATGATGTTTCTCAGGAAGTAAATACCAGCTTCACTTCTAGATTTCAGAAAAGTAAATGTACTTATTGTGGTAAGCTTGGTCATACTACGGAGAAATGTTTCAGGAGACAGCGTGATGTGAACAAAAAGGAGTCTTTAAATATTCAGTCAATTGGTCTAGTGTCCACCCTTGAGAGTACCCAGAATTCTTTAACTGAGTTAACTGAACCTGCTTTGAGGGGTAAATTAAATTCTCATGATGGAGCTCCTCTTTTGAGCAGTAACGTGGGTGACACTCTCATGAGTTCATGTGCTAATTTCCTGTCTGATGGTTTTGTCAGGTTTCTGGACAGTAATGACAGGAAATCAGTTAAAATATATCGTGATACAGGTGCTTGTCAATCTCTTATGCTGACCAGTGTTCTAGGCTCTAATGTTAATTCCTCTGATGAAACTGTAATCTTACAAGGTGTAGGGAATAATTACTTCTCTGTCCCTCTGTGCAGAGTGAATTTAGAGTCTGGTTTTGTTAATGGTTCCGTCATGGTTGGGTTGGTTGAGACACTCCCAATGTCAGGTGTAACTTTTTTACTTGGAAATGATATTGGTGGAAGTCAAGTGTGTCCAGCTCCTCAGTTGTCTAGTGAGCCAGTGGCTGCGACCCAGGATTGTGATGTCCCTGATGTGTTCTCTGCATGTGCTGTCACTAGGGCTAAGTCTAAAGTTACTGGTGATTTAGAGGATAATGATGATGATGATGTTATCCTAGCTGACACTTTTCTTGCTAATTTGGACCACTCACCAGATGAGGCAGTACCCCGTAGTGTTGATAATTTATCTCGTCAAGAGTTGGTTGAGTTGCAGGTTGCTGACCCTGAGTTGAAAGGTCTAGCTAACTCTGCTTGCAGTGAGGAAGAGTCAGCTGGTGTTTCTACTTGTTATTATATAAAGTCAGGAGTACTTATGAGAAAGTGGAGACCCCAACAGCATCAGCCGACTGTGAATGGGAGGTTGTACATCAAGTTGTCATCCCTTGTGTTTGTAGGCAGGATATCATTAGAGTGGCTCATGATTCCAGTTTGGCAGGACACCTTGGAGTGAGGAAGACTGTGGCACACATTTTGAAACACTTCTACTGGCCAGGTATCTTCAGGGATGTTTCCTGGTATTGTAAGTCTTGTCACACCTGTCAAGTTGTGGGGAAGTGTAATCAGACCTATAAGGTTGCACCTCTAGTTCCCATTCCTGCTTTTGAGGCGCCATTCACCTGTGTGTTGGTGGATATTGTGGGCCCTCTTCCTAAGACTTCTTCAGGATTTTCTTATGTGTTGACCCTGATTGATATGGCTACTCGTTATCCTGAAGCCATTCCACTTAGAAATATCTCAGCAAAGAACGTGGTTAAGGAAATGCTAGGATTCTTCACAAAGTTTGGTCTGCCCAAAGAGGTACAGTCAGACCGGGGAAGTAATTTCTTGTCAAATGTTTTCAAGCAGTCTCTGAAAGAGTTGGGCATCACCCAGATCACGTCTTCTGCTTACCATCCCCAGACCCAAGGAGCGTTGGAGAGATATCATCAAACACTCAAATCGATGCTCAAAAAATACTGTTTGGAACATCAGAAAGACTGGGATAAAGGTCTTCCATTCGTTGTATTTGCCGCAAGAGAATCTCCAAATGAATCACTGGGCTTTTCACCTTTTGAACAACTGTTTGGCCATGAAGTAAGAGGACCCCTTAAGTTACTCAAGGAATGCTGGCTGTCGGAGGAAGATGACGTCAACCTGCTGGAGTATGTGATGAAGTTCAAAGAACGGCTGTCCACTGCTTTACAGCTGGCGAGAGAGAATTTGGGAGCTGCTCAGGAGAAGATGAAGACTTGGTATGATAAGAAGTCCAGGTTACGCCACTTTCAGCCAGGAGATCAGGTTTTGATTCTGCTACCAGTTCATGGGCAACCTCTTCAAGCCAAGTTTAGTGGTCCTTATTTCGTGGAGAAGAAACTCAGTGATGTCAACTATATCATCGCCACACCAGATCGTAGAAAGAACAAGCAACTATGTCATATCAACATGCTAAAGTTATATCACAGGCGGGACGAAAATAACCCAGTCTGCACTGCAGCTGTTCCACCCGAGCCTGCAAGTGAAGTTCTCCCACGCAGCATGAGCCTGAGTGATAGTTTGGGGAAGAATCCTGATATCATGAATGATCTCCAGACTAAGCTTTCTCATCTACCTCCCGAGGAAAGGCAGGAGTTTTCGGCATTACTGAAGGAGTACCCGCAAGTGTTCCGTGCCACTCCAGGAAGAACCACTGTGTTGATGCATGATGTCGATGTTGGAGATGCAAAGCCAATTAAATTGCCTCCTTACCGTGTGAACCCAGTGAAAGTTCCTCTCATCCAGAAGGAGCTTGGCTACCTGTTGGACCACAAGATGATTGAGCCCTGTCAGAGCGAATGGAGTTCTCCTGTCACTCTAGTCCCTAAGCCAGGTGGGTCACAGTGGCTTTGCATCAACTACAGACGTGTTAATCAGATAACCAAAACAGACACTTACCCTCTCCCTCGCGTGGAAGATTGCATAGACAAGATCGGAAAGGCTAGGTACATAAGTAAGTTTGATTTGTTAAAGGGATACTGGCAAGTACCTATGACTGAACGTGCTAGGGAGATCTCATGTTTTGTAACACTAGGAAAGACTTTTGCATGTTTTGTAATGCCATATGGTGTGAAGAATGCACCATCCACATTTCAGTAACAGAGGGTTTGGCAGGGTGTGTTGTTTATATTGATGATGTATTAATCTTCAGTGACAACTGGAAAGATCACCTATGCCATGTTAGTAAATTTCTTGAGCGTTTGGTTCAGGCTAATCTTGTAGCTAATTTATCAAAGTGTGAGTTTGGTCAAGCTAAAGTTCAGTACCTTGGGAACGTAATTGGTGATGGACATGTTGCACCACCAGGAGCTAAGGTTCAGGTTATAAGTGATCTTCCCAGACCTAAAAGTAGGAAAGAGCTACAAAGATTTTTGGGAATGGTAGGTTATTACAGGAGATTTGTTCTTAACTTTTCAATTCTTGTATCACCACTTACAGACCTCCTGAAAAAGGGAGTTAAATTTGTCTGGACCAATAACTGTGAATCCTCTTTCAACAAACTTAAAGCTATCCTATTAAGTCAGCCAGTGCTCGCTACTCCAAATTTTGCTAAGTCTTTTAACCCCTTAACCGCGGGGCGTCACTTTCGTGATGCTTGGGAGCAAGGGATCATACCGCGGGGCGTCGCTTTTGTGATTCTGTGTTATTTTGAATTCACCCGGGCTTCCAAGTGGGGGCTTGTATCATCTATCAGTACTGCCAATGTCCAACACTAGTCAGCACTCCTGATGTCATCTGTACTCCCATCCATTGTTGACAATTTAGCCATTTCTCCCCGTTCTTGACTCCCCTTCCTACCCCCCCCTCCATTACCCTATCCTCTTGCCTACCCGGCCGTGCTACGCTAAGTAAATCTTCCCTGGAATTTTTCACTGATTTCATCCATTGAAATAAGCCCTATGCTCTATTCTTATACCAAATAATATATACAAGAAAGAAATAAGGTAAGTGAGAGTGCCATACACCTGGAATTGGCTAATTATCACCTGACAACACCTCACGTGCACTCGTTCGCTAATTTTCGCTGTTTATTTCCCCTTGAAATATGCTGTATAATCTATTTTCGTAATAAATATACATATAAGGAGGGAAGGGAGAAGCCTAAGTGATATTTACATTCACCTGGAACTGCCTAATTTATAATGTATTGTTTAGATTTCCTGCCAATCATTTCACCGCTATATATAACTGTGTCAAGAGGCTAACGTTGGTAGTAATGAATTTCCCTAGGTAGGCCCACCCTTATCAGTTCACTCTCATCTTCCAACGTGGAGGTACGTCAGTTCGCTCTTGCTAGCTTCAGGGACTTTTCACCCCCATGCAAAGGGCCCTGTGACCTTTACCCCCTACTAAACCTCGTGTGGAAAAAGGTAAAGGGCTGCAATTGATAAAAGAGTGTCTACGATCTTTCTATTGAGTAAAACAGTGCAAGTGGAACTGTAAATAATGTGTAAATAATGTGTAAACAGCAAGTGAAAGTAATGAATGTAAATATACATGAACAGTGGAAAATAGTTTTATAAGTTACTTCAAGTGACAGTGCATAACACAGTGTGAATAAAATAGAAATGTAAATAACGTAAATAAAATAGAGAACGTAAATAGAAATGTAAATGAGTAGTATTATAAGAATACGAGTATATACCCTAGGAGTAATGAAAGTGAAAGTTTCACTCTAGCATGTCTGAATACTATGAGTTATGAGAGTGAAGGTGAAAGTGACATTCACTCTCAATGCTAGTATACAGGACGAGAAAGTGAATGCTACGTATTTTACTGAAAGAAATTGAATCCCTACAGTGACAATAAACTAATGCTACTGAAGGAAACTTATGGATAAAGACTGTAGATAAATATAAGTGTTATATAGTAATAGAAATATAAAGTGTGAGGGGTTTTATGAATAAATAAGTGACAGAGTACCAAGAGCGAACTAGCGCAAGTGCGATGGTCAGACGCGCTCGTAATTTTCATTGCTTTCACAGTGTTTTTTTTTTTGGAGTATGGATCCCAAACTACTTGAAAATCATAGAGTAGTGTTTATAGTGTTAATATCTGGCTGTGGTAATCATATTACTGGTTGTCGGGAAGTGTAAAGTGGAGACTTCGTTACCCAACTTCAGAGGTCTCCACAAGTCCTACGGTAACGTTGAAGGCTCAACAAACATTCCAGGAGAAAGCTGAAGGTATGTGCCATAAGCATATATAATTTTAATATTCTAGGACTAATAACTGATTTTTGGCAAATATTTTTTGAGAGTCTGCCGGAGCCCGAATAACCCCGCAGCACACGCAAAACATCGGTAAACATGCCCGCGGTATAGGGGTTAAGATGGCTGTTGATGCAAGTGATACAGGAGCTGGGGCTGTTTTGCTGCAAGAGGATGATCAGGGTATTGAACACCCTGTATCTTACTACAGTAAGAAGTTCACTCCACCTCAAAAGAACTACTCAACTATTGAGAAAGAGCTTTTGGCCTTGATTTTGGGTTTACAGCATTTTTCATTTTATTTGTGTTCTGGTTTTGACCCCATAGTCATTTATACCGATCATAACCCACTGAAATTCCTTAGTAAGTTTAAAGATAAAAATCAGAGATTGACAAGATGGAGTCTACTTCTTCAGGTGTATTCATAAGACATACAACATGTCAAGGGGAAAGAAAATGTTATTGCAGATTGCTTATCTAGATTTTAGACAGATTGTTTTAGAGTAATAAGAAATTTCCTTTGTAAATTTCTTTTTCTTTGTGGGGAGGTGTTACATAGCCTATGATTTCATCATTCTTTGTGTAATTCTAACGTACAGTATGCTGCATGTTTGATCACGAGCATGTTCTACCTCAGTCCCCCCTTCTACCGTTATAGTAGAGTAAGTCGTTCTTTCTGTTGTTCAGAGCAGGATTGTCAACTCTTTGTCCCCTATAGCTTCATTTGCGCGTCCTTCTTACAAGTTGTATCAAGCTCTGCCGGCCCCTATATAATGAGCTCAGTCTCTGCATTATTGCCACTTAGATCTACTCCTCTTTTTGTTCACATCTCTCCTCCCCTGTACAGTTGTTATTATTGTGAGTGCTCAGGAAGTCTCCAACCATGTAGCAGCTGTGTAATTTGAGTATGAGTGTTATTACATTTTTTCTTGTACTGTGTAGCATAAGGTGTTAATTCTTAGGCCTAGTAAGGTTTTTGTGATTAACGTAAAGTTTCATGTCAGCCATTGTTCATAATATTTCGTATCTGTACTAATATATCTTGCATTCACTGAGTATTATCTGGTATTGTCATTTTATCAGGGCTGACTTAGATAAATTTACTCATGCTAATTTCGTGTTAATAGAGGCTATTGCAGTTAAACATATATTTAACCTGTTTTTGCCATTACAATATCCTTATGAGTCCTGAATGTTTTGTTGTTAGTTTGAGCATTAAACTTTAACTTGTAATTTTACCTAACTCTTTGTTTTGAACCTGGAACTTTACGGGACAGTAGTGATTTTTAGTATTCTCAGGTAAAGTGTACATTATCTTTGTTCCGTAACAATATATATATATATATATATATATATATATATATATATATATATATATATATGTATATCTATCTATCTATCTATATACATATATGAATGAAGTGTGGCAGAGTGGAATGAGAGACTACAAATGTGTCAGCTCGAGGTGTATGTATGTCAAGTTCAAGTTTGAGAAGGTGAAACTGGTGGTGATTTTAGGATATACACCATGTGAGGACAGGAGTGAGAGAGAAGAAGACAGGTTTTGGGATGAGCTGGGTGAAGTAGTGGGAGAAATACCCAGGGGCTATAAAGTGATCGTAATAGGAGATATGAATGGAAGAGTAGGTACTGGTCCTGAGGATGACATAATGGGTTGGTATGGAGTACCAGAAGAATGATAATGGGTAGCAACTAAAGGATATGTGTCAGGAGAGGAGATTGTGTATTTGTAACTCGCATTTCAAACACAAAGATGAACATAAATATCCATGGTATAGAGGGAACGGGGATTGCTTTGAAAGAAGCCTGATTGATTATGTGCTCGTAGAGAGGTCGATGATGGAAATGGTTGCTGATACGAGGACAGTGAGAGGACGATGTGAAGGTCCGTCAGACAGCATATGATTGTGGTATGCAAGATCAGGCTGAAAGGAGTGAGATGGATCAGGAGAGAGAGAGGAGCAGTCAGGGAGAAAGACTGAAGCTTGAGAAGCAGAGGATCAAAGAAATGGCAAATGATTACAGGACCAAAGTAGAGGAGGAGTTAGAATCAGTGATTGGAATAAACTGAATCTAGACAGCCTGTGGAATGCATATAGGGATTGCTTAGTTAGGAATGCTAAAGCGGTGTGTGGTGTGGCAAGACTAACAACAAAGAAGTAAGGTACGGCATGGTGGGATGAGGAGGTTAAGAGAGCCGTGAGGAAAAGAGGAAGAAATGGCTAAAGTGGTTACAGGACAGTGGTTCAGTTGAAATAAGAACTGAATATACTAAGAGCAAGAAGCATGTAAAGAGACTAGTGAAGAGGAAAAAGAAAGAGAAACGTAGAAGTGAAAACGGAAAGAAATGTGATGGTGTGAAGGATGTACAGTATCTGGTAGATTATTAACCCATGAGGATGAAGTAAGGACCAGATGGAAAGAATATTTTGAAAATCTGATAAATGGGAATAGAGAGACCAGAGCAGCTGTAAACATGATTGGCTTTGGGGGGGTGTAGAGAAGGAATGCAGTGCCAGGAGACGTGACACTCGCATAGGTGAAGAGTGCTGTGAAGCGGCTGAAAAATGGGGAAGCAGCTGGGGTTGATGAGGTGTATGCAGAGATGCTTAAGTGTAGTGGAGAGAGTGGACTGAAGTGCTTGTTCGATATACGTAAGAAGACATGGATGAGTGAAACTGTGCCAGCAGAGTGGAAAAGGCTGTGATTGTATCCCTGTACAAAAATAAACGTGAGCAAAGTGAGTGCAAGTGTTATTGCGGCATAAGATTATTGAGTGTGGTAGGGAAGGTATATGGAAGGATTATTATAGTGAAAGTAAGAGAGATCTCAGAAGTCCTAGAGGGCGATGAACAGGGTGGCTTTAGGACTGGCAGAGGATGTGTGGATCAAATATTTGCAATGAGACAGATAGCAGAGAAGGCTTGTGAGAAGGACCATAAGGTGTTTATGGCATTCATGGATCTGGAAAAAGCATATGACAAAGTGGACAGAGTGGGTTTGTGGAAAGTTTTCCGGATGTACGGTGTAGATGGTAAGCTGCTAGGTGCCGCCAAGAGTTTTTATGATGGTAGCAAGGCATGTGTAAGGGTTAATGGGCATCTAAGTGAATGGTTCATGGTCGGTGTGGGCGTGCGACACGGTTGTGTGATGTCCCCATGGTTGTTCTAATACATATATATATATATATATATATATATATATATATATATATATATATATATATATATATATATATATATATATATATATATTGTTACGGAACAGAGAGAGATAATGAACACTTTAAGTGAGAATACTAAAAATCTCTACTGTCCCGCAAAGTTCCAGGTTCAAAACAAAAGAGTTAGGTAAAATTACAAGTTAAAGTTTAATGCTCAAACTAACAACTAAACATTCAGGACTCATAAGGATAATGTAATGGCAAAAACAGGTTAAATATATGGTTAACTGCAATAGCCTCTATTAATGCGAAATTAGCAAGTGTAAATTTATCTAAGTCAGCCCTGATAAAATGAGAAAACCGGATAATGCTCAGTGAATGCAAGATATATTATTACAGATACAAAATATTATTATTAATGGCTGACACCAAAAACACATGAATCACAAAAACCTCACTAGGCCCACGAATTAACACCTTACGCTACACAGCACAAGAAGAAATGTAATAACACTTACACTCAAATTACACAGCTGCTACATGGTTGGAGACTTCCTGGACACTCACGAAAATAATAACAACTGTACAGGGGAGGACAGAGATGTGAGCAAAATGAAGAGTAGATCTAAGTAGCAATTAATGTAGAGACTGAGCTCATTATATAGGGGCTGGCAGAGCTTGATACAACTTGTAAGAAGGACGCGCAAATGAAGCCATAGGGGACAAAGAGTTGACAATCCTGCTCTGAACAACAGAAAGAACGACTTACTCTACTATAAAGGTAGAAAGGGGGAGTGAGGTAGAACACGCTCGTGATCAAACATGCAGCATACTGTACGTTAGAATTACACAAAGGATGATGAAATCATAGGCTTTGTAACACCTCCCCACAAAGAAAAAGAAATTTACAAAGGAAATTTCTTATTACTTTAAAACAATCTGTCTAAAGTCTAGATAAGCAATCTGCAATATCATTTTCTTTCCCCTTGACATGTTGTATGTCTAATGAATACTCCTGAAGAAGTAGACTTCATCTTGTCAATATCTGATTTTTATCTTTAAACTTACTAAGGAATTTCAGTGGGTTATGATCGTTATAAATGACTATGGGGTCAAAACCAGAACACAAATAAAATGAAAAATGCTGTAAACCCAAAATCAAGACCAAAAGCTCTTTCTCAATAGTTGAGTAGTTCTTTTGAGGTGGAGTGAACTTCTTACTGTAATAAGATACAGGGTGTTCAATACCCTGATCATCCTCTTGCAGCAAAACAGCCCCAGCTCCTGTATCACTTGCGTCAACAGCCATCTTAAAAGGCTTAGCAAAATTTGGAGTAGCGAACACTGGCTGACTTAATAGGATAGCTTTAAGTTTGCTGAAAGAGGATTCACAGTTATCGGTCCAGACAAATTTAACTCCCTTTTTCAGTAGGTCTGTAAGTGGTGATACAAGAATTGGAAGTTAAGAACAAATCTCCTGTAATAACCTACCATTCCCAAAAATCTTTGTAGCTCTTTCCTACTTTTAGGTCTGGGAAGATCACTTATAACCTGAACCTTAGCTCCTGGTGGTGCAACATGTCCATCACCAATTACGTACCCAAGGTACTGAACTTTAGCTTGACCAAACTCACACTTTGATAAATTAGCTACAAGATTAGCCTGAACCAAACGCTCAAGAAATTTACTGACATGGCATAGGTGATCTTTGCAGTTGTCACTGAAGATTAATACATCATCAATATAAACAACACACCTTGCCAAACCCTCTGTTACAACATTCATGAGCTTCTGAAAAGTGGCTGGTGCATTCTTCATACCATATGGCATTACAGAACATGAAAAAGTCTTTTCTAGTGTTACAAAACATGAGATCTCCCTAGCACGTTCAGTCATAGGTACTTGCCAGTATCCCTTTAACAAATCAAACTTACTTATGTACCTAGCTTTTCCGATCTTGTCTATGCAATCTTCCACGCGAGGAAGAGGGTAAGTGTCTGTTTTGGTTATCTGCTTAACACGTCTGTAGTCGATGCAAAGCCGCTGTGACCCACCTGGCTTAGGGACTAGAGTGACAGAACTCCACTCGCTCTGACAGGGCTCAATCATCTTGTGGTCCAACAGGTTGCTAAGCTCCTTCTGGATGAGAGGAACTTTCACTGGGTTCACACGGTAATGAGGCAGTTTAATTGGCTTTGCGTCTCCAACATCGACATCCTGCATCAACACAGTGGTTCTTCCTGGAGTGGCACGGAACACTTGCGGGTACTCCTGCAGTAATGCCGAAAACTCCTGCCTTTCCTCGGGAGGTACAGTGCAGACTGGGTTATTTTCGTCCCGCCTGTGATATAACTTCAGCATGTTGATGTGACAAAGTTGCTTGTTCTTTCTATGATCTGGTGTGGCGATGACATAGTTGACATCACTGAGTTTCTTCTCCACGAAATAAGGACCACTTAACTTGGCTTCAAGAGGTTGCCCTTGCACCGGTAGCAGAATCAAAACCTGATCTCCTGGCTGAAAGTGGCGTAACCTGGACTTCTCATCATACCAAGTCTTCATCTTCTCCTGAGCAGCTCCTAAATTCTCTCTCACCAGCTGTAAAGCAGTGGACAGCCGTTCTTTGAACTTCATCACATACTCCAGCAGGTTGACGTCATCTTCCTCCGACAGCCAGCATTCCTTGAGTAGCTTAAAGGGTCCTCTTACTTCATGGCCAAACAGTAGTTCAAAGGGTGAGAAGCCCAGTGAACTATTTGGAGATTCTCTTGCAGCAAATACAACGAATGGAAGACCTTTATCCCAGTCTTTCTGATGTTCCAAACAGTATTTCTTGAGCATCGATTTGAGTGTTTGATGATATCTCTCCAACGCTCCTTGGGTCTGGGGATGTGTACCCCCTCCACAATATGTCTACCCCTGATGTATATATGTCCCCCCCCCAATGCATACATGCCCCCACTAAATTTGCTAGGTCAGCATGCTTTCCCACGCCTGAAGACGGCGTTATTGCATCAATTGATAGCAGACAGCAGAGAAGGGCAGACTATTTTACTGTGAGCTTGTAATAAACTCCTTATCTAGCTGTTTGTACACGGAGTTTCTATTACCAAAGTATTGCAAGTAACAGATGGTAAGCTGAAGACGTGATCTGGGTGATGCCCAACTCTTTCAGAGACTACTTGAAAACATTTGACATGAAATTACTTCCCCAGTCTGACTGTACCTCCTTGGGCAGACCAAACTTTGTGAAGAACCCTAGTATTTCCTTTACCACGTTCTTTACTGAGATATTTCTAAGTGGAATGGCTTCAGGATAATGAGTATCCATATCAATCAGGGTCAACACATAAGAAAATCCTGCAGAAGTCTTAGGAAGAGGGCCCACAATATCCACCAACACACGGGTGAATGGCGCCTCAAAAGGAGGAATGGGAACTAGAGGTGCAACCTTTTCGGTCTGATTACACTTCCCCACAACTTGACAGGTGTGACAAGACTTACAATACCAGGAAACATCCCTGAAGATACCTGGCCAGTAGAAGTGTTTCAAAATGCGTGCCACAGTCTTCCTCGCTCCAAGGTGTCCTGCCAAACTGGAATCATGAGCCACTCTAATGATATCCTGCCTACAAACACGAGGGATGACAACTTGATGTACAACCTCCCATTCACAGTCGGCTGATGCTGTTGGGGGTCTCCACTTTCTCATAAGTACTCCTGACTTTATATAATAACAAGTAGAAGCACCGGCTGACTCTGCCTCACTGCAAGCAGAGTTAACTAGACCTTTCAACTCAGGGTCAGCAACCTGCAACTCAACCAACTCTTGACGAGACAAATTATCAACACTACGGGGTACTGCCTTATCTTATGAGTGGTCCAAATTAGCAAGAAAAGTGTCAGCTAGGATAACATCATCATCATCATTATCCTCTAAGTCACCAGTAACTTTAGACTTAGCCCTAGTGACAGCACATGCAGAGAACACATCAGGGACATCACAATCCTGGGTCGCAGCCACTGGCTCACTGGACAACTGAGGAGCTGGACACACTTGACTTCTACCAATATCATTTACAAGTAAGAAAGTTACACCTGACACTGGGAGTGTCTCAACCAACCCAACCATAACGGAACCATTAAGAAAACCAGACTCTAAATTCACTCTGCACAGAGGGACAGAGAAGTAATTATTCCCTACACCTTAAGATTACAGTTTCATCAGAGGAATTAACATTAGAGCCTAGAACACTGGTCAGCATAAGGGATTGGCAAGCACCTGTATCAAGATATATTTTAACTGATTTCCTGTCATTACTGTCCAGAGGACTGACAGAACCATCAGACAGGAAATTAGCACATAAACTCTTGAGAGTGTCACCCACGTTACTGCTCAAAAGAGGAGCTTCATCATGAGAATTTAATTTACCCCTCAAAGCAGGTTCAGATAACTCAGTTAAAGAATTCTGGGAACTCTCAAGGGTGGACACTAGACCAATTGACTGAATATTTAAAGACTCCTTTTTGTTCACATCACGCTGTCTCCTGAAACATTTCTCCGTAGTATGACCAAGCTTACTACAATAAGTACATTTACTTTTCTGAAATCTAGAAGTGAAGCTGGTATTTACTTCCTGAGAAACATCATCTTTATTCTCTTTCCTGTTACCTGTACTCTGAGTAGAGGCAACGTACTTTCTCTCAGCTTTCCTTTTTTCTTTAGAATATCTCTTGTGAGTGAGAACATATTTATCAGCTAAAACTACAGCATCAGACAAATTATCTATTCTTCTCTCATCAAGATATAGGCTTATATCTTTATTAATACATCTTTTGAAGTCCTCCAGCAAAATCATCTGCTTAAATTTACCAAAATCAGAATCCACATTCTTAAAATTTAACCACTGCTCTAACAGATCTTCTTTGATTTTTGCATACTCAACATGGGATTGCTTATCTTGCTTATAAGTTGTCCTGAATTTTACTCTATAAGCTTCAGGAACAAGTTCATAGGCCTTAAGAATCAGGCTCTTAACTACATCATAATTATCAGATTGATCCTGAGGCAAAGATGCATAAGTTACTTGAGCTTTACCGGTGAGAACAGTTTGAAGGAGTACTGGCCAATACTTTTTGGGCCAATTAAAACCTGTAGCTACCCTCTCAAACAACTGAAAATACTTTGTTAAATCAGATTAATTAAAAGGAGGGACAAGTTTAACATTTTTAGCCACATCAAAATCATCAGAGCTAGGTGATCCAGGTCCACCTTGTTTCATGCGATACTCCTGGTCTGCCTGAATCCTAGCTAGTTCAATTTGTGCCTGAGCCTGTGCCTGTGCCTCCTGAATACGAGCCTGACACTCAGCCTCCTTAGCCTCAGCCTCCTTAGCACGAGCCTGAAAGTCAGCCTCCTTAGCACGAGCCTCCTGCAGGGCTAGCTGTAACTTAGCTAATTCAATCTGCGTTTGCTCATTTGGAAGAGTTATATTAAACAAGCTTTCATTAATCATGTCAACAATTTGATCTTTAGAATGATGAGAGCGAACAGCAATTCCCAATTGTTGAGCAAGAAGCTTAAGTTCATTCTTTGTTCTGTTTTCTACATCACACACTGTTTTGCACATTTGCCAAAAAATCTTTGGCTTCATCAAGCGTAGTAATAGTAGACATCATGAATAAATCACAGTCACAAAATATCAACCAATATCCTTATGATAATATCCTGAATATCCTGATAAGAGGTCACCAAATTTATGTTACGGAACAGAGAGAGATAATGAACACTTTAAGTGAGAATACTAAAAATCTCTACTGTCCCGCAAAGTTCCAGGTTCAAAACAAAAGAGTTAGGTAAAATTACAAGTTAAAGTTTAATGCTCAAACTAACAACTAAACATTCAGGACTCATAAGGATAATGTAATGGCAAAAACAGGTTAAATATATGGTTAACTGCAACAGCCTCTATTAACACGAAATTAGCAAGTGTAAATTTATCTAAGTCAGCCCTGATAAAAATGAGAAAACCGGGTAATGCTCAGTGAATGCAAGATATATTATTACAGATACAAAATATTATTATTAATGGCTGACACCAAAAACACATGAATCACAAAAACCTCACTAGGCCCACGAATTAACACCTTACGCTACACAGCACAAGAAGAAATGTAATAACACTTATACTCAAATTACACAGCTGCTAGATGGCTGGAGACTTCCTGTGCACTCACAAAAATAATAACAACTGTACAGGGGAGGACAGAGATGTGAGCAAAATGAGGAGGAGATCTATGTGGCAATTAATGTAGAGGCTGAGCTCATTATATAGGGGCCGGCAGAGCTTGATACAACTTTTAAGAAGGACGCGCAAATGAAGCCATAGGGGACAAAGAGTTGACAATCCTGCTCTGAACAACAGAAAGAACGACTTACTCTACTATAAGGGTAGAAGGGGGGAGTGAGGTAGAACACGCTCGTGATCAAACATGCAGTATACTGTACGTTAGAATTACACAAAGGATGATGAAATCATAGGCTTTGTAACAATATATATATATATATATATATATATATATATATATATATATATATATATATGGGGTGATGAGAGAAGTAAAAACACTAGTAATGAAGAGAGGGATGGCGTTGGTAATGAGTGATGACGGATGGAATATCTCAAATTTGTTGTACGCTGATGATGCAGTACTGCTTGCAAATACCAGACAAGAACTCGGTAGGCTAGTGCAGAGTTTTGCTGATGTCTGACCGTCGTGCCTTGAGAGTATATATAGAAAAGAGTAAAGTGATGGTTATTGAGAGAGAAGGTGACTTCTAGTGCGATGTTAGAGTGAATGGAGAGAGACTGGAATTGGTGAGAGAGAGTTCAAGTACCTCGGTACAGTGATAGAAAAGAGAGGAATATTTGCAAAAAAAGTTGAAAGTAGAGTGACACAAGGAAGAAAGGTAGCTGGTGCGATGAAGGCCTTGATAAGAAACAGAGGCTTGAGTGTTGCAGCTGCACGAGGCTTACATGAAGGAGTGTTAGTGCCAACTTTAACCTATGGACGTGAGACAGTGGTGTGGCCTGAAAATGAAAAGTCAAGATTAAGAGCAGTGGAGGCGGGACAGCTGAGGAATGTACTGTATGTGAAGTACAGAGGGTAGATAGGATACAAAATAATGTGATTCGTGAAAGTTGTGGGGTGAGAAAGTCGGTGGACATCCGAATCGAAGAGAATGTACTGAGATGGTATGGTCATCTGGAGAGAATAGATAACAATAGAGTGGTCAAAAAGGTATACCTGAGCGAATTTGAAGGAGGGAGGAGGCGAATTAGGCCAAGATGAAGGTGGAGAGATATTGTGGATGAGTGTGTGAAGAAGAGAGGTTTGGAAGTCGGTGAGGCTAGGGAACTAACAAGAGATTGACCTGGTTGGATGAATGTCGTGAGGAGAAGTGCATGATGAGGGATTTGGCACCCCTTTTAACGTGGCAGCGTCCAGATTGACTCAATTGGATACGTTTATGTGAAGCTACAGAACGTGGTAAATGTTTTTGGCGTATACAATAGAGCCAGGATTCCAGGGGCTTGAATGGTGAATGAATGGAAGCGTGGCCTATTGGATTGGGCAGATTTGGGCTGTCTGGACGTTGCTACTCTTCACCCTGCCCTAGGGTGGGAAAGGAGATCCGGATGATGGTGATGATGTTGATGATGATGATGATACACACACACACACACACACACACACACACACAGATATATATATATATGTATATATATATATATATATATATATATGTATATATATTTATATATATATATATATATATATATACAGTATCTCTCTCTCTCTCTCTCTCTCTCTCTCTCTCTCTATATATATATATATATATATATATATATATATATATATATATATATATATATATATCATCATCATCATCATCATCATCCAGACCTCCTTTCCCACCCTAGGGCAGGGTGAGGAGTAGCAATGTCCAGACGCCCCAAATTTGCCCAGTCCAGTAGGCCACGCTTCCATTCTCTCATAATTGAAGCCCCCGGAATCCTAGCTCTATCGGATACGCCAAAAACTTGCACCACGTTCTGTAGCTTCACTTAAGCATATCCAATAGAGTCATTCTGGACGCTGCCACTTTATAAAGGGGTGCCACATCCCCGATCATGCACTTCTCCTCACAACATTCATCCTCCCGTTGTCCCCGCTGCAGAAGGAGGTATCCGCTCTCACTCACTAGTTTTTACACGATTTGAGTGAAATTGAGTGGTTATTCCGTGTGCAAATAATGCATCTGTGTTTACAAGTGTCTTGGAAGTATTATTCCAGTGAAAGTGCAGTGTATGCTAGAGTTTTTGCTGTGTTTTAAGTGTGAAAAGCTCTGTCTGGTTGTGTTTGTTTACGTTTGGCGCCAAATAGGGTGACTGCGGTGGGTGGTTATTGTTCTCGTGGAAGTGAATAGTATTACCCTGTGTAAATTTAGAGCTACGATTGGGTGAGTGTTAACTGTATGTTGTTTCGCCACTAAGAAGAGTTTATAACCCAGTATAACCATTCGGAACTGAGTGGAACTTTTTGTTTTGATTTCTTTGTTCGAGTTGATGTTGCAGGCTATGTGGAATTTTGTAATGTTTTGACTTGTCTTTGTTCAAACTGAGCTTTATTTTCGGGCGATACAGCAGTTCATTGTAATTGTTGTGTATTAACAGTAGTGTGGGAACGATTTCTGTGACGAATTAAGCAGTTTTTGGCAATCAGTTGTGACTGTGGTTGGCGCCGTTGGTAGATGTAAACAACTACAGTCTGGTACAGTATACTTGGTGTATTTAGTGTTATGCATTCCCCTGTGCACAGTGTTGTAAGTACTATTTCCTTAGTTTTTTTTTTTTTTTAAATCAGTGAAACCACTTTATATCCCAGGTTTACAGTTATCCTTACCGGTAACATATAATTGTATTTTCATATGTTGTAACTTTTCAGGTGATAACTTATTTGTTTATTGTAAGAATTTGTTGTGACTTCATTGTTGTTGTATTTCAGGTTGTATAATTTTAGTTCTTCATTCCAGGTAATGGTTAGCTTTCCATTCTTTGTAACAGGTGTATTACTAACCAGTAAGGTAGCTATTCATGTACAGTTCTAAACAGCAACAAGACCCCCACCAGTAAAACCTGTAACCATTGCATAAATTGTCACTGTTCTAGCAGGCTTTGTATGTAACTTATTCTTGTTCCAATATCTCTTCCATGTACTAATCAGTATTATCGGATTCTTTTTCTCTGACAAATCCTCGCAGTTATCTTGCATTTCAGAATGCTGCGGAACATTATTTGCGTAACCTGCTCTGGTAGTTTCACCAGATCCTTTTATACGGACCACACCTTTGTTTGCAGGATGTGCAAACTACGTCAGAGCCTAGAAGGCAAGCTGAATGAGGCTACAAACAAATTTAACAGCCTGACCCGAAAAGTTTATGTGCTGGAGGAATTCATTGCGAGTAATGTCGGACATACTGCAGAGGATAATGTCACTGCTAGGCCAACTGCAGTCCAGGCTGACCATCCTCCTCCTCCTGTAGTTACTTCTCCCCCCACCGTACAGAATAAGTTCCAGCCAGTGCAGAATGGTGCAAGGCTTGCAAGGAAAAGGAACATCATTCCAGTAACAACATACAACAAGTTTCAGATTCTCGCAGAAGTAGAGGAGCCCCATTAGGCACGGGTTGTGGGGGACTCCATCATCCGTGGTCAGTTGGTTGAATTTTGCGGCAGGGCACCCTCTAAACGAAAGCGTTTTTTTTTCCTAGGTGCAGGAGTAGACTACATAACGGAGGCTGTGGATGATGTTTTTGAGAAAGCGGAAAATAACAGCCTAGTTATCATTCATACAGGTACAAATGATGTCGTACGGACCCGATCGAAGGAGCTGATAAAGATGTATAGAAGGATGCTTCGACACTACAAGGAGTAAACTAACAACATCTTAATATCGGGAATACTCCCAAGGATTGGTACAGGGAATGCCTTCTTCAGTAAAGCATTTAGTATAAATAATAGGGTCAGGTCACTTTGCCTGCAGGAAGGAGTTGAGTTCATTGACACATGGAACCAGTTTTACGAGCAGCGAACACTATTTGCGAATGATGGAATACGTTTGAATGCCATTGGTTCTGCCCATCTCGGTCGTTTGCTTAGTGATGCAGTAAGTTTTTTCTGGAGAAAAAACAGCATCAAGGGAGGCAAACGTATTTGTCATACGATCCGATGAATCAATAAGTAATGGAAGCTTGACACATCGGAAATGAAAACACATTAAAGCTCTTCCCGTGAATGCGTGTAGTCTGCATAATAAATTTTCTGATTTAGAGGCTCTTGTCTTTACTGAAGATTATGACGTAATTGGTATAACAGAATCGTGGCTAAATACTGAGCAAAGAGATTTTCTAGCAGAGTTTAATTTACCAGGCTATCACATTTTCAGTAGTGAAAGGAAGAATTGAGGTGGGGGTGGAGTGTTGTTATATATTAAATCAGGATTTCATCCAGTCATAATTACCAAACCATGTATTGAAAACATTGACACTATTTATATTCAGCTTAGGAATGAATCTTGTCATAAAATCACACTTGGGTTAATTTATCATCCACCTGGTCAGCTACTCAACATCTATTTAATGAAATCTACAATCAAATTGCTGAAATATCATGTATGCAAAGCACTGTAGTATTTGGTGATTTTAATTTACCAGTTCCAAAATGGGGAGAAGCGCTATCCTCACACACCAGGTTAGACCTATACACAAACTTGCAGGAAACTTCTCTGTATCAGTTTGTAAATTATCTGACACATGGACCTAACATCCTAGATCTTGTCTTAGCCATATCAGAAAACGTAGTGAGTAATGTTATTGTTGAAGAATTTAGTACAAGTGATCATCGCATAGTTACATGTAACATTAAAATCAATGAAGACAGTGTCAGGGCCAGTTGTGAGAAAGTGCCTGACTTTAAGAGGGCAAATTTTCAGAAATTAAAGTCAATTGTTGGTGCAGGTAACTGGCTTCCTATAGCCGAAACTTTAGATATCAATGACGCAAGGAATTATTTTACAGAAACCCTCAAGAGTGCTGTCAGGTTATGTATTCCAATGTGCAACAGAAGGCCTGCCAAAAATTCTGAACCCAAATGGTGGAATTCCGACATTAAACATTGTCTGGAAGCAAAAAATCTTGCATATAAAAATTATAATACCACAAAGAATCAGTGATAAAAATAAATACGATGCCCTTTGATGGAAAGCCAAAAAATAAGTACAGTAAGAAAAACCTTGAGGCACATATTGCAATTATCAGTAAATCAAATCCCAAAGAATTTTTCAGTTACAGAAATAGCAAAAAGGCAATAACTTCATCAATCGGTCCCTTAATCACAGATAACGGAGAGCACACTGATGATGAAACTATGATGGCAAAATTTCTCAATAATTTCTTTGCGTCAGTATTTACTACAGAAAATATACATACGATTCCTGCTGTTTCCCCCATTCCTGTAGAAGAGGACAACATAATCACTGACATTACAGTTAGTGATTGCGACGTACTACTTGCAATTAGCGAATCAAAAGAGAATAAAACACCGGGACTGGACAAAATATCTCCACATGTTTTGAAGGAACTACAGAATGAAGTTGCAAAGCCTTTATCTGAACTTTTTAACTTATCACTTAAAAGCAGTAAGGTGCCACATGAATGGAAACTTGCTAACGTAACCCCAATATTAAAAAAAGGCAACAGAGCACAGCAAGAAAACTACTGCCCAATTAGTTTAACACTGGTGATTCGCAAATTGCTTGAAACTATTATCAGAGATAAGTAGGTGAAACACTTAGAATCAAACGACCTCATCAAAGATTCTCAACATGGTTTTCGTAATAATCGCTCTTGCCTTACGAATCTGCTGGACTTTTTCAATGATATAGAGAGCATGTATGATGACACCAAATCTGTTGATGTTGTGTACCTCGATTTTCAAAAGGCTTTTGACAAAGTTTCACACAAAAGACTCCTTCAGAAACTAAAGGCACATGGTTTCAGCGGCAGTGTTCTCGGGTGGGTAGAAGATTGGCTTAGCAGACGAAAGCAAAGAGTTGTAATAAATGGAAAAGAGTCAGACTAGATAAACGTTACAAGTGGTGTGCCGCAGGGTTCAGAGTTAGGTCATTTTCTTTTCTTATTATATATCAATGATATTGATGAAGGATTATGTTGTAAAATATCAAATTTAGCTGACGATACTAAAATAGGTAACAGCAGATACAGCACTACAAAGGTAGGCTATTCAGAGAGATCTTGATCGACTGTTTAACTAGGCGCAAGTTTGGCAAATGGCAGTAAAAACGTAAGAGCTAGTTATAGCATGAATAATGTCCAACTTGATATGGTAACCCATGAAAGACTTAGGAGTTACAATATGAAACGATTTGAAACCAAGCAAACAATGCACAGAAGCTGAGAAGAAAGCCAATAAATTGATTGGATTCATAGGTAGAGCATTTGAATATAAATCAGATATTATTGTCCTCACTTTGTGTAATTCTTTAGTACGCCCGCAGTTGGAATACTGCGTTCAGTTTTGGTCACCGTATTATAAAAAGGATATGGAAAAGCTTGAAAGAGTGCAGCAAAGGATGACAAAGATGATACCTAGACTGAGAAATAAACTATACGAGGAATATTTAGAAGCCCTGAATCTATTTACCCTAACTAAACGGAGGTTACGAGGAGATCTAATTCAAGTATTCAAAATAGTCAAAGGACATGATAACATGGCTATTGATTAATACTTCACAGTTGATCACTCGAATTATACTAGAGGCAATGGGCATAAAATAATTGGCTAACGATTCCAGTTGCATGAAGCTAAGCATTTCTTTTTCAGTAGACTTGTAAATATATGGAATAAATTGCCCTCTAATGTAGTAAATTCTAATACAGTACTGACCTTTAAAGGTTGCCTCGATAAGTATTTGTCGTCAAACCCCCAGCTTAATATGTTTACTCCTGAATAAAACACTTGTGTATGTATATTTTTTTATTTTTTATTTTTTTTTATTTTCTTTTATTGTTTTTAGAGCCTGGATCAATTTATTGAATGCAAATATAGTATATGCACAGACTAGGATCTGTACAGATAGCCCTGAGTTAAAGGTCACTACCCGTACTTTCGACCTGTGAGGGGCTGTGGATCACTGAGGGTCCTTGTTAGTCAAGTGATCACCATTGGGATTTTTTTTAATGTACCAGGGGTCACTGCTTCAGGAGGTGACTTGTGTGCTTGTCCCGCATGGGAACGCTCCTAGTTTCAGTGGAATGAACGGAGCTGGTGCCTGACTGACTGCTGCCTACCTCAATAGCCCCAGGCAAGGCTGCCGCACCACCCCTGAACATCCACACTTTGCTGTGCAATTTCCACGCTGTGTCCGCACACACACCGTTAACTCAGTGTAACCATACATGGTGTTATGCATTATTTATTTATTTGATTATTCATTTTACTTTACTATTTTCTCTTCCAGGTTATTCATACTGGTAGCTTATAGATAAAGCATTATAGAAAGTAACTTTTCCTTTTCAGTCTTTCCTATGAAATTTCCATGTCAGTTTTTCCATGCTGCATGGTAGTTTTTCTCACTTTTTCATACAAGTTTTAACTGGAGGGTTTGGAGGTGGGGGGACCCTTCTTGCTTTACTGTCCTTATTCTTCAGCATGTAGAGTTAGATCTCGTAGTCATAGTCTACCCTGTAACAAACAGCCTCGAAAGGACCATAAGGTCTGTTGCTGTTTGCTTTCCTTTGTACTCCTTTGATATTTTGTCAGTTCCCTAGCCCACCGACTTCCAAACCTTTCTTCCTCACGCACATGTCAACCATATCCCTCCACCTTCTCCTTGGCCTACCTCGCCTCTTCCCTCCTTCAGATTCGCTTGGATATACTTTTTTTTTTTTTTTTTCACCATTTTATTGTTATCCATTCTCTCCACATGACTATACCACCTGAGTACACTCTCCTCGATTCTGGTGTCCACAGACTTCATCACTCCACATCATTCACGAATCACATTATTTCGTATCCTAAACACCCTCTGTACTTTACATACCTTCCTCAGCAGTCCCATCTCCACTGCTCTCACCCTTGATTTTTTATTATCATGCCCCACCATAGTCTCACATCCGTATGTTAAAGTTGGCACTAACACTCCTTCATGTAGGCCTCGTGCAGCTGCAACACTCAAGCCTCTGTTTCTTATGAAGGACTTCATTGCACCAGCTACTTTTCTTTCTTGTGTCACTCTACTTTCCACTTCTTTTCCACATTTTCCTCTCTTTTCTATCACTGTACCCAGATATTTGAACTCTCACCAATTCCAGTCTCTCTCCATTCACACTAACATCGCGCTGGGAGTCACGTTCTCTCTCAATAACCATCACTTTACTCTTTTCTACATTTATTCTCAAGGCACGACGCTCACAGGCATCAGCAAAACTCAACGCTAGTCTACCAAGTTCTTGTCCGGTATTTGCAACTAGTACTGCACCATCAAATTTGGGATATTCCATCCATCACTAATCATTACCAGTGCCATCCACCCTCTCAATTACTCATGTTTTTACTTCTCTCATCACCCCATCCATATATATATATATATATATATATATATATATATATATATATATATATATATATATATATATATATATATATATATATATATATATATTGAACAACCATGGGGACATCACACAACCCTGTTGCACGCCCACAGTGATCGTGAATCATTCACTTAGATGCCCATTTACCTCTCATGCTCCACTACCCTCAGAAAAACTCTTGACGGCACGTAACAGCAAACCATCTTCACCGTACAGGCGCAAAACCTTCCACAATCCTGCTCTGTCTACTTTGTCGTATGCTTTTTCCAGATCCACTTATGCCATAAACACCTTATAGTCCTTCTCACAAGCCTTCTCCACTATCTGTCTCACTGAAACCATTTGATCCACACATCCTCTCCCACTCTTAAAGCCACCATGTTCATCACTCACCAGGACTTCTGATATCTCTCTTACTTTCACTGTAATAATTTTTCCATATACCTTCCCTACCACACTCAATAAACTCATGCCATGATAATTCTTGCACTCACTTCGCTCACCTTTATTTTTGTACAGGGGTTACAATCACAGCCTTTTTCCACTCTCCTGGCACAGTTTCACTCATCCATGCCTTCTTACATATCTCCAACAGGCACTTCATTCTGCTCTCTCCACTACACTTAATCATCTCAGCATATACCTCATCAACGCCATCTGCGTTCCATTGTTCAGCCGTTTCACAGCGTTCTTCACCTGTGGAGTGCCACGTTTCTTATCACTGCATTCCTTTTCTGCACATCGCGAGTAATGTCGGACACACTTGGAAGAGATACTAAAAAATGCAATGAATCTTATGAAAAAGAGGAGTTCAAAAATGTATGGATAAAAAGATGCCTAACACAAGAGGAACTGGAATTACTGAAAGAGAAAAGGGAGGAAGCAAAAACAAAAAATGAGGGAAGATCAGAAGAGGAGAAGAAGAAATTTTTTTACAAAGTAATAGGATTGCAGGTACGAAAGTGGTACACAAACAGGATGGAAGAAAAAGGAGGAAGGTAGTAGAATCATGTCATGACAAGTATATAAACAAGATGATAAAGTTGATGTACTCAAATGCGGATGAAATGGTATCTAAATTACTAGAGATGAATGATTATGTCAGAGAAAATGAACCACAAATAATATGCCTAACTGAAACAAAATTAACACCAAGGATATCCAATGACATACTAAACTTAGAGGAATACAATATATGGAGACGAGACAGAAATTTAAAAAAAGGAGGAGGAATTATAATATTAACTAAGAAAAATCTAAAAGTCAAGGAAATAAAACTAGATATACCATCACAAGTAGAACTGATTGCAGTAGAGATCGACACATCTGAAGGTAAAGTTCTTGTAGCCAATTTGTACATGCCACCCAGATCAAACACATGGGAAAGAGACGAATATGAGGACCTGGCAGAGAGTACAATTCAGAGTATAAGATCATTGCTACATAAAATGGAAGAGAAATCGGAAAGAATTATACTAACTGGGGACTTCAATACAAATATAAATTGGAATACTCTAGATATAAATAGCCAAGAAAGCTGTTGGGACCAAAAGCTCCTCGATCTCGTACAAGAGTTTTTCTTAACGCAACATGTGAGGGAAACCACCAGAAAAAGAGGAATTGATGTACCTTCAGTGCTAGATCTAATATTTACTAGGCAAGAAAATGATATTGACAGTTTAATATATCACCCTCCACTCGGCAAAAGCGATCATGCAGTACTAAATTATAACTTCAGGATACCATATGACATAGTAAACAGCAATGACAGTTACCAAAAGAGCCTAAACTATAAAAAGGGAAATTATCAAGACCTAAAGAAGTATTTCTTAGAAGTTGATTGGGAAAATGAGCTTAGAGGACAAGATTTAAACGCTGTATATAAAAATTTTTGTGAATTTTATGAAATAGGAGTCCAGAAGTACATCCCACAGCACAAAGAATCAGATAAGAAAATACAGAAATGGTTCAATACAGAATGTAAAAAATCAAAAGAAAGAAGAGATTTGTTGTGGAATAGATACAGAAGACACAATAGTGAAAGGGCGTATAATAATTACAAACAGGCAAGAAACAACTATACAAGAATAAGGAGGGAAGCCCAAAAACAGTTTGAGGAGGATATAATAAATAAAAGTAGTGATCAACCAAAGCTGTTTTACAGCTATATCAGAAGCAAAACCAAAGTAAAAGATATAATACAATCCATTACGGACGAGGGAATCACTTATACACAAGAGAAAGATATCTGTGAGGCACTAAATAAGAATTTCCAATTAGTATTTACAGAAGAAAAACATTTTGAGAGGGACTATGTGGAACACGCATGTCCACACATACTACCAGATATACAAATAGCAGAAAAAGTAATACAGGAGGAGTTAAGTAGATTAGACAGAGGAAAAGCAAGTGGTCCTGATGAAATTCCATGTTGGGTATTACGAGAATGTGCAAAGGAGTTAAGTAAACCATTATTTATAATTTTCAAGAAATCCTTGAGTCAAGGTTAACAACCTGATATTTGGAAAAAAAGCAAATATTGTCCCCTTATTCAAGAAAGGAAATAGACAAAATCCACTCAACTACCGACCAGTATCACTGACCAGTGTTGTAAGCAAGATATTAGAAAAACTTATAAGAAAAGCTTGGGTAAATCATCTAGAAGAATACAGTATGATAACAGAAAGACGGTTTGGTTTCAGAAAAGGAAAATCATGTGTTACTAATCTGTTGAGCTACTATGACAGAGTAACAAACATAATACAGGAAAGGGAAGGATGGGTGGACAGTATCTATTTAGATTTCAAGAAAGCTTTTGACACAGTACCACACCAAAGACTTTTATGGAAACTGTACCATCAAGGAGGAATTCGAGGCAAACTGTTTTGTTGGATGCAAGACTTTCTCATAAAATGAGAAATGAGAACAGTACTATGAGGAAACTACTCATCATGGAAAGAAGTGACTAGTGGAGTACCACAGGGTTCAGTGCTGGCACCAATCATGTTTTTAGTGTATATAAATGATATAAACAGTAACACTGGAAATGAGAGCTATCTGAATATGTTTGCAGATGATGCAAAAATACAAAGGAGAATTACTAACACAGACTCTTGCAAAGAGCTACAAGAAGAATTAAATAAACTTCATGAATGGAGTAGTATATGGCAAATGGAATTCAATGTGCACAAGTGTCATGTAATCAAGTTTGGTAAAAGTGGAAAAAGACCTGATTGGGATTATAAGTTAGGAAATAAAACCCTATACACATCAGAAAGAGAGAAAGACCTAGGTGTGATTATCAATAACAGACTATCTCCGGCTGACCACATCAGCGAGAAGGTACGGAACATGTATACACTGCTTGCAAATATGAGAATAGCATTCACATACATAAATGAAGACATGCTAAGAAGGATAATAACATCATTCATTAGACCAACCCTGGAATATGCATCAGTAGTCTGGAGTCCTCATCTCAAAAAGCATATAGACAAGATTGAAAAAGTTCAAAGGGCCGCTACAAGATGGATACCAAGCTTAAGGGACCTAAGCTACGAAGACTAAATAAACTGAATCTACCAACACTCCAGGAGAGAAGGAAAAGAGGTCACATGATAATGCTATATAAGTGCATATCAGGAAAGGAGAAAATAGACATAAATGATTACTTAACATATGGAGAAGCATCAGCAAGAGGACACTGCAGAAAACTGCATAAGAAGAGAGGTGATAAAGACGTAAGGAAATTCAGTTTCCCAAACAGAGCAATTGATCAATAGAATGCACTACCGATTGAAATAGTGTGTGCCATATAATTCACAAATTTAAGGATATGTACGATAAATATGGTTTAAGACACGGGACAGTACGAGCTTGACTCATTCCTGTAAAGATACAATTAGGTAAGAACAATTAGGTAAGAACACTGCAGAGGACAATGTCACTGTTAGGCCAACTGCAGTCCAGGTTGACCATCCTCCTCCTGCTGTAGTTACTTCTCCCGCCACCGTACAGAATAAGTTTCAGCCAGTGCGGAATGGTGCAAGGCTTGTAAGGAAAAGAAGCATCATTCCAGTAACAACATACAACAAGTTTCAGATTCTCACAGAAGTAGAGGAAGAGCCCCATGAGGCACGGGTTGTGGGGGACTCTATCATCCGTGGTCAGTTGGTGGAATTTTGCGGCCTGGCACCCTCTAAACGAAAGCGTTTTTGTATTCCAGGTGCAGAAGTAGATGACGTAACAGGCTGTGGATGACACTTTTGAGAATGCGGAAAATAACAGCCTTGTTATCATTCATACAGGTACCAACGACGTCATGCGAACCCGATCAGAGGGGCTGATGGAGAAGTACAGGAAGATGATCCAACGCTACAAGGAGAAAACTAACCATATTTTAATTTCAGGCATACTGCCAAGGATTAATGCAGGGAATGCCTTCTTCAGCAGAGCATTTAGTATTAATAACAGAGTCAAGTCACTTTGCTTACAGGAAGGAGTTCAGTTCATCGACACGTGGAACCAATTTTACGAGCAGTGTACACTGTTTACGAATGATGGACTACACTTGAGTGCCGTTGGTTCTGCCCGTCTCAGTCGTTTGCTTAATGATGTCGTAAGTTTTTTCTGGAGAAAAAACAAGCATCACGGGAGGCAAACGTAGATGTCATACGATCTACGATCTGATAAATCAATAAATAATGGAAGCTCCCAACATCAGAAAAGAAAGCACATTAAAGCAATCCTTGCAAATGCTCGTAGTCTACGTGATAAATTTTCTGATTTAGAGGCCCTTGCCTTTACTGAAGATTATGATGTAATTGGAGTAACAGAAACGTGGCTAAATACTGAGCAGAGAGATTTTCTAGCAGAGTTTAATTTACCAGGCTATCACATTTTCAGGTGTGAAAGGAAGAATCGAGCAGGGGGCGGCGTGTTGTTATATGTTAAATCAGGATTTCATCCAGTCAAAATTACCAAGCCATGTATTGAAAACATCGACACTATTTATATTCTGCTTAGAAATGAATATTGTCATAAAATCACTCTTGGGTTAATTTATCGTCCACCTGGCCAGCCACTCAACATCGATAATGAAATCTACAATCAAATTGCCGAACTATCTTGTATGCAAAGCACTGTAATATTTGGTGACTTTAATTTACCAGTTCCAAAATGGGAAGAAGCCCTATCCTCACACACAGGGTCAGACCTATATACAAATTTGCAATAAAGTTCTTTGTATCAAATTGTAAATTATCCCACACGTGGAGCTAACATCCTAGATCTTGTCTTAGCTACATCAGAAAATGTAGTGAGTAATGTTATTGTAGGAGAAGAATTTAGTACAAGTGATCAACACATAGTTACATTTAACATTAAATTCAGTGAAGACAGTGTCAAGGCCAGTTGTGAGAAAGTGCCCGACTTTAAGATAGCAAATTTTAAGAAATTAAAGGCAATTCCAGGTACAGCTGACTGGCATCCCATTGTCGAAACTTTAGATATCAATGATGCGTGGAGTTACTTTACAGAAACTCTCAACAGTGCCATCAAATTATGTATTCCTATGTGCAACAGAAAGCCCGCAAAAAATTCTAAACCCAAATGGTGGAACTCCAACATTAAACATTGTATAGAAGCAAAAAATCTTACATATAAGAATTATAATACCACAGAGTCAAAGTGATAAAAATAAATACGATGCCCTTCGACGAAAAGTCAAAAAATTAATTAAATGCAGTAAGAAAAACCTTGAGACACATATTGCAAGTATCAGTAAATCAAATCCCAAAGAATTTTTCAGTTACATAAGAAGCAAAAAGGTAATAACTCCATCAATCGGTCCCTTAGTCACAGATAACGGAGAGCACACTGATGATGAAACTATGATGGCGAAAATTCTTAATACTTTCTTCGCGTCAGTATTTACAACAGAAAATATACATACAATTCCTACTGTTTCCCCCATTCCTATAGAAGAGGGCAACATAATCACTGACATTACAGTCAGCGATCACGACGTACTGCTTCCAATAAACAGATTAAAAGAGACTAAAGCACCAGGACCCGGACAACTTTTTAGTTTATCACTTAAGAGCAGTAAGGTGCCACATGAATGGAAGCTTGCTAACGTAACCCCAATATTCAAAAAGGGCAACAGAGCCCAAGCAGAAAACTACCACCTAATTAGTTTAACATCGGTGGTTTGCAAATTGATTGAAACTATTATCAGAGACAAGTTTGTAAAACACTTAGAAACAAACAATCTCATAAATGATTCGCAACATGGTTTTCGTAATAATCGCTCTTGCCTCACGAATCTGCTGGACTTTTTCAATGATATACTGAACATGTATGACCAGACTAAATCTGGTCATACATGTTCCACACATACATGTTCCACACAAAAGACTCCTTCAGAAGCTAAAGGCACATGGTTTCAGCAGCAATGTTCTCGGGTGGGTAGAAGATTGGCTTAGCAGACGAAAGCAAAGAGTTGTAATAAATGGAAAAGAGTCAGACTGGATAAACGTTACAAGTGGAGTGCCGCAGGGTTCAGTGTTAGGTCCTATTCTTTTCTTAATATTTGTGAATGATATTGACGAAGGATTGTGTTGTAAGATTTCAAAATTTGCTGATGATACTAAAATAGGTAACAGAGCAGATACAGCACTACAAAGACAGGCAATTCAGAGTGATCTTGATCAACTGTTTAACTGGGCCCAAGTCTGGCAAAAGGATTTCAATATTAATAAATGCAAAGTGTTACACATTGGCAGTAAAAATGTAAGAGCAAGTTATAGCATGAATAATGTCCAGCTTGATAGGGTAAACCATGAAAAAGACTTAGGAGTTATAATAACAAATGATTTGAAACCAAGCAAACAATGTACAGAAGCGGTGAAAAAAGCCAACAAATTGATTGGGTTCATAGGCAGAGCATTTGAATAGAAATCCGATAATATCGTCCTCACTTTGTATAATTCCTTAGTACGCCTGCACTTGAAGTATTGCGTTCAGTTTCGGTCACTGTATTATAAAAAGGATATGGAAAAGATTGAAAGAGTGCAGCGAAGGATGACAAAGATGATACCTAGATTGAGAAATAAACCGTATGAGGAACGTTTAGAAGCCCTTAATCTCTTTACCCTAACAAAACAGAGGATACGAGGAGATTTAATTCAAGTATTCAAGATATTCAAAGGACATGATAACATGGCTGTTGATAAATACTTCACAGTTGATCACTCGAACAACACTAGGGGCATGGGCATAAAATAATTGGCAAACGATTCCAGTCGCATGAAGCTAAGCATTTCTTCTTCAATAGAGTTGTAAATATATGGAATAAATTGCCCTCCAACGTAATAGATTGTAATACAGTACAAACCTTTAAAGATCGCCTGGATAAGTATTTGGCATACAACCCCCAGCTTAATATGTTTACTTCTGAATAAAACACTTGTGTATGTATAATTTTCTGTTTTATTTTATTTTAGTTTTTTAGAGCCTGGATCAATTCCCGATGTCACTAACTAAGGAAAAACTGCCACTCTTCACCAGATTATTTAATTTTCAACATCAAAGTCGGTCTACTAAACTCCGTTCATTTTATGTGCCCTCTGTGTCACTAAAAGGAAGGGAGAAATTATAACAACATTATTTTAGTCACTGCAACAAGGATGAGAGGCTGTATTATAGTCAAAGAAAATAAAGAAATGGTGGGCTGAGTCTACCATCTCGGTTTGGGGACGGTTATTATTCTTTCCTTCCTTAAATATCAATATGCTTTATTTTACATCCATTTCATGTATTTGTCAATCAAAACAAAAATAAACAGTGTTATGAGAAACATATAACGATTCTCTATTGAGAAATATTAGCATGATACGGCTGAAGATCGTACGTTAGGATTATAAACAATAACAAACTCACGTGTGTCTACTGCCCCGCTGGACCTGCTGTACAAAGATCATGAAAAACCGTTACAGAAAAAAATGGACAGTGCCGAGACTGAAGTATTTCCTGAAGTCTAGAGGAATACCCTGTTCAGTGTACACCACTGGCGTGTTATTTTGACTTTTTGTACGGTATTTTGGAGCCCTCGGCATCGTCGGATTTCGGCCGGAGGTCTCGCCTCTGCACGATTTCGGCTTGAAACATTGTACAATTTTCATATGAAAAACTTTGTAGATTTTCTTCAGCATTTAGGAGATGAAGCATTGTTCTTTTAGAAAGCTAAATTATATGGGTTTCAAAAAAAATTTGCACCTAGAGACTTGTAAATATGTGATGAATGCTGTCACACCCGGTGTGCTTTCACGGCTTCTATAGTAATGTTTTCCTGGATTTACCGCATTAAAGCATATCTAGGAAATTAGTATGACTACAAAAGAATAGTATCATGAAGAGCTTACGTACGGTATATCATTAAATATCACGGGAGAGATTTTTAAAGATATGCGATTTCTGTGGTCTCTGCATGAGTAGCCCGACTTCCATATTGAACTAGCTGGTGATCAATGGCAACTCTTGAGTTAGTGACGGTGGGAATTTATTAAATGCAAATATAGTATATGCATAGACTAGGATATGCACAGATAGCCCTGAGTTAACGGTCACTACTCATACTTTCGACCTGTGACGGGCTGTGGATCACTGAGGGTCCCTGTTAGTTACGAGGCCATCCTCGGGATTTTTTTTATGTACCAGGGGTCCCTGCTTCAGGACGTGACTTGTTTGCTTGTCCCTCATGGGAAAGTTCCTAGTCCCAGTGGAATGGATAGAGCTGGGGCCTGATTGACTGCTGCCTACCTTAATAGCGCCAGGCAAAGCTGCCACACCACCCCTGAATATCCACACTGTGCATGGTGCAATTTCCACATTGTGTCCGCATACGCCCCATCAACTCAACGTACCCGTACAGCAACATGCATTAGTTATTTATTCGATTACTCATTGTACCTTACTACTTTCTCTTTCAGGTTATTCATACTGGTAGCTTATAGATAATGTATTATAGAATGAAGCTTTTCCTTTTCAGTCTTTCCTATGAAATTTCCATGTCAGTTTTTCCATGCTGCGTGGTGGTTTTTCTCACTTTTTCTTGCCAGTTTTGGCTGGAGGGTTTGGAGGCGGGGGGAGCCTTCTTGCTTTACTATCCTTATCCTTCAGCATGTAGAAATAGATCTTGTAGTCATAGTCTACTCTGTACCAAACAGCCTCGAAAGGACCATAAGGTCTGTTGCTCTTTGCTTTCCATTGTACTCTTTTATACCAATCATGTTTACAGCGGCTTTGCTTTCTCTATTCCCATTCATCAGGCTTTCAAAATATTCTTTCCATTTGGTCCTTACTTCATCCCATTGGGTTAACGATCTACCATTTACATCCTTCGCGCTTTCACATTTCTTTCTGCTGTCACTTCTACATTTCCGCATCTCTTTGCAGAATAACTTCCTATTTTCAGAGTTATTTGCATTCATTTTTTATCCGAGATCATCACTTACCTCCTTCATTTTCCTCTTCATTAGTCTCTTTACTTGATTCTTGCTCTCAGTATATTCAGTTCTTATTTTAATTGAATCCCTGTCCTGTAACCACTCTAGTCACTTCTTCCTCTTTTCCTCCAGTGCTTTCATGACCTCTTCATCCCACCATGTCCTGCCTTTTTTCTTTGTTGTTACTCTTGCCACACCACACACCACTTTAGCATTCCTAACTAAGCAATCCCTATATGCATTCCACAGGCTGTCCAGATCCTTTTCATTCCAATTCCTTGGTTCTGACTACTCCCCCGCTTTGGTCCTGTAAGCATCTGCCATTTCTTTGACCCTCAGCTTCTCAACTTTCAGTCTTTCTCCTTGACTGTTCCTCTGTCTCCTGGTCCACCTCACTCCTTTCAGCTTGATCTTGCATCCCACAGTCATATATATATATATATATATATATATATATATATATATATATATATATATATATATATATATATATATATATACATATATATATATGGAGCCTCTGTGGTACAGTGGTAGAGTGTGCGTTTCGCACGATGATGGACGAGGGTTCGCCTCCCGCCAGAGTTATAAAAACTTTGGGAATCGTTCACCGAGCCACTTGCTACTTTGGCGGACATAAGGGGTGCTGTGGTTGAACCAGTGTCGTATACTAGTATGCTTGCACCCGATCGGCTTAAGGCGGACCGATTACACTTGGTTCACAGACTACACACACATCCACTACAACACTACAATTACACTTACAAACACTTCTCACCCTACATACAGTCTCTACCAGACAGCCTAAGCCACTTGGTAGAGATACATTGGCTTGTATCGTCCCTGCTTCGGTAGGGATAGGCCGGTCCTGCAGTGGACCTCAACGGCTGATGATATATATATATATATATATATATATATATATATATATATATATATATCATTTCATCTCAGCCGTTTGAATGTCCATTACAGGACCGGCCTATCCCTACCGAAGTGGGGACTATACAGCCAATGTATATTTACCAAGTGGCTTAGGCTGTCTAGTAGAGATTGTATGTAGGGTGAGAAGTGCTTGTAAGTGTAATTAGTGTTGTAGTGGCTTTGGATGTGTGTGTAGTCTGTGAACCAAGTGTAATCGGCCCGCGCAAGCCGACTGCGTGCAAGCATACTTTATAGTATGTGACACTGGTTCAATCACAGCACCCCTTGTGTCCGCTGATGCAGTACGTGGCCAGAAGAATGCTCCCAAAGTTTATTACCCTGGCGGGACGCGAACCCTCATTCTTCAGTGTACGAACACGCACACTTTACCACTGTACCACAGGGGCTTCTTATATATATATATATATATATATATATATATATATATATATATATATATATATAATATAATATAATATAATATAATATATATGTATATATATGAGGAGCATATGGAGTTACATGGAGAGGCAGACTGATAAATAAGTGAAGGAGCGTTGTGGTGTGGATGTGGATGTGCTAGAAAGCGTTAGGAGAAATCCGCTAAGGTGGTTTGGCCATGCAGAGAGGATGAAGAGCGTGAGACCAACAAGAAAAATATATGTGAGTGAGGTGGAGGAGGGGAAAGGGAGGGGAAAGCCGACGATGAGTGGGAAGGTATATGGGAGAGGGGATGTGAACTGGGGTGATGGCAGTGAAATGGAGATGGACAGGGCGACATGGAGGCGATTTGTTTGTAGTAGCCTTTGATGGATTAAGGCGGCTGGAATTATATATATATATATATATATATATATATATATATATATATATATATATATATATATATATATATATATATATGTAAAGTGGTAAAGTGTGCGTTTTCGCACACTGGAGAGCGAGGCTTCGCGCCCCGCCAGGGTAAAAAACTTTGAGAGCGTTCTCCTGGCCACGTACTGCTTGGCGGACATAAGAGGTGCTGCGGTTGAACCAGTGTTGCCTACTATAAATGTATGTTTGCACCCAGTCGGCTTGAGCGGGCCGATTACATTTGTTTCACAGACTACACACACATCCAAAGCCACTCCAACACAACAATTGCACTTACATGCACTTCTCACCCTTCATACAGTCTCTATCAAACAGCCTAAGCCACTTGGTAGAGATACATTGGCTGTATCGTCCCACTTCGGTTGGGATAGGCCGGTCCTGCAGTGGATACTCAAAACGGCTGATTATGATGATGATATACTGTATACCAGTATATATATATATTGCATTACGGATGAGAGTCCATTGTACATGTTCTGTGATATCAAAGCCATCTCTTCCTTTCTTTCACTATTTCTGAGGTTTTTATATTCCGTGAGTGAGCTGACCCCCAAAGAATAATGACTGGGAAATTGTATGTAGTGGATCCACTTCATAGTAACCAGACCAGTTCCCCTGGGATACTTTATTCAAATCATTCTCCTACTTCTGATCTTTTTATTTTTGGTAGGGGGCTGACCCTCCCTAGAATCATGGAGTGGAGTCTTGCTCCCCAAATATCGATGTATGCAGCTTCTTGTGCATTCAGAAAAAAAAAAAAAACAGTGCATAACTAATCCTACGATAAGTATGCCTATTTAGTTGAAATCCATGTGCTCACTCTCCTTTATTTGTGATCGTCCTTATTTTTGGAAGGGGGGCTGATCCCTCCAAATTCACCGGGTGTTCACTCTTTCCTAATATCGCATTACGTATGAGATTCCATTGCACAACATGTACCAAGATATCAGAGTCATATCTGGCCTTCTTTCACTACTTTTGAGAATGTTTAATTAGGTGACGGGGCCTAAAACCCCTAAAAGTTAAGGTTGAAAAACTGTATATAATGGAAAACCTTTCCAGTAACTGAATGAACTCTTGGAAAGTTTCATTTAAATATTTCACTCATTTATGATGATTTTTAATTTTGGAAGGGATCTGATCCCCCCCCCCCCGTATCACTGAGGGAGGGGTTTACGCACCCCAAGTATCGCATTACGGATGAAAGTCCTTTATACTACATATGCCAAGATATCAAAGCCATAGCTTTACTCCTTCCCTTGTTTTGTATCCTTTATAAGTTTTGCAGAGGGGCTGACCCCCGCCCCTAAACATAATGGCGAAATTTTGTATGAAGTGGAGGACGTGTGCAGATAATCAACTGACCTGAGAAGTTTCACTGAAATCTAGTAGCTCATTTTCTTTCATTTCTGATCATTTATATTTTTCGAGGGGGGGATGACCCCTATGAATCACTGGGGGGAGGGGGTCACGCTCCCCAAATATCGCATTTCAAATATGAGTCCGTTGTGCAACATAATTATACTGCAGTATCATAGCCATATCTGCCTTCTTTTCATTATTTCTGAGATTTTTTTTATTTGGCTAATGGGGTTAACCCCTCCCATAAATCATGGTTGGAAAACTATATAATGGAAGACCGTTCTTTGAACATGACGAACTCGTCTGGGAAATTTCATTCAAATACTGTACATAAAATGGCCTAGGATATAAAGCACCCACCCACCCACACACACACACACACACACACACACACACACACACACACACACACAAAGTCTGAGTATACCGCTACGGTAGAGGGCGCTTTGCCGGAAGCTATACCATTGTGCCTCGCTGGATTGATAATAATAATAATAATAATAATAATAATAATAATGATGATAAAAATAATAATAATAATAATAATAATAATAATAATAATTATTATTATTATTATTATTATTATCATTACTATTGTTATTTATTAACAATAGTAATGATGATAATTCTTATAATGATGACGATGATGAAAATGGTCGAGTCGGTAGAAGCGTGGTTTGCTATCCCAAATGGTCGCGGGTTTGATTGCTGGTTGATGTAGGAAACTATTTAATTTTGTGCATTTCGTTAAAGCAGATCTTACTGATCTACCTTGTGATCCAATAATATGTAAAATCACCCCCACCAAAACTAATACATTACTCCTGTATGAAACAGCCATAACATGAATTCAATATGGATGGTGGGTGTTAGCGCAAATGTGGTGACATATGGAAGGTATATGGTATGTAGGACTGTTGAGCGTCAGGGAACGGGTTGTTAACCCTATGTTAGATTTGAACGCATGAAATAAAACTAAGTAAAACACTACTGATACCATTGTTATAACATTACAGTGAACAGTAATTGTGTCATGGGCGATCTCTCCTAAGCTGAATAAATCGTTCAGGGGTAGCTATGATAAACTACAAAAATGTCATCATCGTTAAACCCTTTATTCCTCCTTCAGGGTTCACCCCACTCACTGTATAACTACATTCTATTTTTACCAGCCGCGATAGCGAAGCTGCTGTTTTTTTCAGTGTGTCTGTCAGTCTGTGTGTCTGTTGGCACGATAAATTCGCAACCGTTCAAGATATCACAGAGTTTTTACAGGTGTGAAGTGGGGATGAAAATCTCCGACGAGTTCGAATTTGGTGAAAGTAGGCCAAGGTCTGTGTGTCTGTTAGCACGATAATTTCGCAACCGCTCAAGATATCATCACAAAATTTTACAGGTGTGTAGTAGGAATAAAATTTCTCCTACGAGTTCAAAATTGGTGAAAGTAGGTCAAGGTCAAGGCCATTTTTCGAGCCGCGCTAAATATGTATCGGCTCGCGACTGGTGTGATTCTCCCCTTGGAGGGGGGGGCTCTATTCCTTCCTGCTATCTCTAAGTTATTTATTTTCTGTTGTTTTACTAATAGCCAAATGATCTACACAGTAAGTAACAGTAATTGCCTGCTTACTGACCATGTTCACTGAAAAAACATCTATCGGATGTTCTTTTCCTAACACGTGAAAGTAAAATGAAATGAGTCGCGTTAGACTCAGTTTTCTAAGATTTCACGTGAGAAGCCCCTCGGATCCCCTGTCACAAGTTGTGGGTGAAGTTTGGGGATGGGCAGGGAAGAGCAGAAGGAGGGCAGGAGTGAAGGAATACAGTATGGAACAGAGGTTGTATATGCTAGGCGAGATGAATCAGTGAGGAGTGCAGAGTATAGTTATTAAAGTGGATGGAATAGTAAAGAACCGGGTTTTCATGATGGTAATGATGGTGGTGAAATCTGAGTGCGGGAAGCTGTTAAAATGTAAAGTGAAAGAATAACGAGAGATGTAACAAAATGAAGGAAAGAAAGGAAGGTAGACTAAGGAAGTGAATTTCGAGACAGGCAAAGGGTAAAGATGAGTCAAAAACAAAATTAAGATTCCAACTGAGAGAGAGAGAGAGAGACTGTTTTGGTGGAATGGCAGTGGGATTTATCATCCATCAACTCGTTAGTCCACTCCATTTCGTACGAATAACAGCGTCACACAAATCAAAATATTAGTATAACAGTGTCACACAGATCGAAATAGTACTATACCACACTGTCACACAGATCAAAATATTACTATAATATGACCCTCTTCTTGAACCCAAGCCTCTCGTTTACTGTGAAGGACAAGAAAGTATTTAACAATGCGATAATGATGATGGTGGGTTTGTGGTGGTGGCGATGTTATGGCGGTGGTTGTAGTGATGGTGGGGTTATGATGGTGGTGGTGAAGGGGATGAAATGGTAATGGGGTTGCTCAGGCTGTAATAGTGGTGGTGGTGGGGTTGTGATTGTAGCAGTGTTAGGTTCTGGTAGTCTTAATGGCTGTGGCGATGGAGTCTAAACTGCCTAATAAGTCAGGTACAGTACTTGGGGTTCTGAGCGTTTGTAAGTCTAGTGGAATTAGGCAGTTGTCTTAATGACTTGTGCATATATCTGAATACGGTAGAGGATTTTTTTTTATCATGTAATGGCGTCATTAAAGCACGTAATCGCATTTATTATAATGGCGTCATTAAAGCACGTAATCGCATTTATTTCAAAGCACGATGGCGTAACCTCGATGTACAATAACCCACAAGGACTATTGTAAGGCTAACTTTTTTATTTTTATTTTTTTTATGTGTCCGACTCTGGGCATAGGCTTCACAGCCTGCTATCAAGGCCCAGCAGTCCTCCTACATACCATACACCTCTACATGTCACCACCTCGGCGCTAACACCCACCGTCCATATTGAATACATGCTAGGGCTGTCTCATACAGGACTGGTGTATTGGTATTAGCGGGGGTATTTTTACGACATGTCGGCGGGTCTTCTGGTAGATCAGTAAAGCCTGATTTAATGAAATTCAAATCCTTAAACTGTTCCCTGCCCCAGCCGGGTTTTGAACCTGGGCCCGTTAGGACCGCACGCCACCTCTCTACCGGTTGAGCCACCGCCTCCCCCATTAACGTGATACCGTTAAGTCGAGCTAAATATTATATTTCAGTGCAAATATTAAATTAAGGAAGCCAGAAATAACTGCAGGGTATTCATCATATCGATATGTCCTCAAAACTGCGAATAAATCAGTGCCTCATTTTCGTGTAACTAAATTATAACATCACTATGCCAAACATCCTACTATTCGATTTTGTTTTCACCGTGCACAAATAAATAAATAAATAAATAAATAAAATTAAATAGAATACTGTACCTCAGTTCAGTACGTTGAGTAATCCTATCCTGAGCACCACTGTCAGTGCGTAACAAGAATGAAATACATTTGTCACGTCAAAACAAGGATTATTGGATATGCCGGTAACATTTAAATTACGGGAAGCCAACGAAAAGCTGAAAAATACCGTCAGAAGGAAGCAAGCGTAAAAAGTTCTTATTTATCATATTTTAAACCGTTGAACAATAAGTGGTTTCTAAATTATACATCAGAGCAAGAAAAATAGAAACACTTAAAGGACATCCCAAGTATATACGCAACCTTTCCTTATCTACTTCCTGGAAGGAGGGTAAATAACCGTGCTGTACAAATTTCTACTGAGTCCTTTCGTATAAAAGGCGGAGGGCCCCGGAGCGTGAAATTAAATTCTGCTTTTTGTACATACAATACTCTCTCTCTCTCTCTCTCTCTCTCTCTCTCTCTCTCTCTCTCTTTCTCACACACACACACACACACACACACATAAAAGATGTCTAACACAAGAGGAACTGGAATTACTGAAAGAGAAAAGGGAGGAAGCAAAAACAAAAAATGAGGGAAGATCAGAAGAGGACAAGAAGAAATTTTTTTACAAAGTAATAGGATTGCAGGTACGAAAGTGGTACACAAACAGGATGGAAGAAAAAGGAGGAAGGTAGTAGAACCATGTCAGGACAAGTATATAAACAAGATGATAAAGTTGATGTACTCAAATGTGGATGGAATGGTATCTAAATTACTAGAGATGAATGATTAGCCTATGTCAGAGAAAATGAACCACAAGTAATATGCCTAACTGAAACAAAATTAATACCAAGGATATCAAATGACATACTAAGAGGAATACAATATATGGAAAAGAGACAGATATTTAAAAAAAGGAGGAGGAATTATAATATTAACTAAGAAAAATCTAAAAGTCAAAGAAATAAAACTAGATATACCATCACAAGTAGAACTGATTGCAGTAGAGATCGACACATCTGAAGGTAAAGTTATTGTAGCAAATTTGTACATGCCACCCAGATCAAACACATGGGAAAGAGACGAATATGAGGACCTGGCAGAGAGTACAATTCAGAGTGTAAGATCATTGCTACATAAAATGGAAGAGAAATCGGAAAGAATTATACTAACTGGGGACTTCAATACAAATATAAATTTGAATACTCTAGATATAAATAGCCAAGAAAGCTGTTGGGACCAAAAGCTCCTGGATCTCGTACAAGAGTTTTTCTTAACGCAACATGTGAGGGAAACCACCAGAAAAAGAGGACGATGTACCTTCAGTGCTAGATCTAATATTTACAAGGCAAGAAAATGATATTGACAGTTTAATATATCACCCTCCACTCGGCAAAAGCGATCATGCAGTACTAAACTATAACTTCAGGATAGCATATGACATAGTAAACAGCAATGATAGTTACAAAAAGAACCTAAACTATAAAAAGGGAAATTATCAAGACCTAAAGAAGTATTTCTTAGAAGTTGATTGGGAAAATGAGCTTAGAGGACAAGATTTAAATGCTGTATATTAAATTTTTTGTGAATTTTATGAAATAGGAGTTCAGAAGTACATCCCACAGCACAAAGAAGCAGATAAGAAAATACAGAAATGGTTCAATACAATGTAAAAAACCAAAAGAAAGAAGAGATTTGTTGTGGAATAGATACAGAAGACACAATAGTGAAAGGGCGTACAATAATTACAAACAGGCAAGAAACGACTATACAAGAATAAGGAGGGAAGCCCAAAAACAGTTTGAGGAGGATATAATAAATAAAAGTAGTGATCAACCAAAGCTGTTTTACAGCTATATCAGAAGCAAAACTAAAGTAAAAGATAAAATACAATCCATTACGGACGAGGGAATCACTTATACACAAGAGAAAGATATTTGTGAAGCACTAAATAAGAATTTTCAATTAGTTTTTACAGAAGAACAAAATTTTGAGAGGGACTATGTGGAACACGCATGTCCACACATACTACCAGATATACAAATAGCAGAAAAAGTAATACAGGAGGAGTTAAGTAGATTAGACAGAGGAAAAGCAAGTGGTCCTGATGAAATTTCATGTTGGGTATTACGAGAATGTGCAAAGGAGTTATGTAAACCATTATTTTTAATTTTCAAGAAATCCTTGAGTCAAGGTAAACTACCTGATATTTGGAAAAAAGCAAATATTGTCCCCTTATTCAAGAAAGGAAATAGACAAAATCCACTCAACTACCGACCAGTATCACTGACCAGTATTGTAAGCAAGGTATTAGAAAAACTTATAAGAAAAGCTTGGGTAAATCATCTAGAAGAACACAGTATGATAAAAGAAAAACAGTTTGGTTTCAGAAAAGGAAAATCATGTGTTACTAATCTGTTAAGCTACTATGACAGAGTAACAAACACAATACAGGAAAGGGAAGGATGGGTGGACAGTATCTATTTAGATTTCAAGAAAGCTTTTGACACAGTACCACACCAAAGACTTTTATGGAAACTGTACCATCAAGGAGGAATTCGAGGCAAACTGTTTTGTTGGATGCAAGACTTTCTCATAAAAAGAGAAATGAGGACAGTACTAAGAGGAAACTACTCATCATGGAAAGAAGTGACTAGTGGAGTACCACAGGGTTCAGTGCTGGCACCAATCATGTTTTTAGTGTATATAAATGATATAAACAGTAACACTGGAAATGAGAGCTATCTGAATATGTTTGCAGATGATGCAAAAATACAAAGGAGAATTACTAACACAGACTCTTGTAAAGAGCTACAAGAAGAATTAAATAAACTTCATGAATGGAGTAGTACATGGCAAATGGAATTCAATGTGGACAAGTGTCATGTAATCAAGTTTCGTAAAAGTGGAAAAAGACCTGATTGGGATTATAAGTTAGGAAATAAAACCCTATACACATCAGAAAGAGAGAAAGACCTAGGTGTGATTATCAATAACAGACTATCTCCGGCTGACCACATCAGCGAGAAGGTACGGAACATGTATACACTGCTTGCAAATATGAGAATAGCATTCACATACATAAATGAAGACATGCTAAGAAGGATAATAACATCATTCATTAGACCAACCCTGGAATATGCATCAGTAGTCTGGAATCCTCATCTCAAAAAGCACATAGACAAGATTGAAAAAGTTCAAAGGGCCGCTACACGATGGATACCAAGCTTAAGGGACCTTAGCTTCGAAGAATGACTAAATAAACTGAATCTACCAACACTCCAGGAGAGAAGGAAAAGAGGTGACATGATAATGCTATATAAATGCATATCAGGGAAGGAGAAAATAGACATAAATGATTACTTAACATATGGAGAAGCATCAGCAAGAGGACACTGCAAAAAACTGCATAAGAAGAGAGGTGATAAAGACGTAAGGAAATTCAGTTTCCCAAACAGAGCAATTGATCAATGGAATGCACTACCGAATGAAATAGTGTGTGCCAAAACAATTCACAAATTTAAGGATATGTACGATAAATATGGTTTAAGACACGGGACAGTACGAGCTTGACTCATTCCTGTAAAGATACAATTAGGTAAGAACAATTAGGTAAGAACACACACACACACACATACACACACAAAACCCTTTTCCCTCTATAAGATTTCACTGACTTCACGGGTATAGAATGAGATTTCTCATTTCGAAGCGAAGCCAGTGACATTTCGTTTTCCTACTTCTATATTCAAACCTCTAATATTAAGGAAATAAATAGGGAAACTTACAATATGGTTATGATACTGTGGTAACTTACCGGCCATGACAAATAGGTGACTTAATATGTTTAACAGTAATAGCGGCACAGCTGCTATGTGTTATTGCCAAGCTCCGAACTTTCTCGGTGGCAAAACTCAGCTGCAGTCGCGGGAGGAGGCAGGTTGGTTCTTTTCAAACTGATTTTGATTCAGTTAGCAAATTTTAGTGTTTCCTTTGTCATTCAGAAATGAATTCAAAGTAAAAGTAAATAATACGATAATATTTCGTGATAAGGCTCATTATTCTATCAGTAAGAAGAATAATTATCTCAGCCAGTCAGCAACGAGTAGAGCTGGAAGTGGGCAGGGCATCACAAGGGGGCGGGGCACAAGAGAATCAGGGTAACGCGACCGGTATAGTGGAGAAGTGAGAAAAAAGTGAGCAGATGGAGAGAACACTTTAAGGAATTCTTGAACATGGAGAATGAAAGTAATGCAAGTATAAGTGGCTGAGGAATGGCTAGGAGAAGGAGGGATGGGAGAAGAGAGGAAGAAATCAGTAGAATGGAAGTTGTGGAAGCAATGAAGAAAGTTAAAATGGGGAAAGCCCAAGGGATTGATGGAGTGTGTGGTGATATGCCTTAGCATGGGGTAGAGATAGTAGTAGAATGGATGTGGAAGATGTGCAGACTGGCCTAGGAGGAAGGTAGAGTCCCGGAGGATTGGAAGTCAGGTATTCCCCTGTTCAAAGGAAAAAGGGAAAAGAAGTGTGATAATCATAGTGGCATTTGTCTTCGTAGTGTAATATGAAAAGTATATGGTAGGATACTTATTGACAGAGTTAGGGAAATAACAGAGGAATTAGTTGGTGAAGAACAGGGAGGTTTTAGGGAGGGAAGAGGTTGTGTAGATCAGATATTCGTTCTTAGATCTTTAGTGGAAAAGTTTCTAGAGAAGGGAAAGAAATTGTATGCGGCCATCATGGAATTGGAGAAAGCATATGACAGGGTGGATAGACAAGGATTGTGGAAAGTAATAAGAATATATGGAGTACATGGGAAGTTGTTGAAGGCTGTGAAGAGTATGTATGAGGGTGCTAAGGCTGCAGTGCGTGTAGATAGTGAACCGAGTGAATTTTTCTATTTGATGGTTGGGTTGAAACAAGGAAATGTCATGTCTCCATGGTTGTTCAATCTGTACATGGATGGGGTTATAAAAGAGATACAAGGTATGGCAGTGGATGTTTGAGTGGCCCTAGTGAGAGAGGGCAGTGTTTGGAAACTACCTGTACTGTTGTTTGCAGATGATACTGTGTTGTTAAGTGAAGACGAAGGGAGCTGCAAGGCTTGGTGGATGCGTTTGGGAGAGTGTGTAAGAAATGGAATCTAAAGGTGATTGTAGGGAAGAGTAAAGTTGTAGTCTTCAAGAGAAGTGAAGTCAGTGAATGTACAGTGAGGCTGGAGAGGAGGAAATGGAAAATGTGAGTGAGTTAAAGTACTTGGGTAGCGTGATGAGTAAGGATGGAAGTTTAGAGGGTGAAGAGCTTGAAAGGGTGCAACAGGGAAGAAAGGTTGCTGGTTCCTTGAAGGTAGTGATAAGAAACAGGGAAGTGAGCATGGAAGTGAAAAAGCTACTACATGACAGTACTGTGATACCAACTCTATCGTATGGAAGTGAATCTTGGACCTCGTTGGAGGGACAGAAGTTCAGAGTGAGAGCAGTGGAAATGAGTTATATGAGAGAAGCATGTGGAGTCACATGGAGAGACAGACTGACAAATGAGGAAGTGAAGGAGCGTTGTGGTGTGGAGGTGGACGTGACAGGAAGCGTTAGGAGAGACACATGGAGGTGGTTTGGACATATGGGGTGGATGAAGAGCGAGAGACTGACGAGGAGAGTGTATGTGAATGAGGTATAAGCGGGGAGAGGGAGAGGGAGGCCAAAGATGAGATGGAGCGATGGAGTGGAGAGATATATGAGAGAGGGGAGTGTGAGCTGGGGGCAGGGCAACGAAATGGCGGGGGACAGGGAGACATGGAGGCGATTTGTTTCTGGCCACCCCTTACGGGATTAAAAAGATAGATCGTTAGTTTATTATTATTATTATTATTATTATTATTATTATTATTATCATCGTCATTATTTACATAACCCGTTCAACCTTTGCAATGCATTTTCGTGAACACCACACAAACCGTTTTCAGATCCTATATACTGCATCTGCTTTACGGATTTGGGCACCAAAGATTAAAACTAGACGTAATTAGCTGCTATTTGTATAGCAGGCAAAGAGGCAGGAAACCAGATGACTAACTGTAAAAGTATTTCAAGCAAAAAGACAGGAACCTGAAAATAAAATACAAAAAACACACCAGAGAATTTCAGCGAAAATTATCCATCATTGAGGCCCTCACAATTCCTGAGTCTGTCCCACAGACTGTAGGGGAAAAAGAAGTTGAAAAATGAATAATAAACGAATTGGAAGTTAGTGAAAAGGAAGATACATAAAAAGTGAGGAATTTCATCAGCCATAGCGCCGGCCTTAGGACCGCCTCAGGATGAAAATTAACACCAAAGCAAAGATGAACAACATCTATAGTCTAAAGGCCACGTAGTGTTGGAAAATTTTGGATCTATGTGACAACCTTCAAAATTATATCCCATAATTTTATTTTACTTGTATTATTTTTTCCATATCCATTGAAGATGGCATGGCAATTATGTCGAAACGCCTGGTCTCTAAAACAAAGATGCTGTTCGTCTCCATTTTGGTGCTTAGTGTTTATCCTATAAAGAGCATCGCTGTTTGAAAACATGATGACTGGTGTGATACTGTGCAGTATTCACGCTATCTTGTTCGGCTTTGCAACACACCTTCCTTGCCAAAAAAAAAAAAGAAAAAAAAAAGAAAAGAAATCCATATGATTACGAGTGACGAGTTGAAAGGAAGGACGGGAATGGAACGTATTGGTGTTGTGAAAAACGAGGAGTAGACTGAGATGGTTTGGACATATTGAGGGGATGGGGGATGACAGTTGGATTCAGATGAGAAGTGTGAACGTCCGGGGTAGAGCTGCGAGAGGCGGACCGAAAAAAACCTGGGACGATATCATAGAATGTGACCTCAGGGATAAGGGACTGAATAGAGGGGCTACCAGAGATCGAACAGCCTGAGGAGACACCACTGGGTGACCAAAGTATGCAAGCATATTCGAACTTTTATAAACTATAAGATGTGACATGTTATTGTTTTCCTCTCTTATCTGTGCTGTTGCCCAGCCTGTGTTGACATTCCATTTTTTGTATTTGAAACAGTACGTACGATGTTCACTTAAGGAACATTTTTTTTTTCTTTAGAGGAAGAGTGATATTCAGAACGTACCCCTCTGCCAAAGGGACCGAGAACGAAACAGAAAGAGGTGTATGTGGTGAGAACAGTACATGTGAGAAGTGACGTTTAATATTGGTTTTATTTGTCTGTCCAGGTTTATGAAGCTTTTCCCATATTCTGTATCTGTATATCAATATGTCATTCCATATCAGGGTTACTACAAGGGATAGTGACTGCCAGAATTAACCCTGCTCCATGCTGGCGAAGTACGGATGGGGAATGGGTGTTTGTAAGAAAAGCTGAACATGTTCAAATAGTAGTGTTATATTGACTACGTTTATTTGTCAGAAATTGTATACGTCATCGGTAGAACCGAAAGGGTGCGGGTATAATTATGTAATCATATAATCTCTAAGTTTGTGGTCAAATTCAAGATTTGGGGCACACTCAGTACGAGATGAGTATAATAACCACCCAATTACTGCAGATCTTAGCCAAATTATGAAGATAATTATATATACCAGACAAGTGAATATTGTCAATATTTGTGTATCTTAGATAAGAAGATTCTGTTTCGTTACCAAAGCAAATTAGAGCATGTCCATGTTTTGAGATATAAATAATTCCAAGAGATTATTATCGTACCATAAAAAGAAGAATATATGAAAAGGAAGAAGTGGCAGGGAGTCTCTTGAGCTCACACTATTACAGCGTACTGTCCATATAAAGAAAAAGACATGGTAGTGCAGTCATTAGAGGATTCCACACGATTCTTTGAAATGCACGTATTCATATTGGTTATAAACTTTAAACATCTGTGTGGCATCACTGGTGTTAATGTGACTCAATTTTTTACGTTAGAAGGACAAATACAACAGAAATTTGGGTGTATAGGCTAAAACACACTGTGGAAGTTTGGTCATGCTCAGCAAATGAAGAGTGTGAACCCAGCTAGAAACGTGTATGAGTGTTCATGGAACATGAACAGAGGAAGGAAAAACAAATAAAATAGCAAAATAATCCATACACCAGATCACATGTATCCTCCATTCATGTAAAATCCGTAACAGTTGGACTTGAGCTACTGTATGTTCAGGCGTGGGGGGGGGGGGAGGGTGGAAGTATTCAGGGGATGCTAGTTCCAAAGAGATGCTGTTCGGGGAACAAAAGAATTCTGATAGGCAGAAGTTCTACAATATGGCAGTGAGACAATCCAATCATGAGCGCTACCAGATGCCCGTGTAACACGAGGAAAAGCGGCAAGAGGTGGGACAATGGACGCAATTTCATCTGGGCATTTGTCATAAAAGTATTTGTAAAATAATGCAAGGGAGGCAACATTCCGTCTCACTTGTAAGAGAGGTAATTCATTTGTACTTGGTCGGTTATTATTAATTCTTAGCTTTGTTCTGAATTTTGTTCAGTTGTTTTAGTGCAACCTCTCCACATCCACTCCACAAGGGTGAGCAACATTCAAGCTAAGAGCGCACATGGCTCTTGTAAATTATAGCTAACTGTTCGTACGGATTCTCTACAATAATCCAATTTACTTACATGCAGTTCTAGCAAGTGATCACATATGAAAGGTCCAACTGAGGGTATTGTTAAGTGAAGCACCGAGAATTTCCATACTTTTAGAGATAGGAATATTGGTTGCATTGAAGGTAGTATAGAAATAAGACAATAACGGTCTGTTATTTGGATATATCTGGTTTTCCTAGCATCAGATGATATAATGTTATGTTGTCCCCATTCAGTGATCTCAGATAGGTCTTGATTTATGGAGATTGCTGTACTGAGGTGGGAGTTAGAGATATCAGGCTTTGTGAATGGGTGTTTAAGTGCGAAGGAACTGTGAAACGATGAGTCATCTGCATATGAGACAAGAGATCATGGATATGAATTAGGCCCAGGGTAGGGACAGGAGGGATGGAAATGCCTGAAGATCCGTTTGCTGAAGCCACCTATGACAAGTTGGAAAACAAGATATCAACAAACGTAACGACGACGAGAAAATAGTGATTAACTGACAAGCGAAGGGAAAATATGTATATGGGAAGGAAAAAAGGAAGAAAGAGGAACTGCAACAGTAGCATGCAGAAATGAGAACGTAGAACTAACGATAAAGGGGTGGTAAAGAAGAGCGAGGGGAGGTAAAGACGGGAAGCAGGAGTAAGAGATGATAAAATGAAATGTAAATGGATGGATGGGGAAAAGAAAAAAAAAAGTCATTATAAATGGAAAAGAGAGGATGAGAGAAAGAAAGGGAAAATTCTGGGCAGCAGACAAATGAAAAAGGAGAATGAGTTACAAGTAGAGAAGGTGGTGAGTGAGGACAAGAAAGCAGAACTGTGTTCTATGCAGTATGAGAAGGAGAGGGGAAAGAAGGGCGAAAGAAAGACTGAAGATATAGAGGTGATGAACGTGAAGGAAGTACAGAACATTACATGATTAAGAGCCATACTGGTGCGTGTATATGAAGCTACAAAGGACAGTATTATTAGTGATATTTTGCATATTTTGGCCAACTCCATCCTGCCCTTCTTGTTAGGCTAGTCACGTTTTCTTTCTTTCTCGTATTCTTTCTTGTTCGATTGTGGCAGGCATTTCTACCCTTCAGAATTAACCGATTCCGACCAAACCTGGACACAGTGACAAGCTTATGACCTATACTCGGTTTCACGTAGTCTGACCCACTGATTTTGCCAGCCGAGGATAGGTGGATTTAGTAATACTGCGCGATGCACTCGGGCGGTGATTGGTGGACTTCCGTTGTGTTTGAATGTGCACCAAATTGACTTTGTATTCCAACCACGGCCTTCATTGATTTGTACAATGCCGAAATATATAGATACAAATTAAAACAATGATATCTTAATGATAAATATGTGCCTTCTCAATACTAGAGATAAACCTGAACGACAGAGATAACAAAACTAAGTAAAGTCGAGACTGGACCCACACGAAAAAAGCGACTGTGACGGGAATTCAGACGTTTATAGCAAGGTGGTTCCGAGGTCCTGCGAAGACTCGAATGTTTTTCCTACCACTACTGAGTCAGCAACCAACCACTTTCAATCGAACAGCTGAACTGAGAAAACACGAGAGGAGAAGTAGCAGTTGAGAAGGCAACACGTCTGCGGACTTTCTATCCAGCGTCACTTCATCTCTATTTTCAATCCGGCAGCTGAAGATCCACCATGGCAGCCAAGGTTGTGGGGCACGTGAAATGGTACAACGTTCGGAAGGGCTACGGCTTCCTGATTCGCCGTGATTCAGGGGGGGAAGTGTTCCTCCACCGCTCCTCCATCGTGGCCCCCAACCCTGCCCATCCTGTGCCTTCGGTTTCTGCTGGCGAGGTGGTGGAGTTTGTGGTGGAAGAGGATGCTAAGGGCCCTGCAGCTGCTTTCGTCACCGGCCCTGCAGGCCAGGCAGTGCGGGGCTCTCTCCACGCCCTCCCCCGTCGTAGACGTCGTCGTCAGCTTCCACCTGCTGCTCCTGCCTCCTTCCCTACCTCCTCTGCCTCTACCATCATAGCCATGTGTGTGGAGGTTGCCAAGGCTTTCTCGGGGGGAGATCTGGCAGTTTTTGCCCAGCGCCTGCCCGTCATCTTCCAAGCCAACGGGCTCCCTGCCATCTCTATCCCCGAGTCTTTTTCCTCCACACCCGTGGTGCAGAGGAGGCCTGGGAGGAGGGCTGCTCGACGTCATCCTGGGCCATCTGCAACCCCCACCTCCTTGGTCCCGAGGGTGCTGCAGCTGCAGCCCTCTACTCCACCGACGAGGATACAGCTGTCGGGCCGTGCAGTCTCCCGCCGGTCTGCTTCTCAGCCTCTCTCAGAGGTGCCCATGGAGGTGGGGGATGTCACACATTCTTCGCCATCTGAAGTTGCGGCTCCTGTTTCTTGTGCACCTCCACCACCAGAGGACCAGACACCAGCGAGCCTCAAGCCTCCACCACCACCACCACCACCACCAGAGGACCAGGAACCAGCGAGCCCTAAGCCTTCCCGTTCGTCACGACACATCTCTTGGGACGACTTTGCCTCCCTTCCACAGCTGGGCCTCGAGATCTTCGAGGACCAGCTGGTCCATTACAAGGACCTGGCATCGGAAGAGCCTGACGAGCAGGAATTTACTAAGGGGGACTTCCGGCGAGCTTTGCTCTCCTTCAACGAGCTGCGCCGGGGGTCCCTCCAGGCTGTTACCGACCCCGAGGAGTGTCGTATCATCTCCTACACCCTCGGGGTCGTGAAGTCCCACCTTTCCGCTGGTCCTGACTCGGACTCGGACTCTGGATCCCGTTCCTCGACGGTGTAGTACCCAGTTTTTCCGCTACTGCCTTTTTGTCACTGCCTCCCTGCAGCCTCAGCCATCTAGTTCCTGCAACAGCCTGCCTGCCCTACTTCTGCTTCTTGTACCTATTGTGGACTGTGGGTGCATCTGTATGTGTATGTATATTCAGTGTGTGTATATTGTAACTGTTTGGCTTAATGGCCATATTAAGGCCGATAGCCATTAAAAAAAAAAAAAAAAAAAAAAAAAACACTACTACACAGTGTCACAGTCTACAGTCTACACCATGCCCTTCATTACCTCATCTGCTAATATACAACCTTACCCTAGATACGCTTAGCTTCTAATAATTATGATTTGTGTGAGCACACACACACACACACACACACACTTCACTGGGGTCAATACATGCTATTCTCAAAATATATATAGTGTACATACAGATTTTCATTACCTTCATATGTAACAGTAGCTTTAAAAATCTGCATTTGTTTGTATTCCCAGTCAGATTCAATTAAATTATTTCTTACATGGATAAGTTTGGTGTTTGATTTTCCCATTTTCGTATCATGAGACAGACATACATACAGACAGACGGACACCCTATCCCTGGCCACCGTGCACCGTCTCCTTAGGCATGTATCTCTGTCCCCTCGACAGAGAGCCGGGAAAGTAATGGATTACATCACTGTAGGACTAACCGAATTTTTGTTGATGGTGGAAGAAAGGAAAGTAAGATAAAAGCAAACCCCATGAGAAAATAACAGTTTAACTCTGCTGCTGTAATAAAACCGCGTGCAGTGTGAACGAAATCAAACATAATGAAATGAACTTAAATAAATCAGTCGCTGACTCTTGTCCGTATGCGTCCAGTCGCGACTTTACTTAGTTTTTGTTATCACTGTCGTTCAGGTTTATCTCTGGTAATTTAAGAGGCACATATTTATCATTAAAGATATCATTGTTTTAATTTGTATCTATATATTCCGGTATCTTACAAATCAATGAGGGCCTTGGTTGGAATACAAAGTCAATTTGGTGCACGTTCAAACACAACGGAAATCTACTAATCACTGCCCGAGTGCATCGCGCAGTGTTTTCCAAATCTACCTATCCTCGGCTGGCAAAATCAGTGTGTCAGACTACGTGAAACCGAGTATAGTTGTGCCCACAAGTTTTTGGTGGCTAGGCAACAACTCGTTGCCTAGCAAATGACCAAAAACCAACTTTTTTCTTACTTTTCACGTTTTGAGCTGTTGAAGCATTATTAATGGGCGTAGAAAGCTCTGATTATCTTAGACTTAAGCTTGACGCCATTCCCTATCGGAAGTGTGCCATTCATTTTCCTCACTCTCTTCTAGTTGTCGAGTGGCAACCCTGTGAAGATTGGTCTCAGCATCCCCGGCAACCAGCACCGGTTTCCCCTAGTTCCCCAGTGGCTAGATGAAATTGAATGAAAGTTTGCATGCTTATGGACATTGACTGATACTGCAACTTTCTATTGAACACCTATGTGCTGCATTGGCCAGGTCAGGGGTCAAAGGTCATCAAAAGAAAAAATAGTGAAAATAGCTAAAATCATACCTATGCTCGCTTAAAATGCTAAGGTTCCAAAGATTATTAAGCCAAGGCCGTGATTCTCTGGGTGAAATGTTGCACTGGAGTACCCCCATACAAAAATGACATTTAGTGTCGAAACTCACTTTCAGTTGCTGGGAGGGCCACCTAGAAGTTGTACCTCTGGTGGGCCATTCAGCGAATTTCAATTCCCTAGCTCCGCAGGTGGTGGATGGAATGGAATGAAACTTTACATGCTTATAGATGTTAATGAATACTACAAGTGTGCTTCGTGCATGCATGACCTATAACCGTCAAGTCAGGGGTCAAAGGTCATCAAGTACTGAAAGTATGAAAAGCGCTAAAATTACGACCTTGCTTGCACGAAATGCTAATGCCCCGAAGATTATAAAACCAGCGTCATGATTTTGAGTGGAATGTTGCACTGGAGTACCTCCATATGGAAATGACTTCTAGTGTCTAAACTCACTTCCGGTCGCTGACAAAACTTGGCGGGCTTACAGCTGGCTATCATCGCCTATCGGCTTATCACATTAATATTCTCTTGTATTTAATCATCATCTTTACCCACACCGGTTGGAGGAGGTAGGGTCCAGTGAGCTTGAAGAGAAATCGATAGCATGAGATGCTAATTAAATTTCCCCTGTTGAATGTGTCACGCTCACATTCGCTCACCATTCATGCCTCCGGAATCTTGGCTCTGCCTCATAGATTAAAGAAAAAAAACTTATTTCGCACGTAACTTCAAATTCACTTACCTGGCACCTATGTTACTTAGGGATTAATAACATGCAGGAGAAAAATAATACTGCAAAATACTGAGAACTAGAACACTTATCCAGCCGTAATGGCACTCTGTATGGTTGTAGAGAAACTGTAGCTCATCCCGTTTGCTTTTTTTTTTGTTAAAAAGTCATGAGTGTGTGGTGTTGTGCTCTAAGTGTGTGAACCTTCTGCTCTGGAGTGACCTGAGAAAGAGAGCAATCACTGCCCTGTGGTATTAAATGTGCACCAACAGCTGCCTGTGGTATGCGTCTTAGACAGAGCCAATACACTGTAAGCGGATTGTGACGGCAAAGTGGCGCACAACAATACGAGACTGCACATTATGTAGATGTGGCCGCATATATAGAGCGTATGTATGATATACACCATAAAATATTACAAAATACTAGCTCCAACGTCAGCCACACCTCGTATGGCTCCAGGCACATGGAAAGTTAGTGATAAAACAACGAATAAAGAGGAATGGGCATCGTGACGAGGTTGGTAATAAAGATCCAAGTGTATTAACTGAATATGCAGAAGTAATGTACGAAGATATTGGTTAAAGGAATACAGAAAAACGATGGCATGAGAAAAAACAATTATAGTAAAACAAATTTAAGAATGAGAGAGTAGTTGCTAATCAAACACTAATGTGAATATGTGTGGACTGAGCAATAATTTAAGATAATGGTGAAGAAAAAGTATCACAGTGAATATATATATATATATATATATATATATATATATATATATATATATATATATATATATATATATATATATATATATATATATATATATATATATATATATATATATATATATATATATATATATATATATATTTGAAAAAGGCAATTAATATAGATATAAATATGTGTAAAGGGGATTATTTATCCTTTATAGAAAATAAGTGTTAAAGAAGAAATCTGTTTATTGATTTATTATCCTGAGTACAAAAATACATTCATTGATGTTTAGTTAATCACATATATTGAAATACTTTTTATCAGCTCTAATAACAAATTTTTGCCCTTGAACTTTCACTATACCACTCTAGGTATTTTGGGTCATGAATTATTTGTTGCTAAAATGTTTAGTTTCTGTTACGCAAATGTAAAATGCAGTATAGTGCCACAAGGGGATGCCTCGACACCCCCACAAGGAGCCCATAGTGGAGCAACGACAGCGCGCAGTGATTTGAAGCGACAATGGCATAAGTCCGCCCGGGCTGCGCGCCCCTATAACCCGGAGCTTGCCTGCCGCCACCATAGCAGGAATACCAGACTACCTTCCAAGCGAGCCTTCCCCAACCAGCTTCGGGGTGGAGCTGTTTCTCCAGCTCCTGCCAGCACCCCTGAGACGGCCTGTAGCCGCTCAACCCTCCTGAAGGAGATGGCCTGTAGCCGCTCTGAGGGAGATAAGGAGACGGTCTGTAGCCACTCTGAAGGTGTCTTCCTCGAGACGGCCTGTAACCGCTCAACCCTACTGAAGGAGACGGCCTGTAGCTGCTCAACCCTCCTGAAGGAGACGGCCTGTAGCTGCTCAACCCTCCTGAAGGAGACAGCCTGTAGCCGCTCAACTCTCCTGAAGGAGATGGCCTGTAGCTGCTCTGAGGGAAATAAGGAGACTGCCTGTAGCCGCTCCCGCCTTTGTCAGGAGACGGCCTGTAACTGATCTGAAGGTGCCTTCCTCGAGACAGCCTGTAGCTGCTCAACCCTCCTGAAGGAGATGGCCTGTAGGTGCTCTGAGGGAAATTAGGAGACTTCCTGTAGACACTCCATTCTTCATCAGGAGACGGCTTGTAGCCGCTCCGAAGGTGCCCTTCTCGAGATGGCCTGTAGCCGCTCAACCCCCCTGAAGGAGATGGCCTGTAGCCGCTCTGAGGGGAATCTGGAGTCAGCCTGTAGCCGCTCCCACCTTCGTCAGGAGATGGCCTGCAGCCGCTCCCGCCTTCGTCAGGAGACAGCCTGTAGCCGCTCTGAAGGTGCCCTTCTCGAGACAGCCAGTAGCCGCTGCGAAGGTTCCCTTATCGAGACGGCCTGTAGCTGCTCAACCCTCCTGAAGGAGACGGCAAGTAGCCGCTCTGAGGGGAATCAGGAGACGGCTTGTAGCTGCTCTGAAGATGCCCTTGGGTCTGCTGGTAGCTGCTCCCTCCCCCAGGCCACGGCTAGTAGCCAAGCCTTGGTGATGGCCGGTAGCCGTGCCCCTAGAAGGCCATGGCAAGTAGACGGGCCCTACGGCAGGAGACGGCATGTAGCCACTCCTCCGTCAGAAGGTGACGCCTGTTCTTCTGTCCACGACCCAGAGGGAGTCCCGAGCCTAGAAGAGTACTGGAGAGGCCTCGTGGTCTCCCCCAGCCTCTGCTCCCTGCAAACGGCTCTGGAGAGAGCCCACCTGACGGACCCCGATGCAGGCCGGTGCTGAAGCCCCTTCCTGACAGCGCCACCAAGCACTGGGGACCACAGCCCTTGGAACCCCAGACCGCTCCCAGGACTCCCAGGCAGGAACTCCCCGCACCCTGACACCAGAGATCTTCATCCTTTGTCAGGCGCCTGAGCGAAAGGTTCAGGCAGTTATTCAGCCCCAGCCCTGAGGGCCATACTACTGCCCCGAGCCCCGAGAGCACGGGGCCCTTTGCCACCCTCAGCCCTGGATGAGAGAGGACGCCCCTGCGTGTGATCCCGTGGCCTCTGGATGCAGAAGTCCCCGGTGGGACCCAGCCCCATCAGTAGTAAGGCTGAGACACCATCGACCTTTTACCTGACTACCACGACGCCCGGATCTGAAAGGAGTGACAGTGATAGCGCAGTGTCTGTGACCCAGTAACATTGAGACAGAACAGTGAGCTAACCTTCTAACAGAAGTCAGTGATAATACGAAAGTGATGGAGTGAGTAACAGTGACAGTGTAACCGCGAGTACAGCCACCCAGTGAGAGACGGGTCTATCATAGTGAATACGCTACCACCAGATTATACCTCCTAATACGAAAACCATATCCAGACCCCAGTGCCTAAGAAACACTTACCAACAAGGAACAATATCAGCGACTCCACGAATATAGAAAACCCAGACTTCCTATAATGAATAATACTCTGTCCCAAGTGGTATTCATTTTGATCTGAGCAGTATCCTGTGCGATACTGATAACCTGTATCTAGACGTAAGAGTTAAAATTGTCAAGTGTATCTGTATCAGTGACATCTACTCGTTCCCCTGTCCAACTTAGTAATACACATGTAAGGCTGTTGCCTTGAGCTTTTGTGTCCTACCTCTCTCCTATTTGTCTAAGCTCCGGTCTAGAAAGAGAGCCCCGCTTCACACTAGGTGTTTACGGGACAGGAAGCCGGTGTATCATTAAATCATGAGGACCGTGAAAACCTGAGGACGAGGGCACCAGGCACACCCCAAAAATTCTCTTCTTGGCTAATTTTCACCATTCATAAGTGTATTCATTGCCATAAAACCTACATCATCGTCTTTGTCGATGTTTTTTCCAGCTGATAAGCATGAAAAAAAAAGGGGGAAAATCAAATACTAGCACCTTAAGGTGAGGAAAATATATACTCACGCACAGTTAAATGAATTCCCAACGTCACAGCTCGAAAGTTTTCATGCTTATCAGCTGGAAAAAAACATCGACAAAGATGATGATGTAGGTTTTATGGTGATGAATATACTTATGAATGGTGAAAATTAGCCGAGAAGAGAATTTCTGGGGTGTGCCTGGTGCCCTCATCCTCAGGTTTTCACGGTCCTTACGATTTAATGATACACCGGCCCTTAAAACACCTATCATGTTGGTGGACAGCGGTGGTTCTTGACTCGGGCATACGAGAGAGGTAATCAGGAAATACTGAAAAATGGGAACCAAACCGCATGTGCAATTACTTAAGTTTGACCCCGAAAAGTATGATGTTCACATATACCTGGCAATTGTTAAACCTTTGCTAGAAATTGGTTTCGAGGATGACAGGCAGAAAATTGCAGTCACACTCCCACTACTGGGCAAAGCGGCAGCTAATAGAGCACCCAAGATCATCCCGGGGTTCACCTGGCAGAATTTCACGAAACTCATGATCCAAGCCATCACCCCATCACTAGGTAAAGTGATGGTGCTATCCCAACTGGATAGCTTAACTTTCGATGGCAACTTAGACAATACTTTAATCCTGGCAAGATGCCTGATCACTGCTGCCTACCCGGAGGTAGATGTTGAAACCCGGGAGCAACACACCTTTAATACTCTTCTGAGAATGCTCCCCAGCATAGTCAAAGAGCACTTTACGATCCATGATCCGACTGGAGACATGGATAAGGACGTTCAATTGATACATCACCTGCTGACCTCCCACCCTGCACCCCAACAAATCAATGTGGTAAGAAAGTTTCCCACAAAGATTCTGGCTCCCCCAGTCAAGCCTCGTCTGCCTGTGCCCTGTACCAGCCCCATCCCAGCACCCAGCCTGCCTAGGGCACACCCCACTCACCGGCACCCCAGCCACAGGGAAAACCCCAACCTCATCTTAGTGAACCCATGGGAATTCTCTGCGTGCAGCTCCAGGTGCCCATTGCACGATATCAGAGATCAATTAACCCCTAAACCGTGGGGTTGTTTTTGCCTAACTTGCATGTCTCGCGGGCATATTTGCGCTCCAACAGAATCTCTAAAAATATTTGCCAAAAATCAGTTATTAGTCCTAGAATATTATAATTATATATGCCTATGGCACATACCTTCAGCTTTCATCCTGGGATGTTTGTTGAGCGTTCGTCGAGTACCGTAGGACTTGTGGAGACCTCTGAAGTTGGGTAACGAAGTCTACACTTTACATTTCCCGACAACCTGTAATATGATTACCACAGCCTGATATTATCACTAGAAACACTATTCTATGATTCTCAAATAATTTGGAATCCATACTAAAAAAAAAAAACACTGTGAAAGCAGCGAAAATTGCTAGCACTTATGACCTTCCCACGTGACATCGTTCGCCGCTGGTGTTCTGTCATTTATTATTCATAAAAACACTCACAGTTTATATTTCTGTTACTATATAACACTTATATATATCTACAGTCTTTATCCATAAGTTTCCTTCAGTAATAGTAGTTTATTGTCACTAGGCATTCAATTTCTCTTTCAGTAAAATACGTAGCATTCACTTTCTCGTCCTGTATACTAGCGTTGAGAGTGAGTCTGTCACTTTCATTTTCACTTTCATAACTCATAGTATTCATACATGCTAGAGTGAAACTTTCGCTTTCATTACTCCTAGGGTATATACTCGTATTCTTATATTATTACTCATTTACATTTCTATTTACATTCTCTATTTTATTAACATTATTTACATTTCTATTTTATTTACACTGTGTTATGCAGTCACTTGCAGTAACTTATAAAACTATTTTCCACTCTTCACTTATATTTACATTCATTGCTTTCACTTGTTGTTTACACATTATTTACATTTCCACTTGCACTGTTTTACTCACCAGATAGTTCGTAGTCACTGTCTATCATTTTCATTGACAAATCATCCAGTTCACGTTCCACAGTCACTTACCCCTTTACCTCTTTCCACACGAGGTTTAGTAGGGGGTAGAGATCACAGGGCCATTTGCATGGGGCTAAAAAGCGGCGTAATTGGGCAGGCGCGAATCCGACATGCTTTCACCTTGAAAGACGACAGAAAACTGAATACAGTGTGGTGGCCTGCCTGCCTAGGGGAAGTGCAATGCTGTCAATGTCAGCAGGGTGAAAGCTGCTAATATATACGCTATGAAATGATTGGCAGTAAATCTAGACAATACATAATAAATTAGGTAGTTGCAGGTGAATGTAAATATCACTTAGGCTTCTCCCTTCCTTTCTTATATATATTTTTATTATGAGAATAGATTATACAGCATATTTCAAGGGGAAATAAACACCAAAAATTAGCAAACGAGTGCATGTGAGGTGTTGTCAGGTGATAATTAGCCAATTCCAGGTGTATGGCACTATCACTTACCTTATTCCCTTCTTGTATATATTATTTGGTATAAGAATAGGGCATAGGGCTTATTTCAATGGATGAAATCAGTGGAAAATTCCAGGGAAGATTTACTTAGCATAGCACGGCCGGACAGGCGAGAGGAGAGGGTAATGGAGGGGAGGTAGGGATGGGAGTCAAGAACGGGGAGACATGGCTAAATTGTCAACAATGGATGAGAGTACAGATGAGATTCGGAGTGCTGACTAATGTTGGACATTGGCAGTACTGACAGATGATACAAGCCACCACTTGAAAGCCCGGGCAAATTCAAAATAACACAGAATCACAAAAGTAACGCCCCGCGGTATGATCCCTTGCTCCCAAGCATCACGAAAGTGACACCCCGCGGTTAAGGGGTTAAAAGTTGCACGACAGAAAAGTACCACCCCAGACCAACACAAAGTTTCCTCTCTATAGGATGAGGTAACAGAGGACGAACCAGCACCTGTGGAGGAGACCGACTCCGGGGAACAGGAGCCGGAGCAAGAAGAAGGAGGCCCCAGCCAATTGGATTTTTAGGACCGCCCCTGCACCTTCCCACGCTGGCAGGGGCCATTTTTCCCAAATACCGCCCCCCAGTTTACCTCAAGATGAAGCTGAACGGGATGAAAGCCAGAATTCTGGTCAATACAGGAGCAGCCAGATCCTGCCTGTATATCCACTACTTCTTCCATCACAAATTGACCTTTGGCGTGGTACACCCAATGGCTACATACCTTGTGAATGCAGGGGATGGCCCCCTGCCCAACCTTGGGGAAACACAGGTCCTGCGAGTCGACACAAATCAACCAGTGTCGACCCAGCACTAGTTCATGATATTCAACTCTTCCTGCTGCAGTTACGACGGATACCTGGGGTTGGACCTTTTACAGAAGTTAGGAGCCACCATCGATTGTCGCAACAGACAGCTCCAGTTCCGTAAATCACCCGAACGCCCCTCGGGCCGTCTGCACCTGCACGCCATGGCCACGGCCAGAAGACTCTGCTCCCACCCTCCTCCCCTCCTTCCCCCTTCCCCCCCACTGCCTCCTCCCCCCCTTCCTTTCCTGCCACCATTTCCTCCACCGTCACCATCCCCCCCTACCATGAAGCCTGGGTGCCCCTCAACCAGCCCTCTGGCACCTCTGTCCTGTTCTCCCCACTCCTGCTGCCTGAAACCCTCTCGGCCTGCCTTCTGCCCCCAACTTTCCTTCCCCCGCATCACACAGCAGTCCGGATTGCCAACCTTGCCCCCTCGCCCCTCACCCTCCCTAAAGGGCTCATAATCGGAGAGATGGAGGAAGCCGAGCCTTGCACCCCCTCCCCCTCCCATTTCCCTGCCCCCCTGCCCCCCATCCCTGACCATCTCTCCGCTCACCAATCAGACACCCTCCGCCACCTACTCCTGGATTTCCAGGATCTGTTTGCGGCGGGACCAGCTGACATCGGATACACCACCTACCTGGCTCACGAGATTCATACGATGGGCCCACCGATTCGACAGCCATCTCGGCGGAAGAACCCCAAACAGCGGGAAGAGGAAGACCACCACGTACAGGAGATGATCGAAGCCGGAGTCATCTCCCCCTCCACCAGCCCCTGGTCCTCCCTTGTCTTCCTCGTGAAGAAAAAGGATGGCATGATGCGGTTCTGCATCAACTACCGCAGGCCTAATGACATAACCACCAAGGATGCCACTCCACTCCCGCACATTGACGACTCCCTGGATTCCCTATATGGCGCCTCCTGGTTCTCTACCCTCGACCTCCAGTCAGGGTATTGGCAGGTCCCGGTGTGCTAGGAGGCCAGAGGTAAAACCACCTTCTCGACCGGCAACGGGAAACATTATGAGTTTAATGTTTTGCCTTTTGGCCTCTGTAATGTCCCCCGCCACCTTCTCCAGGTTAATGGAATCCATCCTCAGTGGTCTCACATGAGAGATCTGTCTTGCATACTTGGATGATGTCATAGCTTTCAGCCAGACCTGGGCCAACCATCTGCAGCACCTCTGCCGGGTTTTCACTAGGATCCGACAGGCAGGCCTCAAACTCCGGCCTACTAAGTGAGTCCTGGCTGCCAGAATCGTCTCATTCCTGGAGCATATCATCTCCCAGGCTGGCATAACTCCCAACCCAGACAAACTCTGCACCATCGTGGACATACCCCCACCACAGGACATTTGCGGGATCCGAGCGTTCCTCGGCCTGACATCATACTACCGCTGTTTTGTGAAGGGGTTCACCCACATTGCCAAACCGCTCCATGACCTGACCTGTAAGGGAGAACCATTCCTCTGGACAGATGAGAGACGAGCCGCCTTCCAATAGCTTAACACGCGGCGTCCCGGGGACGTACTTCCACGTCTTCACGTTTTGTCACAGCTAATCCCGGGGACGTACTTCAATTGCAAGGTTCATAATTTCCACAATTTTCAAAATTCGCGCGAGATTTTCGTTTCGCCTGGGTACCCAAGCCTCCCCTACCTGCCGCCAGGCAGGCAGCATCCTAGACCCCGCATGACCCGCGCTCACCCTTGTCTCGGTCACTCACCTGCTAGCAGTGACCCAGGTCAGACATGGCGTGGAAAGGTCTCTCAGATGAGGAAATCGCATCCGTCCTGGAAGCCTTCACTGGAGACAGTGATTCTCCACTCGATGATGATGTGGTGGATCGCGATTACGTCCAGCCAGAGGAAGAAATAAGTAGCAGTGATGAGGAGGTCCCTTCGCCCCGAAAAACGCGGTATGTGACATACCGTAAGGCAAGGGAAGGCCAGCCTGCTCCCCAACCACGTGCAAAGCTATCTCTCCATCCTGAATCTGATAAGGACGAGGATGAGGACGATGAGGATGACGGAGGCTTATGACGTGATATCGCCGCGTGGTTGGGAAAAGAGAAAATATCACCACGAGGATCAGAAGGTGGGGCGAGACGACACATAAGGTATGGTGAAAGTACTTTGTCTGGGGAAGTGGCAAGTGGTGTGGTGGGATTGCTGGGAGAAAGGGAAAGTGTTGTGGCGGCAGCGCGGGGTGAAAGTGAGAGTGGTGTGGGGGTAGTGCGGGGTGAAGGGGCAAGTGGTGTGAGGGAGGCAGCACGAGCACGTGGTGCTCATAGGCCTAGGGGAGAGGAGGTTGAGTCACTCCCCAGCACTTCTTTCGCCCCTGAATATTCCCAAACTTCCTCCCCACAGCCCCAGGATGTGGGGAAAGGAAAGAAAGGGAAGGGAAAGGGTAAAGGAAAAGGGAGAGAGAAGAGAAGTGCGAGTGATGAGAGGCGCCGCTCTCCACCTCCCCAACCTCCCCCACCACTCTCACCTCCCCACCCTGACGAAGGGGACGATGGTGACGTGGTTAGTGTAAGTGGAAAGAATTGTTATCAAAACTACACCCACTGTGTAAATCTGGTCAGTAAATATGTGATAGCAAGGAAATAAAGTGAAAACGGGTGTAATGTTAGCATGAATAAAACGTATAAGTTGAACATTACTGTAAGTTGTCATAATTGATGTCACGAGTACACCCACATTCTGGTCAGTAAGTATGTGATAGGAATTATATACAGTGGAAGATGTTGTAATGTTAGTAGTAAGGTATTTTATAAGTTGATTACTAGTGTAAGATGAAACAAATGATATCGCGATAACACTCCCTGTGTAAGTACGCGCAAATATGATGCTCAGTTCCATCGTAAGTTCAGAAATGATGTGATATCAATTATATCAAGTGTTTACATGTGCAATGTTAGTGGAGAATTATTATATAAGTACAAAAATAGGTTGTAAGTTGAATTAGTTGTCATAGCGACTTCACCGTGTGTGTTATTATGCGCTATTATTACGCTATATATTTACGTAAGGCCTGAAATAATCTCAAAACAGTTCTATAAAGTTGAAAAGTGTATAATAATATTAGAAAAGTATTATGTAAGTAGAAAAAGCACAATACGAGTTGAAACAACAGTCACAGCGAGTTCACTCACTACGTAAATAAGCGCTAACATTACGCTAAATGTTATCAAAAGGCCTGTGAATACGTAAAAACAGTTCAATAAAATGTAAAATGGTATAATGTTATTGTAGAAGTATTATGTAAGTAAAAAAAATTATATGTATCATGATTTTAGAATGTTAGCGATTCATCGTGACCAAGTTGGCCGATTTTGCTCGTTTCGCACGATGGTACAATGCTTATTTCTGCTCTATTTTTGTATAAAATCCAATATACTCTTTTATCACATGTTTTTATGTTTGTAATAAATTCATTTCTACTTACTTTCATTGGTTTCCCAGACTTATAATACCATAGAAAACGTTTGAGGCTCAGACCGCTTAGGGAGAACACGGGGCCAGGTGGGACCAAGGCAATCCTGGTTAAGCTAATTAGGGACCCCGGGGACCAATTTCTTTGCCACTGACCATTGTTTCTGACCAAAAGCGAAAGTTTAAGCAAAAAAAAAAAAAGGTCGAAAAATGGTCGGGATTGGGGGGTACCAGTGGTCGAAAAGTGGTCGGGACGGGGCGGGTTAAGGATAAGCTCGTTTCCGCCCCCATAATGGCCTTTCCCGATTATGCCCTCCCATTCTGGCTCTATACAGATGTCTCCCTAAGCCTCTGCTGGTGCAAGTCCAAGAGGGCCATGAGCACATCATCGCCTGCACCAGCTGTACCCTCAATCAGGTGGAAAAAAATTATGCCGCCACCAAGAGAGAGTGCTTAGGCATCATCTGGGCACTTGAGCACGTCTGGGCATACCTCTCTGGGACCCGAGTCACCATCATCACTGATCACCAGTCCCTCCAGTGGCTGCAGCAGTCTGATACCCACAATGCCCAGCTCATCCAATGGTGCGAAACCCTGGAGGAATTCAACTCTGAAATCTCGTACCACCCCGGCAAACTCCATACCAATGCAGATGCCCCTTCTCGGCTCCCCATCCACACTGCCCAGCCGAAGCCAGACCTTCTTCAGCAGTGGCATCGCAAAGAACGACCCCCCTGGATCCCCCAGCACCTTTTCAAGAAACTGTATCGCCAGGGCAACCACCTACTTACCCCATCAGGGCATATCCTCCTAGCCCCTGACACCGCCCTTGATGCCCTACGACACCTGCTCACCCACAACAGCATTCACCTGGGCACCAAAAAACTACTGCAGGTTTTCAATGACTCCTACTGGGCGCCAAATCCTTCCGCCCTTGCCAAGGAAATTATCCAAACCTGCCACGTGTGCACCCTTGGTGAAAATATCACCCGCACTGCTGGCCCATCGGGCCGTATTACCGCCCACAAGCTTTGGCAGCTGTTGGGAATCGAAGTGGTGGGACCCATACCTCCAAAATCAGGCTATAGGTACATGATCACTTTCAACACATACTCCAAATCCGTTGTGGCCTGCCCAGCAAAGGAACACCACACTGTCGCAGTGGCCGATGTCCTCATTCGGCAGGTGTTCCCCTACCTTGGCATCCCGCAAGCGATCCACTCAGATAATGCACCCGAGTTCACCAGTAAGATCTGGGAGGAGCTGGCCCATATCTTCTGTTATAACATCTCCCACACATTCCCTTACTGGCCCCAAGGAAATGCCATATGTGAGCGCAGCCATCGCACACTGATGAATCAGCTCTGCACCCGGATAGAAGCCACCAAAGACAACGACTGGCCTGCCCATGTAAAAATTGTGCAATGGGGCATGAACTCCTGCCCCCGAGAGGATGGAATTTCACCATATGAATGAGTGTTCGGGGAAACACCCCTCCTCCTGCCCCTTTGGCAGCATTTGCAATCCCTCACCTCAACCCCCACAACAGACTCGTTACACCATCTCAATTGCCGCCTGACCCGCCTCCAAAACAACCTGGACCTCAGCCCCAACACTGCCTCAAACCCCTATAGGCCAGGTGACACGGTTATGATAGCCCAGCTCCCCACCCCCAACAAAATCAAGCCACGTTTCTGGGACCCCACACCATCATCCGCGTCCCTAACCCCTATCAGGTAACCGACGAGTACCACAGCACTCCCTGCACCCTCCGAAACTGGCATGTGCGCCCTTTTTGCACTCCTGTTCCCACCGCCCTGGCCCCATGCCCCGTCGCCCCCTACCCCCGCGCCGCCCCCCCTACCACCTACGACTGCTACATCTCTTCCCCCTCTCTCTCCCTCCCCCTCCCCCACCACCTTCCCCCTTTCCGTCATGCCACATCGCACCTCACCAGACAACCCACCGACACCACCAACTCCCCACCACTCCCCCACCTCCTCACTACCCGCCACCTCCTCTCCCATGCCCAGCACCGCATGTCCCACCCACACCCCCCACCCCCTATGCCCACCATGCCCCCGCCATAGCCACCACCCACCACCGCCCCCGCAACTCCCAGCCTGCTGCCCAGACGCAACCCCGACCCCACCTGCGCCGCCCAAACCCCCATGACACCACCACCCACTCACTCTGCACCCCACTCCCCACGCCGTGCTGCCCACACCCCTGCCACCCCACAGACACCCTCACGTGCCCCACGCACCTCACACCCACACCAACCTGCACACCCACATCACCACCCACACCCACCCTCAAAACAACCATCACATGCTCCAGTCGCCTCTCCTGCCCACCCGCCCGATACACTCACTCTCCTACCCCACCCACCTCGCTGCAAAATCACACCCATACCCCTGCCCTAAATCATCTCACACTCACGATACACCAAGCACAAATCCTGGCCACCTACACTCCCCAGAGACACCATGCCACATTACCCCAGCTTAAAACCCCACATTCACCGTCCATCTCCAGCATTTAACTCATCCCTTTACCAAGGACAACAACCAGCACCATGAAGATTCGACGAGCTGTATGGGCACCGCCCTTTGGATGGAAGCGATGAGTCTGAGGACCTCACCACCTCCTACAACTTCGCTTCTCCACCGACTCACCCACCCTCTTCCTCACCTGTGACGAACAAGACAAAAATTTCTCCACCGCACCCTGGCACGTCCTCCTACATCACCTACAGCCAGTCTACAACACCTACGACACCAAAGTTTACCACCTCCAGTCAGAGGGACGTGACTTTTTCCCAGCAGTGGTAAAATGCAGTATAGTGCCACAGGGGGCGCCATGACACCCCCGCAAGGAGCCCATAGAGGATCAACAACAGTGTGCTGGGACTCGGAGGAACAACGGCATAAGTCCGCACGGGCCGCGCACCCCTATAACACGAGGCTTGCCCGCCTCCACCATAGCAGGAATACCAGATTACCTTCCGGGCGAGCCTTCCCCAACCAGCTTCAGGGTGGAGCTGTTTCTCCAGCTCCTGCCAGCACCCCTGAGATGGCCTGTAGCCGCTCAATCAATCCTGAAGGAGACGGCCTGTAGCCGCTCCCGCCTTCATCAGGAGACGGCCTGTAGCCGCTCTGAAGGTGCCTTTCTCGAGACGACCTGTAGCCACTCATCTCTCCTGAAGGAGACGGCCTGTAGCCGCTCATCTCTCATGAAGGAGACAGCCTGTAGCCGCTCATCTCTCATGAAGGAGACAGCCTGTAGCTGTTCTGAGGGGAATCAGGAGACTACCTGTAGCCGCTCTGAAGGTGCCCTTGGGTCTGCTGGTAGCTGCTCCCTCCCCCAGGCCACGGCTGGTAGCCATGCCCCTAGAAGGCTACGGCCAGTAGCCGGTCCCTACGGCAGGAGACGGCCAGTAGCCGCTCCTCCATCAGAAGCTGACACCTGTTCTCTGGTCCATGACCCAGAGGGAGTCCCGAGCCTAGAAGAGTACTGGAGAGGCCCCATGGTCTCCCCCAGCCACTGCTCCCTGCAACCGACACTGGAGAGTGCCCACCTGATGGACCCCGACACAGGCCAGTGCCCCTTCCTGACAGCTCCGCCAAGCACTGGGTACCGCAGTCCTCGGGAACCCCGGACCACCCCCAGGACTCCCGGGCGGAAACTCCCTGCACCCTGACGCCAGAGATCTTCATCCTCCATCAGGCGTCTGAGTGAAAGGTTCAGGCAGTTATTCAGCCCCAGCCCTGAGGGCCATACTCCCACCCCCAGCCCCGAGAGCGCGGGGCCATTTGCCACCCACAGCCCCGGAGGAGAGAGGATGCCCCTGCGCATGATCCCATGGCCTCTGGATGCAGAGGCCCCCAGCGGGACCCAGTCCCTTCAGCAGTAAGGCTGTGACACCAATGCCGCCCTTTTACCTGACCGCCACGACACCCAGATCTGAAAGGAGTGACAATGATAGTACAGTGTCTGTGACCCAATAACATAGAGGCAGATCAGTGAGCTAATCTTCTAACGGAAGTCAGTGATAATACCAAAGTGGTGGAGTGAGTAACAGTGACAGTGTAACCGCGAATACAGCCACCCAGTGAGAGCTGGGTCTGTCATAATGAATACGCTACCACCAGATAATACCTCCTAATACTAAAACCATACCTAGACCCCAGTGCCAAAGAAACACTTACCAGCAAGGAACAATATCAGCGACTCCATGAATATATAAAACCCAGACTTCCTATAGCGAATAATACTCTGTCCCAAGTGCTATTCATATTGATCTGAGCAGTATCCTGCGCGATACTGATAACACATATCTAAACGTAAGAGTCATAATTGTCCAGTGTATCTGTATCAGTGACATCTACTCGTTCCCCTGTCCAACTTAGTAATACACGTGTAAGGTTGTTGCTTTGAGTTTTTGTGTCCTACCTCTCTCCTATTTGTCTAAGCTACGGTCTAGAAAGAGAGCCGCGCTATACACTAGGCATTTATGGGACGGGAAGCTGGCCCTTAAAGCACCTAGTATTACAAAATGTATACTGAGTATTTCCTTAGAAAGTATTATCCCACTTTAAATGATCAATAGACTAAAACAACACAACTTTGTAAAGATAGAGTAACATATTTTTGGAGTCCCACAAATGGCAAGTTTCAAGTCAATTACGACCAATACCTCGCTGCCTTACGGGTTGAAACAAGTTGATGCTTGCTGCTACTCGACTTCCCCAAGACTTATAAACTCACTGGCCCTGTCTTGAGTAATGTTACATTCACTCGTCCTCGGACGCAGATCCCAAGAGTCTGCTGACAATGGAAACCTCACAGTTTTACAGGTTTGTTCACTTTGTTTTCTGCCATTCATTATGTGATGCCAATGATAGCTTCATATCTGATTATTTGAGTAATTATTCAAGTTGACTGATGTTTACTTACCTGTTAGTGTTCTTAATAATAAAAGAAATGGTCGTTCTCTTCATTACTCCATTTCATATTTATTGTGTGTGAATACTAGTAGTGAGATTTCTGATATTTTAACTCATGTTGTATCAGTAGTCCTATTCATCAGCTATATAATATATCCACATTAAGGCTAAGGATGCTATTCTTTTTTTCAGTTCTGGAAGAGCGGTGTCTCGATTCAGGTATCTGAAAATAGCCAGAGATGCTACTGGGAGAAGTAAAGATCACAAAGTAGACGTGGTGCTTCTGCTTTGTCTCACCATTCCCATTGGAGTGTTGGAGGTGCCGTGAGTTTGGTGCAACGACATCCTGGTAGTGCACGAAAACATCAACGCCAGAAGCCTGGCGCTTGATGAAGCCATAGCCTGCCCTGATGTTGAACCAAGCCACAGTCCCCCTGAGCTTCGTTTGGGCTCCCAGAGGCTGTGATCTGCTTGTTGCCCCCTCTCAACGGGTCCAGCAATAGCAGGGGATGTGGCTTCCATGGCTGCCGGTCGTCCTCTCTCCCTCTTCTCTCTCTCTCTCGAACATTTTTTTTTTTTTTTTGCCTATCGATCATTTGGGCGGAAAACCCCTGGTCATGAAGGCCAGAGGTGGAGGTCTGTCGCCGTCTCTTGGGCATGGAGAGATTGCGCCCGGGAGTCCTGGGGAGGGCCCGAGGAGGCTGAGGGCTGCGGCTCCCCATATATATATTATATATATATATATATATTATACACACACACACACACACACACACACGCCCGGGAGTCCTGGGGAGGGCCCGAGGAGGCTGAGGGCTGCGGCTCCCCATATATAATATATTATACACACACACACACACACACACACACACACACACACATATATATATATATATATATATATATATATATATATATATATATATATAATGCTAGGTGAAGAAGGCCCGACTCCTCGGTCCTAAAACACCTAACGTGTAGCAGGCTCCTCTTTCGTGACCGGAACTTAGTGCAATGAAAGAGAGGCAGGACACAAAAACTCTAGGCAAAAACCTTTTACACGTATATTCCCACAGTCAGACACAGGACAAAATACAGATATTACAACACGAATAGTGACACAGAAATAAAACCTTAATTAAGATATTAGTATCAAGCAGGACCACTAGGGTTGCTAATACAGAAAGTCTAGTGAACAGGTGTACAGGGAACACAGGCGCGCGTGAGAGCGCGGGAGGGGGGAGTTCACACTGGGGGGGGGGGAGGGGAAGGACTCGTGACGAGCCGGAACAGAGTTATAGTAATATTGGGAAAGGATACGTCTTTCTAATTTACTCTTAGTATCACTTGATAGAAAAAGGGTTTTGACATTTGATCTATCACTCGTTTATATTACGTTAGTTATGGGGAGGAGATGTTGTAGGGAGAGAGGGAATAGCGGGACACTGGATATTCACTGTATTTACGGTAATACATAGGGACGGGTATTACTCTCACTTTCTATGGTTTTCTGACGGCAAGGGACATATGTATACTTTCACTGCAGAGACTTCCTCAGGGGAAGAGTTCTTACTGGTTTCTTACGAGGGTGTCACTTATCAGTCAGAGTTGTCGGGATTCACTGTTCTCATCCTTACTCACTCGCCTGTGATTTCACTCGCCCTGCTACTGGACATGCATTTAGTCACTATATCACTGTAAACTGTTTTCTAGGGCAACGTCACACTTAATATAATTTCCGTAACTAGTCTTGGGACAATACCACACTTGACATATATTCAACTCGTGTCGAGGGGGCGGCGGGGATACTCGCCGGCGTCTATTTAGCCGGGCTAGGGGCACTGCCAGGGTAAGGCGTGCCGAGAGGGCATGGGACGGCTCGCAGGGGCGTCTTCTCTCATCCAGGGCTGCACATGGCTCACAGGCCCGTAGTCTCTGGGCTGGAATTAGGGATGTGGCCCTCAGGGCTGCAGGTCTAGGAGTCTCTGGCTCCTGTCTCGGCCAGAGGTGGAGGTCTGTCGCCGTCTCTTGGGCATGGAGAGATTGCGCCCGGGAGTCCTGGGGAGGGCCCGAGGAGGCTGAGGGCTGCGGTCCCCAAAATCAAGGGGTGCCGCCAGGTGGGGGCTGCGGCACCGTCTCGTGCTGGGGCCTGACAGGTGAGTCTTCTCTAGGGCCAGGCATAAGGACCAGAGGCCAGGGGAGGCTGTTAGGCCTTGCAGGGTTCCTCTGGTGCTGGGGAGCCGGGCGTCTGTCTCACGCAGGGGCGATGTCGTCACCTCTGTCTGGCCTTAGGGCCTGGCAATAGGCCGTGGCTGTGTGGGGAAGTCAGCACACCTCTGATCGTCTCTCCAGAGGCCGTGGGCTCGTCTCTTCTGCAGGAGGGGGGAGCGGCAGTCGGCCGTCTCAGGGGCAGCACCTATGGAGCGGCAATTGGCCGACTCCTTCAGCAGGAGGAGTGAGCGGCAATAGGCCGTCTCAGGGGTAGTGCTTCCAGAGTAGCAATTGGCCATCTCCTTCGGCAGGAGGGGTGAGCGGCAATCGGCCATCTCAGGGGCAGCACCTCCAGAGCGGCAATCAGCCGTCTCCTTCGGCAGGAGGGTTGAGCGGCAATAGGCCATCTCAGGGGCAGTGCTTCCAGAGCGGCAATAGGTCGTCTCAGGGGCGGTGCTTCCAGAGCGGCAATCAGCCGTCTCCTTCGGCAGGAGGGTTGAGCGGCAATAGACCATCTCAGGGGTGGCGCTTCCAGAGCGGCAATCGGCCGTCTCCTTCGGCAGGAGGGTGGAGCGGCAATAGGCCATCTCTTGAGGCAGAAGAGATGAGCGGCAATAGGCCGCCTTGGCAGAAACACCTTTAGTGCGACGCTTGGCCGACTGACGAAGGCGGGAGCGGCAATCGGCCGTCTCCAGAGGGGTGCTGACGGAAACTGAGATAGTAGTTCCACCACAGTCTGATTCGGCAGTCCTGCTTTCCGAAGATAGTGTCCTCCGTCTGCTATGGTGGCGGTGCGATGGCTGAGTGTGATAAGGGCGCACGGGCCGGGCTGGCTGATGCCGTTGTCGTGTTGGATCCCTTAGTGTGGGTGTGGCTACTCCGTGGGGTCCGGGTAGGGGTGTCGGTGTGTTTCTGGGGGCACTAAACTGTTTCTTTCTCACTGTGTTTCCGGGGGCACTACGTTGTTCTTCCTGTTTCTCTCTCACTGTGTTTCTGGGGGTACTATGTTGTTCATATCTCACATCGTCTCCAGGGGCACTGATTTGCAAGCCAAGCATTTCACCACTCTCCCCTTGGAAAAAGTCATTCCCCGTGGCTGGAGGTGGTATACATGAGTGTTGTGAGTGGCGTATGCAGGCTGGAGATGCTGTAGTAGGAATTGCCAAGCGGTGGTGTGAGAACTTTCCTCTTGTTCGGCATCGCAGGTGAGGAAGAGCGTGGAGTCGGAGAGGGTTAATCGGAGCAGGGTCAGTAGGTGGTATGGTCCTCTAAGCCGACAATTCTTGCCTGTGGTCGGCGCCCATATGGCTCGTCAGATCTTCATTTTGGTCGGTGTTGTTGCTAGTGTGGTAGGGGGCTGTATGCTGGCTACTGAGGGTCCGGGCCTGGTTTTGTGCCGTGATAATGCGGCGTTGAGTCTCTGGGGAGTGTAGGTGGAGGGAATTTGGGCTTGACGTATCATGATGGTGTGAAGTGAAGGGGAGGCAGGAGGTGTAGGGGTGTGGGTGTATCGGGCGGGCAGGCGTGAGAGTCGGCCGGAGCGGGTGGTGGTGGTTCTGAGGGTGGGAGTGGGTGGGGAAGTGGGTGGGCGAGGTTGGCGGGGTTGGTTAGTACGTGTTGTTGCACATGTTGGGGCCGCGGCGGAAGGTGAGGTTGTCGGAGTGGGCATGTGCAGGTGTGGAGGGGAGGGGGAGGTGGTAGTGGGGTTTTTCTGTGGTGTGGGCGGGGCACGTGGGTGCGGGTGGAAAAGGTGAAGTGGCGGAGGGAAGGGGTGAGGGTGAGCGTGGTGAGGTTGGTGTGGCAGGTGAGATGTCAGGTGAGGTGCTGGGGGTGGTGGCGGTGGGGGAGGCTGAGGTGGTAGGGGGGGTGGAGGGGGATGGCGAGGAGGAAACATAGCACTCGTATGTAGAAGTGACAGGCGGTGCAGGAGCAGGGGCAGGTGGGGTGGGGTCGGGGTGGCAGAGGTGGCCGTGTGGAAGGTGCCTGGGGTGCCATGGTAATCCATGACAACCTGGTAGGGGTTTGGAACATGGGTGATCTTGTGGGGTCCTGTAAAGCGGGGGGTGAGTTTGTGGGGGGTGGGAAGTTGGGCGATGACGACAGTATCGCCCAGGCTGAAGGGTTTGGAGGCAGTGTCAGGGCCAAGGTCCAGTGCTTTCTGTAAGTGGTGTAGCCGACTTTTCAGAAGGTGCAAGGGGTCCGTGGTGGGGGCGGCGGCAGGTGGTTGTAGATGTTGGCGTAGTGGTAGCAGGAGAGGGGATTCACCAAATATTCTTTCATGTGGGGAAACCCTGTCCTCTCGGGGACAGGAATTCATGCCCCACTGAATGATCTTTACATGGGCCGGCCAGTCGTCATCTTTCGTAGCTTCGATCCTTGTACGTAGTTGGTTCATCAGTGTACGATGACTACGTTCACATACAGCGTTTCCCTGTGGCCAATAAGAATGGGAGATCTTATATCCAAATATCTTGGGAAGGTTCCCCCCAGATTTTACCAGAGAACTATGGGGCATTGTCAGAATGGATGGCTTGGGGGGTGCCAAAATAAGGGAATACGTGTCGGAGAAGGGCATCGGCAACAGCGACAGCATGATGTTCTTTTGCCAAGCAGGCTACAACAAATTTCGAATATGTGTCGATAAACGTGATCACATATTTATACCCAGACTTGGCAGGGAGGGGGCCCACTACATCTATTACCAGGAGTTGCCAAAGTTTATGGGCGGTGATGTGGCCCAAGGGTCCGGCGGTCCGGGTGACATCCTTCCCTAGCGCACATGCACGGCAAGTTTGAACTATCTCCTTGGCGAGGGTGGAGGGGTTTCATGCCCAGTAAGTGTCGTTGAACACTTGAATTAGCTTCTTGGTACCCAGATGGATGCCATCATGGGCATGGAGGTGGCGTAGGGTGTTGGGTGCAGCACTGGGGGTTAGCAGAATATGTCCGGATGGAGTTAGAAGATAATCGCCCTGTCGGCATTGTTTGCTGAACAGGTGGGCTGAAATCCAGGGCGGTCGTTCCTTTTGGTGCCATAGGTGCAAGAAGTCCGAATCTGGTTGTACCACGTGAATGGGAAGGCGGGAGAGGGCATCTGCATTGGCATGCAGTTTCCCAGGCCTGTAGGAGATTTTGTACTGAAATTCTTCTAGGATTTCGCGCCATCTGACGAGTTGGGCGTTATGCGAGTCCAACTGACGTAACCACTGGAGAGACTGATGGTCATTGATGATTGTGAAATGGGTTCCGGAAAGGTAGGCCCTAAAAATGTTGGAGGGCCCAGATTATGCCGAGGCATTCTTGTTTGGTTGCGGCATAATTTCTCTCAGCTGGATTTAAAGTGCGGTTGGCGCAAGCAATAATGTGTTCTTGGATGGCTTGTACCTGGGCAAGCACGGTGCCTATTGCGGTGAGAGAAACGTCGGTGTAGAGGCGGAATGGGTGGATATAATCGGGAAAAGCCACGATGGGAGCAGAAACGAGTTTGTCTTTCAGTTGTTGGAAGGCCTCTCATCTTGCTTCAGTCCATATGAATGGTTCCCCTTTCCTGGTCAGATCGTGCAGAGGTTTCGCAATTTGGGCGAAATCCTTCACGAAACGACGATAGTAGGATGTGAATCCTAGGAAGGCGCGGATGCCGTGGACGTCTTGTGGTGGCGGTATGTCTGCTATGGCGCGGAGCTTGTCAGGGTCGGGGGAGATTCCTGCTTGGGAGATAACGTGTCCCAGGAAAGAGACAGTCCTGGTGGCCAGGACACTCTTGGAGGGGTGGAGCTTGAGGTTTGCCTGGCAGATCCTAGTAAAGACCCGACGGAGGCGCTGCAAATGGTCAGCCCAGGTCTGGCTGAAAATGTTGACGTTGTCCAGGTAGGCCAGACATATCTCCCAAGTGAGGCCGCTCAAGGCAGATTCCATTAGCCGGGAAAAGGTGGCAGGGGCATTGCAAAGGCCAGACGGCAGGACATTGAATTCGAAGTGCCGCCCGTGTTGCTCGTGGAGAAAGCAATTTTGCCTCAGTGTTCTTAGTGTACCGGGACCTGCCAGTACCCAGACTGGAGGTCGAGGGTAGAGAACCACGATGCCCTATGAAGGGAATCTAGGGAGTCGTCGATCCGTGGGAGGGGAGTGGCATCTTTGACGGTCACGTCGTTCAGGCGGAGGTAATCAATGCAAAACCACATCGTACCGTCCTTCTTTCTTACTAGAACGTCAGGGGAGGACCAAGGGCTGGTGGAGGGGGAAATGATGCCGGCCTCGATCATTTCGCGCACTTGGCAGTCCTCTTCCTCCCTTTGTTGGGGGTTTTTGCGTCGGGAAGGCTGTCTAATTGGTGGGCCTGTCGTATAGATCTCGTGAAACAGCTATGTGGTATGCCTTATATCTGCTGGTCCGGTCGCAAACAGGTCCTGGATAACCAGGAGAAGGCGACGTAAGGTATCTGGTGGGTGGAGAGATGGTCAGGAATAGGGGGTAGGGAGGCGGGGGAATGGGAGGAAGTTGGGGCACAGGGCTCAGCTTCCTCCATCTCTCTGATAATGAGCCCTTTGGGGAGGGTAAGGGGGGAAGGGGCGAGGTTAGCTATGCGGACAGTGGTGTGGTGGGGGGGGAGAAAGGTGGGAGATAAAAGACAGGCGGAGAGGGCTCCTAACAGGAGGAGGGGGGAAAATAGTACAGAGGGGCCGGAGGGCCGGTCAGGGGCACCCAAGCCTCGTAGTGAGAAGGAATGGTAACAGCGGCGGAGACGGTAGCGGGGAAGGAAGGGGCCGGGGCGGTGGAGGGAAGCACTGGGAAAGAAGGGGAGGGGGGCGGGGAGAGGGAAGGGGGAGAGGGGGCAAGCAGGAGGAAGGGAGGGGATGAATCCTCCAGCCAGGGCCGCGGTGTGCAGGTGCAAACGGCCTGGGTAGGGCCGGGTGGGGGCTGAACTGGAGCTGTTGGTTGCAGCAGTCAATGGTCGCTCCGAGTTTTTGGAGCAAGTCCAGTCCTAAATACCCGTCGTAACTCTGGCAGGAGGAGTCAAAAACAATAAACTTATGCTGGGTGGACACCGGCTGGTGGGTGTCGACCCGTAGGGCCCGAGTCTCCCCACGGATGGGCAGGGGGCCATCCCCCGCATCCACAAGGTGAGTGGTGGTAGGGCGGAGCGGGCCAAAGGTCGACTTGTGATGGGAGAAATAGTGGCTGTATAAACAGGACCTGGCTGCTCCCTTGTCGACTAGCAGTCTGGCCTTCATGCTGTTTAATTTCATCTTGTGATACACTGGGGGGCGATACTTAGGGGTAGTGGCCCCTGCCACCGTGGGTTGGTGCGGGGGCGGGCCTAAAAATCCAGCTGTCTGGGGCTTTCACTCTCCTGTTCCTGCTTCTGTTCTGCATAGGGTTCATCCACGGGTGCCAGCTCGTCCTCTGGAGCCTCGCCCTCCAAAGAGAACACCTTACGTGAACCCGGGGCTGTGGGTCTGCGGTAGGCAGCTTTGAGTTGGTCCCGTATATCATGTAGGGGAGAGCAAGAACTGCAGGCCGTGAACTCCCACGGGTTGACCAAAATCAGGTTTGGATTTTCCCGTGGGGCGGGTCGCCGGCGAGAGGGGTGTGCCCTGGGTGGGCTAGGTGCCGGGGTAGGGCTGGTGTGAGGCATGGGCGGTTGTGGCATGGTTGGAGGGGCCGGGGGTTGGATGGGAAATCTCTTCACCACACTGATCGGCTGAGGAGTAGGGCAGGCGGTCAGGAGGCCCATATTAGCTGGATGTCCCTATCTGTGTATCCGGTTGGGTCATGGATGGTAAAGTGTTGTCTAATGACATTCGGGAGCACTCTGAGTAGAGTGTTAAACAAGTGTTGGTCCCAGGTTTCTTCATCTGCCTCCAGGTAGGCAGCGGTAACCAGGCGTCTTGCCTGTACCAGGGTATTGTCTAAATCACCATAAAATGAAAAACTATCCAATTTGGATACAGCCACCACTCTCCCCAATGATGGGGTGATGGCTTGGATAGCGAACTTTGTAAGGTTCTGCCAGGTGAGCTCCGGGACGATTTTCGGTGCTATGTTCGCCGCCGCTTTGCCCAATAGTGAGAGTGTGACTGCAATTTTCTGTTGGTCATTCTCAAAGCCAATATCCAGTAAGGGATTAATTATCGTCACATATATGTGTATATCGTACTGGTCAGGGTCAAACCTGGGTAATTGTACGTGCGGTTTAGTTGCCATGTTGCCAAATATTTCTCACTACCTCTCTTCTATGCCCGGGTCAAGAACCACCGTTGGCCACCAGTGTAATGCTAGGTGAAGAAGGCCCGACTCCTCGGTCCTAAAACACCTAACGTGTAGCAGGCTCCTCTTTTGTGACCGGAGCTTAGTGCAATGAAAGAGAGGCAGGACACAAAAACTCTAGGCAATAACCTTTTACACGTATATTCCCACAGGCAGACACAGGACAAAATACAGATATTACAACACGAATAGTGACACAGAAATAAAACCTTACTTAGGATATTAGTATCATGCAGGATACTGACTTCACCACTATGGTTGTCAATACAGAAAGTCTAGTGAACAGGTGTACAGGGAACACGGGCATGCGTGAGAGTGCGGGAGGGGTAGTTCACATGGGGGGGAGGGGAAGGACTCATGACGAGCCGGAACAGAGTTATAGTAATATTGGGAAAGGATACGTCTTTCTAAATTACTCTCTGTATCACTCTTAGTATCACAATTGGTACGGTGCCAATTGACTGGGCAAGTGCTTGTGTGGTCCCGTTGAATACAGGTAAGGGTGATAAGTATGAATGTACTAACTTTAAGGGTATAAGCCTGTTGAGTGTTGTAGGTAAGGCGTATGGTAGAGTTTTAATTATGAGAGTTAGAGAGGGTACAGAGGGAGTGATTGGTGATGAGCAGTGTGGCTTTAGGAGAGGGAGGGGATGCGTAGATCAGGTGCTTGCGGTGAGACAAGTGTGTGAAAAGTATTTAGCGAAAGGCAAGGATGTGTTTTGGGCATTTATGGATTTAGAGAAAGCGTATGATAGAATTAATAGGGAGGCTTTGTGGACTGTTTTAAGATTGTATGGACTTGATGGTAGGTTAATAAAAGAGGTGAAAAGTTTTTATGTAAATAGTAGAGCGTGTGTAAGAGTGGGAAATGCTGTGAGTGATTGGTTTCCTGTGAGGGTGGGGCTGCGACAGGGATGTGTGATGTCGCCTTGGTTGTTTAATATTTACATGGATGGTGTTGTAAGGGAGGTGAATGCAAGAGTTTTACGTGGAGGTCTGAGTCTGGTGAATGTTGATGGTGGAGAGTGGAATCTGAAGCAGCTGCTGTTTGGAGATGATACTGCACTGGTGGCTGATTCAAAGGAGAGATTGAGACAGTTGGCAGAGGAGTTTGGAAGGGTGTGTGAAAGGAGGAACTTGAAAGTAAATGAGAATAAGAGTAAAGTGATGAAGTGTACGAGATTGGTAGATGGTAGGGGGATGAATATAGTTTTGAATGGAGAGTTGCTTGAGGAGGTAGAGTGTTTTAAATATCTAAGGTCTCATGTTGCTGTGGATGGAAGAATAGATGCAGAAGCGAAGTTTAGAATAAATGAAGTAGGAAAGGTGCTGGGAGGAATGAAAAAAGTGTTAAGATGTCGTTTGCTTAGAATGGATGTAAAGAGAAGGCTGTATGAGGGTGTTGTGGTACCAAGTGCATTATATGGGGCTGAAACATGGAATATGGGTGTAGCAGAGAGGAAAAGTTTGAATGTAATGGAGATGAGGTGTCTGAGGAGTATGTGTGGAGTGACGTGTATGGATCGAGTGCGGAATGATGAAGTGCGAAGGAGAACTGGAGTTGTTCGGGAGATGGCTGGTAGAGTTGAACAGAGGGTATTGCGATGGTTTGGGCATATGGAGAGAATGGATAATGAGCGATTGGTGAAAAAGATAACTAAATCTGATGTGAGAGGTGTAACGCTGAGAGGAAGACCACGAATAGGATAAATGGACAGTGTGAAGAGAGCGCTGGATGCGAGAGGGATGTCTGTTAAGCATGGAAGAGTGGCTGTGCGTGACAGAAATAAATGGAGAGAAATTGTGAATGAATAAGTGATGACGCAGCCCTGAGGGGATATTCTCCTGCATTTGGTCTGATCAGCTATTTCAGGTCAGGTGCTGGTAAGGGGATGAGTCTGTTGTGATGTGGCAGGGATAAACCAGCTCTGCTGTCGGGCCCTGCTGCGGATGTCACTGATAGCATTGCGCAGTTGACCCTTGTGTGGTGTGGTGCGGTGAGGATCTGCCCGTTCTCCCCTTTGGGGCTAAGATGCGAATGAATGTGTTTGAATGGATGAGTAAATGGGGCGTGTGTCGTCCTGTCTCGGCTACCTCCCTTTTCTTGGGGGAAGCAGCTTAGGTATATAGATAGATAGATCACTTGATAGAAAAAGGGTTTTGATATTTGATCTATCACTAGTTTATATTACGTTAGTTATGGGGAGGAGATGCTGTAGGGAGAGAGGGAATAGCGGGACACTGGATATTCACTGTATTTACGGTAATACAAAGGGATGGATATTATTCTCACTTTCTATGGTTTTCTGACAGCAAGGGACATATGTATACTTTCACTGCAGAGATTTCCTCAGGGGAAGAGTTCTTACTGGTTTCTTAAGAGAGAGTCACTTATGACTCAGAGTTCTTGGGATTCACTCACTGTTCTCATCCTTACTCACTCGCCCGTGATTTCACTCGCCCTGCTATTGGACATGCATTTAGTCACTATATCACTGTATCCTGTTTTCTAGGGCAACATCACACTTAATATAATTTCCGTCACTAGTCTTGGGGCAATACCACACTTGACATATATTCACTCGTGTCGTGGAGGCGGTGGGGAGACACGCCGACATCTATTTAGCCGGGCTAGGGGCACTGCCAGGGAAGGTGTGCTGAGAGGGCATGGGACGGCTTGCAGGGGCGTCTTCTCTCGTTGAGGGCTGCACGTGGCGCACAGGCCCATAATCTTCGGGCTGGGATTAGGGGTGTGGCCCTCAGGGCTGGGGCCAAACAGGTCTAGGAGTCTCTGGCTCCTGTCTTGGCCAGAGGTGGAGGTCCGTCGCCATCTCTTGGGCGTGGAGAGGTTGCGCCTGGGAGTCCTGGGGAGGGCCCGAGGAGACTGAGGGCTGCGGTCCCGAAAATCAAGGGGCGAGGGCTGCAGCACCGTCTCGTGCTGGGGCCAGACAGATGAGTCTTCTCTAGGGCCAGGCATAAGGACCGGAGGCCAGGGGAGGCCGTTAGGCCTCGCAGGGTCCCTCTGGTGCTGGGGAGCCGGGCGTCTGTTTCACGCAGGGGCGATGTCGGCACCTCTGTCTGGCCGTAGGGCCCAGCAATAGGCCGTGGCTGTGTAGGGGAGTCAGCACACCCCTGGTCATCTCTCCAGAGGCCGTGGGCTCATCTCTTCTGCAGGAGAGGGGAACGGCAATCAGCCGTCTCATGTGCAGTGCCTATGGAGCTGCAGTAGGCCATCTCCTTTGGCAGGAGGGGTGAGAGGCAACTAGCTGTCTCGAGGGCAGCACCTCTAGAGTGGCAATCGGCCGTCTCCTTCAGCAGGAGGAGTGAGCAGCAATAGGCCGTCTCAGGGTCAGTACTTCCAGAGCGGCAATCGGCCATCTCCTTCGGCAGGAGGAAGGAGCGGCAATCGGCCGTCTCAGGGGCAGTAAATCCGGAGCGGCAATCGACCGTCTCCTTCGGCAGGAGGAGTGAGCGGCAATCGGCTGTCTCAGGGGCAGCACCTCCAGAGCAGCAATCGGCCATCTCAGGGGCAGCACCTCCAGAGCGGCAATGGGCCGTCTCAGGGGCGGTGCTTCCAGAGCGGCAATCGGCCTTCTCCTTCGGCAGGATGGTTGAGCGGCAATAGGCCGTCTCAGGGGTGGCACTTCCAGAGTGGCAATCAGCCGTCTCCTTCGGCAGGAGGGTTGTGCAGCAATAGGCCGTCTCAGGGGTGGTGCTTCCAGAGCGGCAATCGGCCATCTCCTTCGGCAGGAGGGTTGAGTGGCAATAGGCCATCTCAGGGGTGGCACTTCCAGAGTGGCAATCGGCCGTCTCCTTCGGCAGGAGGGTGGCGCGGTAATCAGCCATCTCCTGGGGCAGAAGAGATGAGCTGCAATAGGCCGTCTCGGCAGAAACACCTTCAGTGCGACGCTTGGCCGACTGACGAAGGCGGGAGCGGCAATCTGCCGTCTCCAGAGGGGCGCTGACGGAAACTGAAATATTAATTCCACCCCAGTCTGATTCGGCAGTCCTGCTTTCCGAAGGTAGTGTCCTCCGTCTGCTATGGTGGCGGTGCGATGGCTTAGTGTGATAAGGGCGCACGGCCCGGGCTGGCTTATGCCGTTGTCGTATTGGATCCCCTAGTGTGGGTGTGGCTACTCCGTGGGGTCCGGGTGGGGATGTTGGTGTGTTTATGGGGACACTACACTTTCTTTCTCACTGTGTTTCTGGGGGCACTACGTTGTTCTTCCTGTTTCTCTCTCACTGTGTTTCTGGGGGCACTACGTTGTTCATATCTCACATCGTCTCCAGGGGCACTGATCTGCAAGCCACGCATTTCAATATATATATATATATATATATATATATATATATATATATATATATATATATATATATATATATATATATATATATATATAAAATCATCATCATCATCATCAACCGTCTGAGTATCCACTGCAGGACCGGCGTATCCCGATCGAAGTCGGGACGATACAGCCAATGTATCTCTCTGAAATGTCTTAGGCTGTCTGGTAGAGATTGTATGTAGGGTGAGAAGTGCTTGTAAGTGTAACTGTAGTGTCGTAGTGGCTTTGGATGTGTGAGTAGTCTGTGAATTAGTGTAATTGGCCCTCGCAAGCCGACTGGTTGTAAGCATAATTTATCGTAAGCGACACTGGTTCAACCACAGCACCCCTTGTGTTCGCCAATGCAGTACGTGGCCTGGTGAACACTCCCAAAGTTTATTACCCTGGCGGGGCGTGAACCCTAGTTCACCCGCGTATGAAAAGCACAGTCTACCACTGTACCACAGAGGCTCATATATATATATATATATATATATATATATATATATATATATATATATATATATATACATATATATATATATATATATATCTATCTATCTATCTATCTATATATATATATACATATATATATATATATATATATATATATATATAGAGAGAGAGAGAGAGAGAGAGAGAGAGAGAGAGATGAATATAGATATATTTACATACATACACACACGTCCATGCATATACATTCATACCTTCATACACACTTACACACAGTAGAACTGATTGCAGTAGAGATCGACACATCTGAAGGTAAAGTAATTGTAGCCAATTTGTACATGCCACCCAGATCAAACACATGGGAAAGAGACGAATATGAAGACCTGGCAGAGAGTACAATTCAGAGTGTAAGATCATTGCTACATCAAATGGAAGAGAAATCGGAAAGAATTATACTAACTGGGGACTTCAATACAAATATAAATTGGAATACGCTAGATATAAATAGCCAAGAAAGCTGTTGGGACCAAAAGCTCCTGGCTCTTGTACAAGAGTTTTTCTTAACGCAACATGTGAGGGAAACCACCAGAAAAAGAGGACTTGATGTACCTTCAGTGCTAGATCTAATATTTACAAGGCAAGAAAATGATATTGACATTTTAATATATCACCCTCCACTCGGCAAAAGCGATCATGCAGTACTAAACTATAACTTCAGGATAGCATATGACATAGTAAACAGCAATGATAGTTACAAAAAGAGCCTAAACTATAAAAAGGGAAATTATCAAGACCTAAAGAAGTATTTCTTAGAAGTTGATTGGGAAAATGAGCTTAGAGGACAAGATTTAAATGCTGTATATAAAAATTTTTGTGAATTTTATGAAATAGGAGTCCAGAAGGACATCCCACAGCACAAAGAAGCAGATAAGAAAATACAGAAATGGTTCAATACAGAATGTAAAAAATCAAAAGAAAGAAGAGATTTCTTGTGGAATAGATACAGAAGACACAATAGTGAAAGGGCGTACAATAATTACAAACAGGCAAGAAACGACTATACAAGAATAAGGAAGGAAGCCCAAAAACAGTTTGAGGAGGATATAATAAATAAAAGTAGTGATCAACCAAAGCTGTTTTACAGCTATATCAGAAGCAAAACTAAAGTAAAAGATATAATACAATCCATTACGGACAAGGGAATCACTTATACACAAGAGAAAGATATTTGTGAAGCACTAAATAAGAATTTCCAATTAGTTTTTACAGAAGAAAAAAATTTTGAGAGGGACTATGTGGAACACGCATGTCCACACATACTACCAGATATACAAATAGCAGAAAAAGTAATACAGGAGGAGTTAAGTAGATTAGACAGAGGAAGAGCAAGTGGTCCTGATGAAATTTCATGTTGGGTATTACGAGAATGTGCAAAGGAGTTATGTAAACCATTATTTTTAATTTTCAAGAAATCCTTGAGTCAAGGTAAACTACCTGATATTTGGAAAAAAGCAAATATTGTCCCCTTATTCAAGAAAGGAAATAGACAAAATCCACTCAACTACCGACCAGTATCACTGACCTGTGTTGTAAGCAAGGTATTAGAAAAACTTATAAGAAAAGCTTGGGTAAATCATCTAGAAGAACACAGTATGACAAGAGAAAGACAGTTTGGTTTCAGAAAAGGAAAATCATGTGTTACTAATCTGTTGAGCTACTATGACAGAGTAACAAACACAATACAGGAAAGGGAAGGATGGGTGGACAGTATCTATTTAGATTTCAAGAAAGCTTTTGACACAGTACCACACCAAAGACTTTTATGGAAACTGTACCATCAAGGAGGAATTCGAGGCAAACTGTTTTGTTGGATGCAAGACTTTCTCATAAAAAGAGAAATGAGGACAGTACTAAGAGGAAACTACTCATCATGGAAAGAAGTGACTAGTGGAGTACCACAGGGTTCAGTGCTGGCACCAATCATGTTTTTAGTGTATATAAATGATATAAACAGTAACACTGGAAATGAGAGCTATCTGAATATGTTTGCAGATGATGCAAAAATACAAAGGAGAATTACTAACACAGACTCTTGTAAAGAGCTACAAGAAGAATTAAATAAACTTCATGAATGGAGTAATACATGGCATATGGAATTCAATGTGGACAAGTGTCATGTAATCAAGTTTGGTAAACGTGGAAAAAGACCTGATTGGGATTATAAGTTAGGAAATAAAACCCTATATACATCAGAAAGAGAAAATGACCTAGGTGTGATTATCAGTAACAGACTATCTCCGGCTGACCACATCAGCGAGAAGGTACGGAACATGTATACACTGCTTGCAAATATGAGAATAGCATTCACATACATAAATGAAGACATGCTAAGAAGGATAATAACATCATTCATTAGACCAACCCTGGAATATGCATCAGTAGTCTGGAGTCCTCATCTCAAAAAGCACATAGACAAGATTGAAAAAGTTCAAAGGGCCGCTACAAGATGGATACCAAGCTTAAGGGACCTAAGCTACGAAGAAAGACTAAATAAACTGAATCTACCAACACTACAGGAGAGAAGGAAAAGAGGTGACATGATAATGCTATATAAATGCATATCAGGAAAGGAGAAAATAGACATAAATGATTACTTAACATATGGAGAAGCATCAGCAAGAAGACACTGCAAAAAACTGCATAAGAAGAGAGGTGATAAAGACGTAAGGAAGTTCAGTTTCCCAAACAGAGCAATTGATCAATGGAGTGCACTACCGAATGAAATAGTTTGTGCCAAAACAATTCACAAATTTAAGGATATGTACGATAAATATGGTTTAAGACACGGGACAGTACGAGCTTGACTCATTCCTGTAAAGATACAATTAGGTAAGAACACATGTACATATATATATATATATATATATATATATATATATATATATATATATATATATATATATATATATATATATATAATTTTAAAAAAAAATATTTTTTATTTTTTTTTATTTTATCGTTTTTATATGTTACTGTACATTATTTAATTGAAAAAAAAGATACCTAATCCAAAAACCGTAAAACTACTAACCTAACAGACAAATGCTAACCTATACTAAATCCTTAAGATACAAACAGCTAAACCTACACTAATGGAAAAGATACCTCGACTAAGAGACCATCGACTGCAGATATGTAATGCCATTCTACATTACATACCTGCACTCATCACTTGCTGACTGTCAGCCGAGGCATCAATATGTGAAATACAGCCGGAGGAGTCAACTGTTGATTCTAATTACGATGGCTTTTACAAGATGGTATAAAGAATTTACATACATACAAAAAGTGAAGTACCTCACCGAACAGAACACCATTGACTGAAAATGCCTAATACCTTTCTGTATTGCACATTTGCTCTCATCAGCTGGTGACTGTCAGGCGAGAAACAGGATTTAATGTAGGGGAACATCTGTTAGAAATAGATCAGTTGGAAGCAGGAACTATTTCAAATACGTCAACTGTCAACCATAATTAATAGTACAGTATACTGTATACATATTTACAGTCGATAAAAACCATAACTATATAGTAAAAGCCACATCACTCTGATCAGTCCGGTCTCTCTCAAGGAAGCCATTAATTTATCTGTCAACAATATTCCCATCACCCAGGATGGTGGAAAGGGTGAAGGGGACATCTGTTGTGCCGCAGTAATTTATAAGTGAACCACGTTCACGAGTAAATCCCCGACAGCGCAGCATGATTTGACCGGTAGATAACACCTCATCACAGATGTCACAGTTCGGTGGGAATCGTCTTTCAATATATATTGTTTCATATGAGTTATTATGGTGGAATCAAGAAGCAAATGCATCAGCACTTTTTCTTCCGGGCGACTGGCATGGCTGGCAGTTTCCCAGTCGCCCAGGAACGGCTTGCATGTTGGAATATCTAGTCTGGTTCACTGACCTTGCCACAGAAGATTTATTTCTTTCTTTCTGAGACAGAGACTCGACCACAGATCATGAAAAACATCCCAAGAATCCCCAAGCTCCACAGCCGACTTTGCAGCCTGCTCACTGCCGTAGATACAACAAAGACCAAGCACCCAGATCAGCGTGAAGGACTTGATGCATGAACGGAATTTATTAACAATGCGGCCCTGGTTGTCATTAGAATCCGTAGTGCAAGAAGTAATTACTGAAGGGCTGATTTTGAATCTGAAAATACTACAAACGAATGATACCTTGAATTTAGAGCATAGTCTATGGTTTTGTTAATTGCAAGAAGTTCGGAGGTAAACACAGATATATGAGTCAGCAGCTGGTACCTGAGGGAACATTTGGTCGACCATACACTAGTACCCACACATTCAATCGACTTGAAGCCACTGGTCTACAATTGGTGGGACCCCAAGTGACGAACGGTGATATTACGAAACAAGTGGTGGACCTCCGCCTCCGGGACCTTGGTCTTTGGTGCTAGGAACCATAAAACATCAACAACAAAGCCGGGTGGCTCCTAAGGCACTATATTTTTGGACAACAACTTGTAACAGTCACTGAGGTCCACACCAAGTAAGTGGAGGCGAACGGCAAGTGGCTGATGAATTCCCTGCGTAAGGTGGTGGTATTGATGCAAGGGAGGGGTACAGGCCACATTGCCAATATTACTTTTTCTAATTGTCTGTACACCGTAGGACAGGGCCAGGTGGTCTCGGCGAATACGGAGGGGAGGCACATTCGCCTCCACTTCCATATGAGCTACAAGGGTACACCAGATGGCTCCAAGACACATTCACAAATATTTACTCTGCAACACATTCAGCCTCCTCAATATGGCATCGGATGCTGAGCCATACATCTGCACGCCATAGTCCAGCTTAGATCTGATAAGGGATTTATAGACAATTAAAAAGATTTTCTGTCGGCACTCCTTGTAGTACCCGCTAGGTACCTGAGGACATCCGACGGTTTATCACGATGAGCAAGCAAATTATTAACATGAAGTTTAAAATTCAATCTGAGATCAAAATGTAGGCCCAAAAACTTTACAGAATTTTGAAAAGGTACCGCCTGATTATCCAAAGTCGTGTACATATAAGGTACGTTATAAGTTGTAAAAACTACAGCTGCACACTTAGGGATGGAAAACTTAAATCCCCACCCCAGGGCCCATTGGTGGACGGAGTCAAGGGCTGCTTGAATCTGCCCAAACGAAAATTGTGCATTATGGGAAGAGCACCATATTGCCTAATCTTCAGCATAGAGTGAGTATTCAAGATTCCTTGGGATGGGAACTGATGACATAATATCATTGATCATAATACTAAACAAAGTGGGACTAAGCACGCTTCCCTGCGGCACCCCGTTTTCCTGGATAAATATATCCGATGTTACATTACGGGGTAATTTGACAGAGAAAGTCCTCTCCCTTAAGAAATTTGAAATAATAATAGACAAGTTTCCTCTTAAACCATAAGTATAGAGCTTCATTAGTATACCGTGTCGCCACGTCATGTCATAGGCTTTATGGATGTCAAAGAACACCCCTATCATGAATTCTTTATTGGCAAACGCCTCTGAAATACAATGTTCCAATTTCATTAAGTGACCTAGTGAACTTCTGTATTTACAGAAGCCACATTGTTGATCATTTAAAAAATTCTTTGACTCTAAAACAAAAAGAAGCCTATTGTTAACCATTCATTCCACGACCTTACATAGACAAGAGGTCAACACAGTAGGGCGAAATGAATTGGGATTCATAAGATGAACAGCCTCTTTAGGTATCGGTATGATGTGCACAAAGTGCTGTGAGTTTGGGAACGTTCAAGACGCCCAAATCTCATTGCGTTTTGCTAACAGCTTAATCAGGCAGTCCTGATTAAAATGCTGGATCATACCGTACGTGATGGTATCTGGTCCAGGACTGGTTTCTTTACAGAATTTATGGGCAAGGAGCAGTTCATCTATCATAAACTCTTGGTTGTACAAGGAGTCTGCGTCTTCTGTGGCAAAGTCTAATATCTGTAGCTCAGCCGGGGGTTTGTGGTGTTGAAAATGCAGGTCATAATTGGCTGATCTACTTACATGAGAAAAACTTCTAGCGAGGATGTTAGCAACGCCCATGGAATCGTCATAGATGTTATTATTGGCCTGCAGTGTGGTCACAGGGATGTTGGGGCTTTTATTACTTAATATTTTAATACTAGACCAGACATTGTTTAATGGTGTAGAACGATTCACCTTGGACACAAAATTCCTCCAGGCATCACGTTTGGCTCTTCTTATTATTCTCCTTGCCTCAGCCCGTGCCTGCTTGTATGCAATAAAATTTTCCTCATTACGCTGACTATCAAAATTCTTGTATCTTCTATTGCGTTTCGTAAGCTTGTCGGCAATCCACCGTCCACCAATGAGCTCTATGCTTTGCATGAAGTGTAGAAGTCCTAGGAATAGCAGCCTCAGCCGCGTGTAATATGGAACTAGTTAAATTTTCAACCTTAACATCTATGGTCTCCCCAGATATATCTAAATCGGCGATCCTTGAGAAGGATCCCCAATCTATTTTCTTATAGCTAGCTAAATTTTGGAGATGGAGGTTCTGAAATTATGTAGCATGTATAAGAAAAACAGTTGGGTAAATGATCACTTGCCAAGGAATCGTCATAAGGGTTCCACGAGAAGCGGAGGCCATCGATGAGTCAATAGCCGAAAAGTCAGAAGTACGATCATCTACACGAGTCGCTCTACCATCGTTCAGAAGACAGAGGTTGAACTGTAGAATTATGTCGGCTGCTAGTCCCCCACGACCATCCATCCTCAAGCTACCCCATTGATAGTGATGGGCATTAAGGTCGCCCAATACTAACTTATTTCCCGGAAAATGTTCAGATAGTGAACTCAAAGCATCACTTTCAATGGGGCCATGTGGTGGACGGTAGAGAGTGCAAACAGACAGATACGTGTCATTAAATTTTACTCTGCACGGGACAGCTTCCAGATAGAATTTAGAATCACTTCCATTTGTGGCGGTGATTTGTGTGTGTATATGGCAACTCCGTGACCATCATATCTTCTATATGGGTGGCTGTGGTTGAACTGTAGAGGATCAGGGTGATCCACCAAGTACGTCTCTAAACAGATAATGTCTGGCCTATGTATAGACAGCAAAATTGCTATATTGTGTAATTTATTCCCAAGAGTCCTACGATCCAATTATAACACAGTGAATGAGATGGTTTAAGATTTACGAGGGCCAGTGTGCTTTTTTTTTTTTTTTTTTTAATGCGTCTCGCTCCCAGGCGAGTGGCTACCGGGGGACCTTTCTCGGTGCTTGCTAATGGAAACCCCCATATTTTCATCAATGACAAGACTCCCAGACTCCCCCGAGGAAGGGCTAACTCTTCTCTCCCTCGCTGGACCAGGAGCAGGAAGGACATGAGGACGTTTCTTTGCAAGAGTAATGAAGTTATTGTTATCAATCTTGTCAGACTTAGGTTTATGCATTGCTGACTGAGAGGTAGCAGCAGCCTGTGATTATGAAGAAGCTTTAGAGATGTCAGTTAGAGAGTTGGATCGTACAGGAGGCTAAGATGTAGAGGTAGAGGTAGAGTGAGTGGCCTAATTAACAAGCATAAGATCAGTCTGCATCTCAGTGCACATCACAGGACGGAACATCACCGCCGAAGCATAGGACCTATTCGGTGTTGGAGTTGCATGCAACTCCTTCATCTTTTTCCTAGCTTCGTAGTGAAAGATGTCCTCAGTCTCCTTCACCACGCAGACCTCATTCTCCTCCTTCCACTTGGGATAATCCCTCGTGGAAGTGGAGTGAGCACCCATGCAGTGAAAGCACCTGACAGACTCTGATGTGCAGTGTTCAGCATAATGACCCTGTGTTGCACGCTTGCCACAGACTGATTGGGAAGCCCGACAAGTTAGTCTTCATTGTATCCACATAACTGACATCACAAACAGCAAAGTAAGTTAGGGATGTATGTCCTTACATTAACAATTTCATACCCAACTTTGACATGGACTAGGAGATCTACTTTACCGAAAGTCAAACTAATGGTGGCCGTTTTCATCCTCTGGCCCTCCCCAAATCTTGTAATAAAACGGGCATCAATTACATCTTCCTGAGCAAGTTCACGTATGATTTCGTCCTTTTCCATAACCATGAGGTCCCTGCAAGTGATGACACCCTTGCAGGAATTCACGACATTTGGGATCCTCAGTTCGACATCATAACAGTGAAACTTGTGCAGTTTCATCAAGTCTTGAACCTGGGAGGAGTTGACAGTTTTTACCAGGAGGTCTCTGTTTCCAAGATTTTTTTTTAACTTGTTCCATCTCCTCAGCCCAGTCATTAATTACCTTCTTGATGAACCGTTTGAGACTGCAAAAGGGAATGGAACCGAGAGCATGAAAATGATGACAAATTGGGCATTATTTGCACCGATCAAGAGCGGTACGAGTCTGGGGCCGTTCAGTCTGAGGGTGGTTAGTCCGTCTCTCAGTCGGGGGTTCGTCAGGACCACCTCCCCCCAAAGGGGGGTGGGGAGGCGGCAAGGGCGTCCGCCGTAGGAACTACTTCCCCCGTTAGGGAAGGAACAAAAATCGAAAATTTCGACTATTTATAGGGTGGCTTCCTCATTCAAAGTGGTTTAGAACAGCTAAGTAAGATGGTTTCGAGACGAGGAGTCCTGTCCTATGATACCTTCCCTGAGGCTTGCAATCCTGGTAGCCAGATGGCTCTTGGTTTGACCAATATAGGCTGCATTACAACAACCACACCGAGGACTGCAGGACATATAGGACTCGGTCTTTAAACATGAAGCACTGAGACAGGTTTTGGGGCGATTTGAATATCAACCTCAGCGATTTCTACGGATAAAAGTCGTGAATTAGTCTATTTATCTTGTTACGTTAAAAAATAGGCTATATTTAGGACCTAAGTAGGGTACTGCAAAATAAACTTTAGCTTTCTTAACAGCATGGGTTACTTTCAGAGAAGTAATTCTTAGTTTAGTTAGCTGTATTCCCATATATTTGTCCGTAAATTTAGTTGGGAATCCATTTTGGTACAGGGTTTTCCTCAGAAACTGTAGCTCATTATGTAAAGAAAAATATGAGGAGCACAAACTTTAGACCCGTCACTAGTGTTATAATTAAGTTACGTTTATATTGGAGGGGCATGTTAGAGTTAAATTTAGTAGTTAATCCTGTATATGTTGGTTTCCTGTATATTGACATTGTAATAGTTTCTTGTGTCCTCTCTATGCAAATATCTAGAAAGGGATTTTTTTTAATCCTTCTCAGTTAATTCTAACTCTAGTGAGAAGTGAGAATAAATTGTGCTTCTCATAATTTTCTTTACATAATAAGGGACAGTTTCTGAGGAAAACCATGTACCAAAATAGATTCCCAACTAAATTTCTTGACAAGTATATCGGAATACAACTAACTAAACTAAGAACTGCTTCTCTGAAAGTAACTCACACTGTTGAAAAAGCTACAGGTTATTTCGCAGTACCTACCTAGGTCTTAAATCTATTTTTTTACGTAACAAGACAGACTAATTCACGACTTTTATCCGTAGATATTGTTGAGGGTGATAATTAAATCGCCCCCAAACCTGTCTCAGAGCTTCATGTTTAAAGATCGAGTCCCAGATGTCCTGCAGTCCTCGGTGGTGTATCAGTTCAGTGTGGTTGCAGTAATGCAGCCTATATTGCTCAAGCCAAGAGCCATCTGGCTACCAGTATTCTGAGTATCAGGAAAGCTATCATAGGACAGGACTCCCAGTCTCGAAACCATCTTACTCAGCTTTTCGAAACAATTGTGAAATAGAAAGTCACCCTATAAATAGTCGAAATTTTCGATTTTTGTTTCACTGCACGGGACGACTTGACGAGAATCATAGCGGAGTCTTTACTTACAGCAAAGCTACGACCATCCCTTGGCTCACGCGACTCCTCGCCACAGTTCCTCTTTTTTCAACTGTTAAATTATATATACCCGGTACTGTAATTTATGCAATTTTGCTCTGTTCCATGTTCTTTTATATTAATGACAATCTAGCTTTAAGAAAATTATATATATATATATATATATATATATATATATATATATATATATATATATATATATATATATATATATATATATTTGTGTGTGCGATTTCTTGTAAACCAGGAAAGCATTTACAATGCTGGGTGGTAACCTTATAACCAACGGACACGTGTTCCCTGCGTGACAGCAAGTGGGTTGGCAGAGGGTTAATGCCCCTTCCAGGAAGACAACTAACTAGAAATAAGAACAAGAGGCCTCGGACCAGGATTAACCAAAAGATGACGACTAAGGACCAAAGAAAAGACACGATACGGATGGCGACGTGGAATGTAAGCGATCCCAATGATGAGGTGAAAGAGAGAGAGATTGTCTAGGTACTGAGGGTGCGAAAGTGTATGTACGTGGATTAACTGAAAAAAAATGGGGAGGAGAGAGTGTGAGAGAATGGGAGTATGGATGGGGTATATGTGCAGAAGTAAGTGAGAATGAGAGGGCAAAAGGAGTGTGTATTGTTGTAACAGATGGAAGGAGATTATAGGAGAGTATGGATCAGTTGACTCAAGGATTGTTTGGGTAAGATTGAAAGGTGGACTACAAATGTGGGCGATTGTGTGTGTGTGTGTGTATGCGCCAACGCAAGATCGTGCAAGCACAGTGAGAGAAGAGTTCTGGACAAATGTGGAAATGTGCATGGAAAATTTTTGAAAGGAATGAGTTAGTGTTTTTGACTGGTGATATGAATGGTAAAGTAGGGAATGTAAAGGTGGATGGAGTAGTTGGTGAGTGGAGTGTGCCTGCCGAGATAGATGAGAATGGCAGTACTTTAGTGGACATTTGTGCCGGGAGGGAGTTGGTGAGGCAATATCCTCTTCAGGCGCAAAATGATCCATAGGTATACATGGTGAGTGATGAGAAGGGTGGGTGGTGCCCTGAATGAAAGGAAAGCAATGATTGATTATGTGTGTGTGGATGAAAGGGTGCGAAGATGTGTAATGGATGCAAGAGCATATAGAGGTCGGGGGAGAGGACTTTCAGACCACCACAATCAAGGTCCGAGTAAAATGGAGAAATAGAAGAAGGGAAGGACGGGAGGAAGGAGTAGATACAAGGAGAGTGGAAAGGCTACAAGAGGATGAGAAAAAGGCAGAATATAAGAGATGTGTAGAAACGACTGGGTAAATATGAATTGGAGAAGATGGGGGACGTGGAAGGTGTGTGCAAGATATTCACAGAAGAAATATGTGCAGCATGTGAGGTGGTGTGTGGGGTGAAGGGAAGACGAAAGGGGGTGGAAGGAACAGCATGGTGGAATGAAAAGGTGAGACAGGCTGCGGCACAAAAGAGAAAAACATATAATGAATGGATGAGAAATAGGGGCGTGGAAGAAGTTGAGAGACGGAAGAGAGAGTTATATGTAGAAAGGAAGAGAGAGGTGAAAAGATTAGTAAGAGAGGGTAAGAAGAAAGTGGATGAAGAATTTGGAAGGAATTTGAGTATAAAGTGGAGGGACTGTAAGAAAATGTTCTGGAAAGAGGTAGAGAGAGTTAGACCGTGCGGCAATGAAGTAAGTAGGGGAGTGAAAGATAAAAATGGTAGATTACTAATGGAGGAGGGAGAAAAAGTGACCAGATGGAGACAACACTTTAAGGAACTGGTGATCAAGAGAATGAAAGTAATGCGAGTATAAGTGGCTAGGGAATGGTTGGGTGGCAGAGAGATGAGCAAGGAAAGGGAGAAATCAGTAGGATGGAAGTTGTGGAAGCAATGAAGAAAGTCAAAATGGGGAAAGCCCCAGGAATTGAGGGAGTGTGTGGTGATATGCTGAAGCATGGGGTAGAGATAGTAGTAGAATGGATGTGGAAGATGTGCAGATTGCCTTGGAGGAAGGTAGAGTTCCGGAGGATTGGAAGTCAAGTATAATTATACTCTTGTACAAAGGGAAAGGGGAAAAAGAAGTGTTTGGGAATCATAGGGCAGTGTAATAGGAAAAGTATATGGTAGGATACTTATTGACAAAGTTAGGGAAATAACAGAGGAATTAGATGGAGAAGGACAGAGAGGCTTTAGGAAGGGAAGAGGTTGTGTAGATCAGTTTCTAGAGAAGGGAAAAAAATTGTATGAGGCCTTCATGGATATGGAGAAAGCATATGACAGGGTGAATAGACAAAGATTGTGGAAAGTATCAAGAAAATATGGAGTAGATGGGAAGTTGTTGAATTCTGTGAAGAGTATGTATGAGGGTGCAAAGGCTGCAGTGTATGTGGATTGAGTGAACTGAGTGAATTTTTCTATTTGAAGGTTGGGTTGAAACAGGGATGTGTCATGTCTCTATGGTTGTTCAATCTGTATATGGATGGGGTTATAAAAGAGATACAAAGTAGGGCAGTGGATGTTCGAGTGGACCTAGTGAGAGAGGGCAGTGTTTGGAAACTCCCTGTAATGTTGTTTGCAGATGATAATGTGTTGTTAAGTGAAGACGATAGGGAGCTGCAAGGCATGGTGGATGAGTTTGGGAGAGAGTGTGTAAGAAACGGAATCTAAAGGTGAATGTAGGGATGAGTAAAGTTATGGTGTTCAAGAGAAATGATGTCAGTGAATGTACAGTGAGGTTGGATGATGAGGAAATGTGAGTTTGTTTAAGTACTTGGGTAGTGTAATGAGTAAGGATGGAAGTTTGGAGGGTGAAGTGCTTGAAAAAGTACAACAAGGAAGAAAGGTTGCTGGTTCCTTGAAAACGGTGATCAGAAACAGGAAAGTGAGCATGGAAGTGAAAAAATTAGTGCATGACAGTATTGTGATACCAACTCTAACGTATGGAAGTGAAGCTTGGACGTTGTTGGAGGGACACAAATCAAGAGTGAGAGCAGTGGAAATGAGTTATTTGAGAGGAGGCTGTGGAGTCACATTGTTCTGGTGCTAATATTGTTTCCCATGACTAGTTGTAGTTTCACACTATTGTTGCACACTACATATAAAGTTGTTTATTCATAATTAACAATATACAACAAAGTGTGAATGATAAACAAACGCCACTTCACTGTAAAGTGTGGCTTGGGATAGGATGCGCAATCAAACATCTTCTTTTAATCAAAACCTAGAGTGAAGGGAAGGCGATAGAGAAATATGAATTGGATATATGTTTAAGTCTTGGGGGAAATATTTACCTTGTTGGTATACTTTAATGTAATCAATACTATTTTATTGAGGTGCATAATGTACATGGTATAGTTATGATGCTTCTATTCATGTATAAATCCCAGTTGTCTGTGGAGGTTTAGCACCTCTGATTTAGCTGACTCGGTGCCACACCCAGAGGGGATGGCGGCCGGCTAGGGCAGAACGCATTTATCATGCAAACGAGAGGGACGTATGACTCTGAGCTCTCTCAGTGTCGCAGTTGTATCTTTCTGTGGCCAATAAAGAGATATTTAATCTGCTCAGTTTCAGTTCACCTGCACACGCTACCTTCTAAGTTCCTTCAACAGGATTCTACACCGATTCCCACCATCTCCAATGTATAAGAAGACGTTTTGGTGGAGTGTGTCAGCCGGAAGTGACTTCGACCAGGAGCAACGTTGCTTTGCTTATCAACTGTGAGGTCACGACTCAGCTGATATATATATAAACTGGTGATCAGCTGTGGGGTTCCAAGCTGATATATTAGTAACTAGCTGATGAATTCATACAGGCAAAACATATTTTTGGTGGTTGCAGTGGTGGGATTCATGCCTGCTGTTACATATTTTGGTGGCAGCAGTGGGATGAAACCTATTTTTGTGCCAGTGGTGCAACGACACTTGGTGTTCCGTGGTTGGATACGACAAGGTGCAACTGCTTGTGATCCTGCATGTGAAACAGAAAATCTTACTCTCCTATTGCAAAGGGACTAATTGTGTAGTAGGTAAGTAGAGCAGATATCAGAGTAAATCTCGTTCTCTCTCCATCTCTGCCTGGCGAGACATCTCTACTCTCAAGCACGAACTGGCAAGTATCCCGTTCTCGTACCGAGGCCAGGGTTGGATCATCTAGACACATCTAGCAACTCTGGAGGCTGGAGTGCGGCAGGGTGGTGTGTGGCTGTAAGTGGTGTGGTGCCTCACAACTCGCAAGACTGGCAGACACCCTAGGACCAGCGTGGAGGGTGGATGGTCGTGTGGTTGGCGGAGAAACTTAGCGAAGTGTGAAGACTTGCAGTACGAATCTACTGGGAACTTCAGCATCATATGACACCTAGGTAGTGTACATGCACAGTGAACTTTCAGACACACTTTTTAAGCAGCACATGTTAGTTAGATAACGTGTAAAAAAAAAAATAAAGGTTTCTCAGTTTCCCCTCAATACATACATTTTCTGTACGTCTTGTCTGCAACCCATTCTCTATTGCTAAAAACCATAACTAATCCATTTGTGTCGGTTTATTATTTCCTGTGACTGGGAAGGGAATAAATTCTGACAAGGTTAGATGGATACAGTGAAGACGTGGGGACAAATTAAGGGGATATTCAGACAAACCAACCACGACGGAAGTAGAGTCTAATGAATTAGACTCAGAATTTTGTGAGTGGATTGAGACTTGGACTGAGACTTAGGTTACGTGTATTCAAACTCTACAGTGAAAGACACTCTGGAGAGAGGAATCCAAACTTTAAGTAGTCAGGACACTTCTGAGGAACTGGATAGTGGGGACTTAAACACTTTACATTTGCGTTCTGGTAGTTCTTATTCAACAGTTTCTGGAAGTTCAGTTAGGTCCAAAATGGCCACTAGTCTTGCTATAAGGGTACTCCTAGCAAAGAGACTGTGGATGTTAAACAGGCTACAACAGCACCCTTGGCCTCTCAACCAGATACTCAAGGTCCAATAATCTCTGATATTAATGCAACCACTCACATACCCACTTACACCTCAGGCATGTTCAGTTCACCATTAACCATTGGACAGCAAGGACAAGACCATTTATTTGCTAATGTTCCTTCTGCTAATACATGGGGCATGAATACTAACAGTACTGGCGTCCAAACCCAGGATCTTTCTGCTAATACATGGGGCATGAATACTAACAGTACTGGCGTGCAAACCCAGGATCTTTCTGCTAATACATGGGGCATGAATACTAACAGTACTGATGTGCAAACCCAGGATCTTTCTGCTAATACATGGGGCATGAATACTAACAGTACTGGTGTGCAAACCCAGGATCTTTCTGCTAATACATGGGGCATGAATACTAACAGTACTGGCGTGCAAACCCAGGATCTTTCTGCTAATCCATGGGGCATGAATACTAGTATGCAAACTCAGGTGAATTTTCCTTCTGTATGGCATGAACCTAACATGGCGACCACTAATCTGGCTACTGCTAACGTTCCTTCAACTTTACCTCCTGTAGCGCTGGTTAGACAGTCCCAAGGACAATTTGCTCAGGCACCTTCGAACCCAGATTGTATAAAGGTGCTACCTACAGCCCAAGTGAGTTTACAGTTTAGTGGGGAAGATGACTACAACTTCCAAACCGGGCCTACTGGTCATGAATATGAAAAGTTTAGGGAAATCTTAACACTTTTGCAAGTGACTGCTACATGTTGGATGTTTGGATGTTTAGGTTCATAGATATAGCACAGCAGCATCCTAACTGTACTGAAAGTCAGGCTTTGGCGAAGGCAGGCATATGCTATGCAGAAGCTAGCAAAGCCTTGCAAACTTCAGGCTGGAGAGATACAGCTACTAGTTCTTCACAGTAAAAGACCAAGGCTGTAAAGCCAAAAGTGCAAAGATGGTGTGTCATCCATGGGCAGTGTCCTTATTTTTCGGACTATTGCCCAATTGTTCGTGCAAATCGGGAAAAACTGGGCAACCAGGTTAATTCGGAAAAGTTCAGGACCACACGCAGAAGTAAACAAAATCGTACAGTCCACAGATGCGTGTGTGGCAGCTATTAAAAAGGTGGATTTGCTCTCGATACCTTGGATCATAGGAAAGGGCCAGGTGTCTTTGATAATGGAGCATGTGCAAATATTATTTCTAGTAAAGTGCTAGAGAGGCTGAAGTATGAAATGCCTAGAGCTAATTGGACGTTGTCAGCACCTGACGTGATTTTGACAGGTGTGACAGGGAGTAAAAATGAAGATCGTAAGCCAGGTTGACACTGAGGACAGGTAAACGATCTCCTGTGTTACGTGCTACATTATATGTGGTTGAGGATTTCTCTCTGCCAGCTGATGGGTTATTGGGCTTTGAATCTATGGAGGAGTATAACACGATTATACGCCCTCAGAGACGTTCTGTTTCCTTTAATGGAAAGGAGTTTTTAGGCCTTAGTCACTCAGCAACAGAAGCTGGAACTAGCATCCAATCAGGAACCGTTCAACCAGTTGTGACCCCGACAAGTGAAGCGTCAAGGGAGTCCCCGGATGGACACGAAACAGACGGTATGGATTGGAAGCAGGTCAGGGCTATGTCAAACTGTCTGCAAAATTCCTGTCCGAGTACCTGATGTATCGGAGGGAACTGATGTGATATGTTTAACAGGGACCGTAAATCATAAGGCATTGTTGCTAGAGTCCACCCTGAGTAATGTCGGACCAGATCAGAAGATGCCCCTCTTCATCGCAAATATGAGTGGAGGTGCAGTTAAGCTCAGAGGTGGATGTTATATAGGCGACTTGATGTCCTATGGTGCCCCCGTAAAGGAAGCCAACGATGTACCAGCGATCTCTCCCGTAGTCACATCACAAACAATGACTCAATCGGAACCTACTCGTCTTGGGAGAGAAAAACTGCTAGAACAACACGTGAAGGTAACAGATAACATTGCCCATAAAACGGGGTTACTAGCATTTCTTAAGGAATTCTCCGATGTAGTGGCACTTCCAGGAGAACCGCTGGGTAGGACGGACAAGGTGAAGCATCATATTGGGTTGTGCCCTGGTACAAATCCGATTTATGTGCCTGCATACCGCCTACCACACAGCCAAAGGAAAGCAGTGGAAGAGGAAGTTGAAAAGATGCTTCATGATGAAGTCATTCAGCCTTCTTCCTCACCTTGGAATGCACCACTCTTTCTAGTACCTAAAAGGACGGTGGTGTGAGACCTGTTGTAGATTTTCGGAAAGTGAACAAGGTAACCATACCGGATAGTTACCCAATTCCGCATCTCAGAGACTTACTGCAGTCCTTGGGTAAAGGAAATACCGTGTTCACCTGCCTGGATCTAGCATCAGGGTATTGGCAGGTGGAGCTGACCGAAGAGTCGCATCCCATCACTGCCTTTAGCACTCACTGTGGACACTTTGAATTTCTCCGGATGCCTTTTGGACTGAGTAATGCTCCTTGACATTTCAGAGGATGATAAATCAGTTGTTTGGTGACATGATTGGGCAGGACATCCTAGCGTATCTAGATGACTTGATAATTGTAAGCCAGACTCATTTTTGTAAGTTAAAACAAGTGATGGAAACTTAAGATCTGCGCGTCTGTAAATCAAGCTATCGAAGTGCGATTTTCTAAAGGCAAATGTTAGATTTCTAGGGCACTTTTTGATGGCGATGACATCAAGGCTCTGCCAGATAAGGTTACAGCCATGGTAAATTTCCCTACACCCAAGTCCAAGGACGATGTTCGCACATTCCTAGGGCTCACTGGTTTTAACAGGAGCTTTGTCCACAATTATGCTGCTATCGCATCACCATTGACGATGCTACTTAAGAAGGATGCTGCATGGCAATGGGGACCATCGGAAGAGAAAAACTTCAACAACCTCAAGAGAGACATGACAGCGACTCCTATGTTAGCATTTTCTAATTATACTCAAACTTTTTACCTATGCACGGACGCCTCAGGTTTGGGACTGGGAGCGGTGTTACAGTAAAAGGATGAGGAAGGCAAAACACACACCATTGCGTATGCCAGTAGGGCACTAAGACCCTCAGACAAGCATTACGTGGTAACGCATATGGAGACATTAACAGTAATGTGGGCGTTAGGACATTCCCAGGATATCATTTTCGGGTACCGGATAATTGTTTTTAACGGATTATGCACCCATACGTGACTTGTTTAATGGAAGAATTTGCATGATAAGGTTGTGCGTTGGTTCAGCAAGGTAATGGAGTTTGACCCAGAGGTCAGATATTTACCAGGCCAACAAAATGTCATTGCCGATGCTCTGAGTAGAAATATTGCTGCTGCCATATCTGAGGATATCCCTCTTTCTGGGTATTCCCTGGACACGGTAAAGGCGGAACAATGTAAGTATATGATGTGATCTAGAGTCATCTATGCCTTGGAGTCTGGCAATGAGTCATGTTTACCTGAACTTCCGGTACCAATGACTCACTTCCATCTTCAACGGGGCCTTTTATATAAACAGCCCCCTGGGAAGGGCACTGTTTATCAGTTGGTTGTTCCTACTACACTACAGCAAGCCGTGTTACAGTTGGTTCATGACGTACCTCAAGCGGGTCATCCTGGACGTGACAGATGCATACATGAGGCAAGAAAGGAATACTATTGGCCGACCATGAGGAAGGACATAGAAGCCCATGTTGCCAATGTGTCAAGTGCGCGGAAATGTGAGGAATGACAGGACCTCTGACACCCATTTTGGAATATCACCTACCGGAAAAACCGTGGGATACAGTCTCCTTTGATCTCTTAGTATTGCCAAAGAGTCATCAAGGCTCAAGCTATGTACTGGTGGCAGTGGACCATTTTTTGTGATTCACTGGTTTAGCACCTTTACAGACGAAAACTGCAGAGGAGGTGCTGCACGCTTTTGTAACCTGAGTGATTTGTCCATACTCAACACCTAATGTATTGCTCCGCGATAATGGCAGTGAATGGAATCTGTCGTACGTATGGGGTAAGGCAAATCTTTATTACGCCTTACAGTCCCAAGAGAAATGGCCTGGTGGAGAGGACAAACAGGAAGATACTGGAAGTCTTGAGACCAGCAATTAGAAACCCGACCGGCAAGACTGGCTGCCACAAGTAGCGGCAGCCATCAGCTCCTCAGAAAATTCGTCAACGGGGAAATCTCCTCATTATGTCCTTTATGGAGAGAAGAAGGTGTTACCCTACGATTTGCTGCCTGGACCTCTTACCCCAGTGTATAATCAAGAGAATTATGCCAAAGTACAGCTTACAAAGTTTTAGCGCTTACATAATGAAGTACGAAAAAGATTAAAAGCCTCAAGAGTGGAGATGATGGTGAAACAACACAAAGACATTGGAAATAGGCCAGAAGGTTATGATAACCAACCCTGAGAGAACTTCCAAGCTCAGACCTAAGTTCCGCGGACCATATAGCATTGTGGAACACGTGCGTGGACATACTTATCGAATAAGGAATGATGCTGATGGAACTCAGGAGGCAGTACATGCTGACAGGATCAAACCAGTAAGTCAAGAGCTAAGCCTAACTAACCAATCGTCTGATGTGTTGTCCCCTCTGTCTTCTTCACAGTCTATGTCGTTGTCTGTACCTATCCCTAACCAAGAGCATCGCAGCAAGCTACGATCCCACAGTAAGAGCGATTAAGGGAGTATCTTCTCTTACAAACATGTGGCTTGTACTCCTCTCGCGTTGCTTGGAGTGGACCTATGGAACGACGTTGGACACGGACACGACTGCATTGATGCCAGGAGCACTGAAGAGCCCATTTGGAGAGGTATCTCCAAACTCCAGATACTGTTAAAGAGGTCCCTAAGGGATTGTTTCACCTCAGACAGCAACTGTCGGAAGTCAGCAAGTTTTTCAACCGGAACTCGCAGTTGACGACCGCAGATAATGAAGTTTGGTACAAACCTTGCATGGTATAACCGAGTTTCACACTGGATATATAGTTAGGCCCACAGACAGACTCACTAAATTGCATGTTGCTTTACCTAATGCAAATTCTGATCTTTCCAAGCACATCCATGCACATACTGAGAGAGGACTTGTGGATCTCCTAGGTATCCTGTCTCAAAAGCTTTGTGGTACAGTGCTAGACAAGGACGTAGTGGAATTGGATAGACAGATGCACGATTTGACATTGGCGGAAAAGGCAAATAACAGGCTAATCGTACACACGTATGAATTAGGTGAGTTCACTAACAAAGCTAACGAGATAATTAAGACTATCAACCATCTCATAGGAGTTGTGACAACAACCAAACCACCTTACTAACCCTGGCTAACTTAGTGTTAATCGCTGAGTACTTACATGCTCTCGACGAGTCAACCACTGCTTTGGAGTCGCATGCAGCCAATATGGTGGAGGGCTTAATCGATGCAAGTTTGAATAGGGTTAATGCTTGATTGCTTCCTACTCACATTATGATCAATGCTCTTGACGTAGCCATGGTGAAGCATGGATTTATGCCACTTTTTGGTATGAGTAAACTGGAATATTATTACCCATTGTTAGAGGCCCAGTTGACCCATGATGGCATCCTGATAATGGCGCCAATGAGCAATTCTGTAAAATACCATGCATGGCGGTTCATTCCTTTCCCTTTTGCTACTACTAACAATACACTTGATATTCTGAATGAGGGACCAGAGGTGCTAGTTGTGTCGGATGACAAAGGGTATATAGCCTAAACGATTGTGGATTTTGAAAGGTGTTTTCTTGATCTCCATGTATGTCCTGCTCTCCGTTTCGTCTTCATTCCGTCAAGGGTAGAGAAATGTAAGATGACCTTGTTGGACACAAACACTTCCTCTACACTGCAACATTGCACTTTCTAACCCATTCAATTGAAGTCAGTTTTCCATGCTTATGTACATGCGAAACAACACTTCTTCTTTCCTGAGACAGAGGACGTAACACTCACATGTGCCTCACAAAAAATCAGTTCCTTACGGTAAAGGGATACTATGTTGCACCCAATTATTGTGAGTTTCACAGTAAATAGATAGCAGTTCTACCTAACAAGCACCATCTAGCCTTGTTACAACCATTTTTACCTTTATTCAATGTTCCTGCCTTGATTGTAACCAGGCTGTCTCATGTGCTCAAAGAGATACAGTTCCTCACCCACCTGAACAAGACTGATTTAGAACCATATGTACTGTCCTATCTCCCTTCATACCTTTCTCCTTCCTATTTTGGTCCTGGCGTTGGTCTTCTACTTGTTGTGGTCTTGTCCTGTGTTTGTGTTTGGGGCTACTATCTACGAGGCCGAATGAGAAACACACTGAAACCACGGATCCATACTCGCAGATTGCGAGTGAACATGGGTGAATAGTTAGCCACCCTACACATTGGTTAGGCTACACAGTGGTTAGGACAACAATGTCGACAGGGATGTTGAAAGGTGTGGCCGAGCGATGTTCTGGTGCCAATATTATTTCCCATGACTAGTTGTAGTTTCACACTATTGTTGCATATTACATATATAAAGTTATTTATTCATAATTAACAATATACAACAAAGTGTGAATGATAAACAAATGCCATTTCACTGTAAAGTGTGGCTTGGGCTAGGATGTGCAATCAGACATCTTCTTTTAATCAAAACCTAGAGTAAAGGGAAGGCGATAGAGAAATATGAATTGGATATTAGTTTAAGTCTTGGGGGAAATATTTACCTTGTTGGTATACTTTAATGTAATCAATACTATTTTATTGAGGTGCATAATGTACATGGTATAGTTATGATGCTTCTATTCATGTATAAATCCCAGTTGTCTGTGGAGGTTTAGCACCTCTGATTTAGCTGACTCGGTGCCACACTCAGAGGAGATGGCGGCCGGCTAGGGCAGAATGCATTTATCGTTCAAACGAGAGGGACGTATGACTCTGAGCTCTCTCTGTGTCGCAGTTGTATCTTTCTTTGGCCAATAAAGAGAGATTTAATCTGCTCAGTTTCAGTTCACCTGCACACGCTACCTTCTAACTTCCTTCAACAGGATTTTACACCGATTCTCACCATCTCCAATTTGTGAGAAGACGTTTTGGTGGAGTGTGTCAGCCGGAATTGACTTCAACCAGGAGCAATGTTACCTTGTTTATCAACTGTGAGGTCACGACTTAGCTGATATACTGTATATATAAACTGGTGATCAGCTGTGGGGTTCCAAGCTGATATATCAGTGACTAGCTAAGGAATCCATACAGCCGAAACATATTTTTGATGGTTGCAGTGGCGGGATTCCTGCCTGCTGTTACAACATGGAGAGACAGACAAATGAGGATGTAAAGGAGCATTGTAGTGTGGATGTGGATGTGATAGGAAGCGTTATGAGAAACACACTGAGGTGGTTTGGCCATGTGGAGAGGATGGAAAGCGAGAGACTGACGAGGAGAGTGTATGTGAGTAAGGTGGAGGGGGAGAGAGGAAGGGGAAGGCCAAGGATGAGATGGAGGGATGGAATGGAGAGGTATATGAGAGAGGGGTGTGTGAGTTGGGAAGAGGGCAGTGAAATGGCGGGGGACAGGGCGACGTGGAGGCGATTTGTGTGTGGCCATCCCGTATGGGATTAAGGCGTCTGGCAATAGATAGACAGATAGATAAAAAATATTTTTGCTCTTATAAAATAAAAGAGTGCATGAAAAACACTAGGAAAACCAAATATGAGTTCATTATTTACCTTAGTTTGGCCGTGGTACGCTATTTATGGACATTTGGGTGAAAAATGTAGCGCACCTTAAAATATATATATATATATATATATATATATATATATATATATATATATATATATATATATATATATAGCTTGAGCATATGATGTACATAGCAGTCCTACACTATTCTTCATATGATGTATGTATCAGCTATCGCGTTAAGAGAAAGGAAAAGATCAACTTGGCAGAGAGAGCATACTAAAGTCAAAGATATAGAAGTTATAAAAGAACAGAAATGAAGGTGGGTAGGCCATGTAGCAAGAATAAGGGATAACCGATGGAACAAGAGGCTGACTGACTGGACACCAAGAAATTGTATGCGTAGCAGAAAAAGGTCAGACTGGAGGTGGAGAGATGAGATCCAGAAATTTGCAGAGAAAATGTGGCAAAGATTGGCACAGTCAAGGAATTCGTGGAGCAGGTTGGGGAAGGCATTTGTTCAGCAGTGGACTTGTAATAGCTTATGATGATATATATATATATATATATATATATATATATATATATATATATATATATATATATATATATATATACACACAAACACTAGCAGGGGTACCCGGCGTTCCCACTCCTGTCCCTTCGCCCCAGCTCTCTCTCTCTCTCTCTCTCTTGTTCCCCCTCCTTATATATCTGACTGTTAATACTCTGCCCCTTTCCCTCAAACCATCAGTCTTTTTGGTTTTAAAGCCTTCCTTGGGTCATAAGACCAAAAAGACGAACACTCCAGTCATATTTTGTCCTAGTTCAGTCTTTCTTTTTGCTCCAGAAAGACCATGTATCTCTTATGATTTTGAGGATGAATATAAGAGGTCCAGGAACTTTCTATTTCAGCTTTCACAGACTAACACACAGTATTTTTGCGTATTTTTTACTGTTTCCGGTGACCCAAAATAACCTCTGACCGGTGACCTCGAATGAACTTGGAGTCAACCTCATATAGCCTATGTCCGAACTAGAGGTCATATGAGAGTCTCCATGCCAAAAACTGGGATGTTGGGGTACCCAGCATTGCCCGGGCCAGAAAGGCTAACACTCAACCGGTGACCTAAAATGACCCAGATCTGAATTTTGACCTCCACACAAAGGTTCCCTGGGTCATAAGGATTCCAGATATGTAGGTTAAGGTCAGGTAAAGTGAAAATTGAAGTAGTTCGTGAACAAACAGACAAACAGACAGAAAGTGCCAAACGAGTGCCAAATTCAAGATCCGTTCATTTCGAGATGCCTGGACACACTGCGTTTGAAAGACTGGAGATCATAGGTAGTAGGAAATACAGACAGAGGGAGACAGTTCCAGAGTTGACCTGTTGCATCAATGAAGGACTGGGAGTAACGGTTAACTTCTGCATTAGAAAGCTGGACAGAAAATGGATGAGAGTTTGTTGCCAGACGGGTGCCACGCGCCCGTCGTAGAGGTGGAGGGATGCAAGCAGACAGTTCAGAGGAGCAGTGACCATTGAAGTAGAGATAGAAAAGAGATAAAGATGCAACAGTGCGGCGAAGGGACAGTGATTGAAGGGAGCCAGTAAGAGGAAGAGAGTTTATGAAATAAAAAGCCTTTGACTCCACCCTACTGAGAAGAGCTGTATGTGGAGATCCTCCCCACACATGAAAGTTGTGCTCCACACAGGGGCGAATAAAACCCATGTATAAAGTCAACAACTGTTCAGGAGTAAAGAAGGTACGGAGTCGGCTTAGCACACCTAATCTTTCGGAAGCAGAGTTTACAAGAGATCCAATAACATTCAAAGATAAGTATGAAACCCCAGATATGTTTAAGGACGATGCAGGAGTGAGCTGGATATAATTAAACATTGGTGGGTACTCCTGTGGAAGTTTTTGTCCGGTTGATAGGTGTAAGAACTGAATCTATGATGCATTAAAAACAACAAGATTATTTTTACCCCAGTCAGAGATACAAGCCAAGTCAGACATTAGGTGTGCCATAGCCTCATCCCTTGTTTGTTGAAGTAACTGCTGAGATGGACGTTGCGTATACATATATATATATATATATATATATATATATATATATATATATATATATATATATATATATATATATATATATATATATATATATGCCTTTTTTTACGTGTCCGACTCTGGGCAAAAGCTTCAAGGCCTATTCCCAAGCCCCAGTAGTCCTCCTACATGTCCAAATATCACCACTTCGGCGCTAACACCCACCATCCATATTGAATACTTGCTAGGACTGTTTCATACAGGACTGGTGTATTGGTATTAGCGGAGATACTTTTACGACATGTCAGCTGGTCGTCTGGTAGATCAGAAAAAGTCTGCTTTTTATAAATCCAGATCCTTAAACTATTCCCTGTCCCAACAGGGATTCGAACTTGAGTCCTTTAGGACTGCAGGCCACCTCTCTCTCTCTCTCCCTCTCTATTCATCCATTCATCCATCACCCAATCCTACATTGCCCCATGAGGAGAGTAGGAGCCCGGGGCTAGGCAGTTGATCCCGACATTTAAGATGAGGGTGACCAGCCTCACTCATCCCTGAGTGGCATTACATGAGCAATCAACCCCAACCACTCCTTGGATATACACCTTCACCGGCTCAATCCGACTGGAGTGCAATAATTACCCACTTAACCACCAGCCGCCAAAATTTGGTTATATGGTTGCCACCCAGCGTAGTAAATGGTTTCCTGGTGTACAGGAAACCATTTGGCTTGTCACTCAGTGTAGAATTACCCATAGGCAGAAGGAAGAGGAAAGAAAGAAGGAAAGAAAGACAGAAGAGGGAGTGTAAAGTTACCCGTAGGCAGAAGGATAAGGAAAGAATGAAGGAAAGTAAAACAGAAGAGGATGGAAGGAAAGAAGGATGGAGGAGAGGGAAGGGCAGACATCCAACAGCAGCACTACATCGAGTGAGTGGATGGTGAGTGCCCCATATCTATCTATGTATCTAGCTATATCTATCTATCTATCTATCTATCTATCTATCTATCTATATATATATATATATATATATATATATATATATATATATATATATATATGTATATCAGAGGCAAGATGATACGACGTGTAGACCAAAATGATAAATATTGTTGATTTAATAATACATTCCTTTTGATACTGTTAATGTAGAATAATAATTCCGTTCTCCCTGTTCTATGAAACCCCCATGACAACTTTTCTATGCTTCGTGGTGGTCTTTCTCGCTATTTCCTGACAACTTCGGCTGAAGGGTTTGGTGGGTGGAGGGGAGCCTTCCTGCTTTTCTATCCATGTCTTTGACTGATAGCATAGGAACTGTTTTGTTACGTATAATTTTCTCTATACCAAACATCCGCGAAAAGACAACAGGTCTCTTGCTGTTTGCTTTCCTTTTACTCCCTTCCCTTGCCTCCTTTCTTTCCCATGCTCCCAATCAACCTTTCCCACGCCTTTTCCCTCCTCATCCCATACTTCTTTCCTCCTCTTCATACCTACTCCCTCTCCACCTCTTTTTATCTCCTCCCTGCTTTACAGTCTCTCTTTCACCCTCCTCTCCCATATCAACACCACAACATCATCCTCGGCACCCAGAACATCTCTCGCCGCGCAGTATCATATTTTTTCGATATTTATGGTTATGTTATATTATCTCACTATTCGTAACGTATTTTTTTCACCATCAAACTGCATCTGATCAGATGCTGTCGCAGCACATATACGAGTAAAATCAGTTTGTCTAAAAACACAGATTTAACATGAATAATACTTCCTGGTGAATATGAGTTTTTTGGGTTGCGTCACAAAATGCTTTCTTCTAATTCTTTATACACCCCAACTAATGTAATCAGTAACAGATATTATTTTTTAGAAGATTGCAGTTTTGGTAGTTGTACTGGAGGTGGGAAAAGGGTAAGGAATGGTTCATATAGAACGTGAAAGAATGCGTTCACCGTAATGAAATACTGTATCGGTAATGGTAATTGTTTGACTAATACTGGAGGATTGTTTTGTGTGTTCCTATATTCTTTCATGCTATGTCCAAGAGGCATAATAATTCTTTGTAAAGTTGATCATATACTTCAGTACGGTCAATGACAAAACATAACCATTATTCAAGTTCTTGTTGTAGAAACTTTAGAAGGTAATGTCAGATTACACTTCATCATTGATTACTTCACTCATTTCATCTGTCCATTGTGTTATTGTTTAAAGATTTATAAAAAAAAATATATTCAGATCATGATTAATAATTCTGATGTTTCCAGTATTCGATAACCTACCAATATGCAATACATATGCAATATCTATTTGTCACGATATATGTTACGAAATATGACATTTGGTCTGAATATACTGCTACTGCTAGAATTTCTGTTTACACCACTACCATCATCACCGTCGCCGCCAGGATTACTACTGCTAGTACTACCATCAATACCATCAATAATAATAATAATAATAATAATTACTATTATTATTATTAACCCCACATTCTGTGGAGTTCTTATATATATATATATATATATATATATATATATATATATAATATATATATATAATATATATATATATATATCTATGTATCTATCTATCTATCTATATATATATATATATATATATATATATATATATATATATATTGTTATGGAACAGAGAGAGATAATGAACACTTCAAGTGAGAATACTAAAATCACTACTGTCCCGCAAAGTTCCAGGTTCAAAGCAAAAGACTTAGGTAAAATTACAAGTTAAAGTTTAATGCTCAAACTAACAACTAAACATTCAGGACTCATAAGGATAATGTAATAGCAAAACAGGTTACATATATGGTTAACTGCAATAGCCTCTATTAACACGAATTTAGCAAGAGCAAATTTATCTAAGTCAGCCCTGATAAAATGAGAAAACCGGATAATGCTCAGTTGAAGCAAGATATAATATTATTACAGATACAAAATATTATTAATAATGACTGACATCCAAACTTTACATTAATCACAAAAACTTTACCAGGCTTACGAATTAATGCCTCATGCTATACAGTACAAGAAAAAATGGTAATAACACTTATACTCAAATTATACAGCAGCTAGATGGCTGGAGACTTCCTGAGCACTCACAAAAATAATAATATACTGTACAGGGGAGGACAGAGATGTGAACAGAATAAGGAGTAGATCTAAGTGGCAACTAATGCAGAGACTGAGCTCATTATATAGGGGCCCGGTAGAGCTTGATTCAACTTGTAAGAAGGACGCGCAAATGAAGGCATAGAGGACGAAGAGTTGACACTCCTGCTCTGAACAACAGAAAGAACGACTTACTCTACTATAAGGGGGAGAAGGGGGGAGTGAGGTAGAACACGCAAGCCTGGTCACTATGGAAGCCACGTGACGAATCGTGATCAAACATGCAGCATACTGTACATTAAAATTATACAAAGGATGATGAAATCATAGGCTATGTAACATCTTCCCACAAAGAAAAAGAAATTTACAAAGGAAATTTCATATTACTCTAAAACAATCTGTCTAAAGTCTAGATAAGCAATCTGCAATAACATTTTCTTTCCCCTTGACATGTTGTATGTCTAATGAATATTCCTGAAGAAGTAGACTCCATCTTGTCAATCTCTGATTTTTATCTTTAAACTTACTAAGGAATTTCAGTGGGTTATGATCGGTATAAATGACTATGGGGTCAAAACCAGAACACAAATAAAATGAAAAATGCTGTAAACCCAAAATCAAGGCCAAAAGCTCTTTCTCAATAGTTGAGTAGTTCTTTTGAGGTGGAGTGAACTTCTTACTGTAATAAGATACAGGGTGTTCAATACCCTGATCATCCTCTTGCAGCAAAACAGCCCCAGCTTCTGTATCACTTGCATCAGCAGCCATCTTAATAGGCTTAGCAAAATTTGGAGTAGCGAGCACTGGCTGACTTAATAGGATAGCTTTAAGTTTACTGAAAGAGGATTCACAGTTATCGGTCCAGACAAATTTAACTCCCTTTTTCAGCAGGTCTGTAAGTGGTGATACAAGAATTGAAAAGTTAAGAACAAAAACTCCTGTAATAACCTACCATTCCCAATAATCTTTGTAGCTCTTTCCTACTTTTAGGTCTGGGAAGATTACTTTTAACCTGAACCTTAGCTCCTGGTGGTGCAACGTGTCCATCACCAATTACGTACCCAAGGTACTGAACTTTAGCTTGACCAAACTCACATTTTGATATATTAGCTACAAGATTAGCCTGAACCAAACGCTCAAGAAATATACTGACATGGCATAGGTGATCTTTCCAGTTGTCACTGAAGATTAATACATCATCAATATAAACAACACACCCTGCCAAACCCTCTGTTACAACATTCATGAGCTTCTGAAATGTGGCTGGTGCATTCTTCATACCATATGGCATTACAGAACATGCAAAAGTCTTTCCTAGTGTTACAAAACATGAGATCTCCCTAGCACGTTCAGTCATAGGTACTTGCCAGTATCCCTTTAATAAATCAAACTTACTTATGTACCTAGCCTTTCCGATCTTGTCTATGCAATCTTCCACACGAGGGAGAGGGCAAGTGTCTGTTTTGGTTATCTGATTAACACGGCTGTAGTCGATGCAAAGCCGCTGTGACCCACCTGGCTTAGGGACTAGAGTAACAGGAGAACTCCACTCGCTCTGGCAGGGCTCAATCATCTTGTGGTCCAACACGTAGCCAAGCTCATTCTGGATGAAAGAAACTTTCACTGGGTTCACACGGTAAGGGGGCAGTTTAATTGGCTTTGCGTCTCCAACATCGACATCATGCATCAACACAATGGTTCTTCCTGGAGTGTCACGGAACACTTGTGGGTACTCCTGCAGTAATGCCGAAAACTCCTGCCTTTCCTCGGGAGGTTGATGGGAAAGCTTAGTCTGGAGATCATTCATGATATCAGGATTCTTCCCCAAACTATCACTCAGGCTCATACTGCATGGGAGAGCTTCACTTGGAGACTCAGGTGGAACAGCTACAGTGCAGACTGGGTTATTTTCGTCCCGCCTGTGATATAACTTTAGCATGTTGATGTGACAAAGTTGCTTGTTCTTTCTACGATCTGGTGTGGCGATGACATAGTTGACATCACTGAGTTTCTTCTCCACGAAATAAGGACCACTAAACTTGGCTTGAAGAGGTTGCCTATGCACCGGTAGCAGAATCAAAACCTAATCTGGCTGAAAGTGGCGTAACCTGGACCTTTTATCATACCAAGTCTTCATCTTCTCCTGAGCAGCTCCTAAATTATCTCTCGCCAGCTGTAAAGCAGTGGACAGCCGATCTTTGAACTTCATCACATACTCCAGCAGGTTGACGTCATCTTCCTCCGACAGCCAGCATTCCTTGAGTAGCTTAAGGGGTCCTCTTACTTTATACCCAAACAGTAGTTCAAAGGGTGAGAAGCCCAGTGATTCATTTGGAGATTCTCTTGCGGCAACTACAACGAATGGAAGACCTTTATCCCAGTCTTTCTGATGTTCCAAACAGTATTTCTTGAGCATCGATTTGAGTGTTTGATGATATCTCTCCAACGCTCCTTGGGTCTGGGGATGGTAAGCTGAAGACATGATCTGGGTGATGCCCAACTCTTTCAGAGACTGCTTGAAAACATTTGACATGAAATTACTTCCCAGTCTGACTGTACCTCCTTGGGCAGACCAAACTTGGTGAAGAATCCTAGAATTTCCTTAACCACGTTCTTTGCTGAGATATTTCTAAGTGGAATGGCTTCAGGATAACGAGTAGCCATATCAATCAGGGTCAACACATAAGAAAATCCTGAAGAAGTCTTAGGAAGAGGGCCCACAATATCCACCAACACACGGGTGAATGGCGCCTCAAAAGGAGGAATGGGAACTAGAGGTGCAACCTTTTAGGTCTGATTACACTTTCCCACAACTTGACAGGTGTGACAAGACTTACAATACCAGGAAACATCTCTGAAGATACCTGGCCAGTAGAGGTGTTTCAAAATGCGTGCCACAGTCTTCCTCACGCCAAGGTGTCCTGCCAAACTGGAATCATGAGCCACTCTAATGATATCCTGCCTACAAACACGAGGGATGACAACTTGATGTACAACCTCCCATTCACAGTCGGCTGATGCTGTTGGGGGTCTCCACTTTCTCATAAGTACTCCTGACTTTATATAATAACAAGTAGAAGCACCAGCTGACTCTTCCTCACTGTAAGCAGAGTTAGCTAGACCTTTCAACTCAGGGTCAGCAACCTGCAACTCAACCAACTCTTGACGAGACAAATTATCAACACTACGGGGTACTGCCTCATCTCGTGAGTGGTCCAAATTAGTGAGAAAAGTGTCAGCTAGGATAACATCATCATCATTATCCTCTAAGTCACCAGTAACTTCAGACTTAGCCCTAGTGACAGCACATGCAGAGAACACATCAGGGATATCACAATCCTGGGACGCAGTCACTGGTTCACTAGACAACTGAGGAGCTGGACACACTTGACTTCCACCAATATCATTTCCAAGTAAGAAAGTTACACCTGACATTGGGAGTGTCTCAGCCAACCCAACCATAACGGAACCATTAACAAAACGAGACTCTAAATTCACTCTGCACAGAGGGACAGAGAAGTAATTATTCCCTACACCTTGTAAGATTACAGTTTCATCAGAGGAATTAACATTAGAGCCTAGAACACTGGTCAGCATAAGGGATTGGCAAGCACCTGTATCACGATATATTTTAACTGATTTCCTGTCTTTACTGTCCAGAGGACTGACAAAACCATCAGAAAGAAATTAGCACAGGAACTCTTGAGAGTGTCACCCACGTTACTGCTCAAAAGAGGAGCTTCATCATGAGAATTTAATTTACCCCTCAAAGCAGGTTCAGTTAACTCGGTTAAAGAATTCTGGGAACTCTCAAGGGTGGACACTAGACCAATTGACTGAATATTCAAAGACTCCTTTTTGTTCACATCACGCTGCCTCCTGAAACATTTCTCCGTAGTATGACCAAGCCTACTACAATAAGTACATTTACTTTTCTGAAATCTAGAGGTGAAGCTGGTATTTACTTCCTGAGAAACATCATCTTTATTCTCTTTCCTGTTACCTGTACTCTGAGTAGAGGCAACGTACTTACTCTCAGCTTTCCTTTTTTCTTTAGAATATCTCTTGTGAGTGAGAACATATTCATCAGCTAAAACTGCAGCATCAGACAAATAATCTATTCTTTTCTCATCAAGATATAGGCTTACATCTTTATTAATACACCTTTTGAAGTCCTCCAGCAAAATCATCTGCTTAAATTTATCAAAATCAGAATTTACGTTCACAGAATTTAACCACTACTCTAACAGATCTTTGATTTTTGTATACTCAACATGGGATTGCTTATCTTGCTTATAAGTTGTCCTAAATTTTACTCTATAGGCTTCAGGAAAAAGCTCATAGGCCTTAAGAATCAAGCTCTTATCTATATCATAATTATCAGATTGATCCTGAGACAAAGATGCATAAGTTACTTCTGCTTTTCCGGTGAGAACACTCTCAAGGAGTGCTGGCCAATACTTTTTGGGCCAATTAAAGCCTGTAGCTACCCTCTCAAACAACTGAAAATTCTTTATTAAATCAGATTCATTAAAAGGAGGGACAAGTTTAACATTTTTAGCCACATCAAAATCATCAGAGGTAGATGATCCAGTTCCACCTTGTTTCATGCAATACTCATGGTCTGCCTGAATCCTAGCAAATTTAATTTGTGCCTGAGCCTGTGCCTGTGCCTCCTGAATTCGAGCCTGAGATTCAGCCTTTTTAGCATGTGCCTGAAACTCAGCCTCCTTAGCACGAGCCTCCTGCAGGGCTAGGTGAAACTTAGCTATTTCAAAATGCTTTTACTCATCTGGAGAAGTTACATTAAACAAGCTTTTATTAATCATGCCAACAATATGATCTTTAGAATGATGAGAGCGAACAGCAGTTCCCAATTGTTGAGCAACAAACTTAAGTTCATTCTTTGTTCTGTTTTCTACATCACACACTGTTTGCACATTTGACAAAAAATGTTTGGCTTCATCAAGACTAGTAATAGTAGACATCATGAATAAATCACAGTCACAAAATATCAAGCAATATCCTTATGATAATATCCTGAATATCCTGAAAAGAGGTCGCTAAATTTATGTTACGGAACAGAGAGAGATAATGAACACTTCAAGTGAGAATACTAAAATCACTACTGTCCCGCAAAGTTCCAGGTTCAAAACAAAAGAGTTAGGTAAAATTACAAGTTATCGTTCAATGCTCAAACTAACAACTAAACATTCAGGACTCATAAGGATAATGTAATGGCAAAACATGTTACATATATGGTTAACTGCAATAGCTTCTATTAACACGAATTTAGCAAGAGCAAATTTATCTAAGTCAGTCCTGATAAAATGAGAAAACCGGATAATGCTCATTTAAAGCAAGATATAATATTATTACAGATACAAAATATTACTAATACTGGCTGACAGTAAAAACTTTACCAGGCTTACGAATTAACGCCTCATGCTATACAGTAGAAGAAAAAATGGTAATAACACTTATACTCAAATTATACAGCAGCTAGATGGCTGTAGACTTCCTGAGCACTCACAAAAATAATAATATACTGTACAGGGGAGGACAGAGATGTGAACAGAATAAGGAGTAGATCTAAGTGGCAACTAATGCAGAGACTGAGCTCATTATATAGGGGGCCGGTAAAGCTTGATTCAACTTGTAAGAAGGACGCGCAAATGAAGGCATAGAGGACGAAGAGTTGACACTCCTGCTCTGAACAACAGAAAGAACGACTTACTCTACTATAAGGAGGAGAAGGGGGGAGTGAGGTATAACATGCGAGCCTGGTCAGTATGGAAGTCACGTGGCAAATCGCGATCAAACATGCAGCATACTGTACATTAGAATTATACAAAGGATGATGAAATCATAGGCTATGTAACAATATATATATATATATATATATATATATATATATAGTTGGGGAGGGATCTAGTAGGTAGGCATTCCAACACCGTACGAGATAGAGACCTAGGTTTTTCAGGAGTGATGTATCTTGGTTACAGGCTTCTTTTGACAAAAAAAAAAAAAGAAAAAAAAACAGCACTAGCGCCGCACGAGCGCCCCGTATGTTATTTTTTCATCTTTTGCTGTCCTGCGCCGCAAAAATTACTGAACTGATTGCTTTGCAAATGGTCTAGTGTGTAGTCGTCTACATATATACTATTGCACTTGTGTATTGATACTGTGATCCAATAAATACTTTTTGAGATATTGAAAGTCTCATGCCTGAAAGTGCTGAATCGGAAAGTATTTGGCTGATTTTGACCGAACTAGGTCATGAGTGAACATGATATGCATTATATTAATGACCTTGACCTTGATGTCAAAGGCATAAGTCAATATCCGGAAAAAATTTTTAGTTATACCAAAAGTCCATAAATTTTAGGTCTACAACGATAACAAAAGCATTTTCATCTACAATATGGATTCTTTGAGTATTGCTTCAGCAGTTTCAGAATTATTATTATTATTATTATTATTATTATTATTATTATTCCTGCGAAGGAGGATATTATTCTCCGCAACACACTGTATAACATTGCTTTAGATCAAGCCTGTGTGTGTGTGTGTGTGTGTGTGTGTGTGTGTGTGTGTGTGTGTGTTTTAATTCCTCTTAGTCTGTTTGGTAGATATGAAAGAAATTTCCCATGGGAGTTCGACGGAATACTGGGAAGGCCTTCCACTATGCACGGTTTTTCCAACTATGATTATTAGTGGGGGTGGGTCAGCTTCCCTTATCAAATTAAAAATTCTGTCATGGTGAATGGAGGGCAGACATGTCTCTGCTATATTAGTACAAACTGTACAGTGGACTTTCATCAGCAATGCGATACTCTGGGAGCGTCATCCCCCCTGATGATTCTTGGGGGGCCAGACCCCTCAAAATAAAATCTATCAGAAATAAGAAAAAGATCTGGTTACTCCGATGGTCTTCCGCAATATAGATATACAGCCATTTATTTTAAGGGGGTCAGCCTCCCCTCATCCAAAGAAAAATTCTCATAAGTAATGAAAGGAGGGCAGGTATGGTTTTCATATCTTGGTACATTAGTACAGGCCCCAATTCCCCCCCCCAAAAAAAAAAAAAAAAAATCAGAAATAGGGGAAGTGAATGCGTAGGTTTCAACAAAATCGGCACACATATCGCAAGATTAGGTATGCAGTTTTCAAGTTTACCGCGAATGCACAGGAAGAAACTGCGAATCTACTTTATTATTATTGTTATTATTATTATTATTATTATTGATATCTTCATCATCATCATTAATAATATTACAATTTTTTCAACCACTTCAAGAGAATACGCCCAAACGTCAGTTAATAATTCAGTGTACGATATTGCAGTAATATCCAAAATATTATTTTCCGTTTCATTTACTTTTCATCTTCTGTATTTTCTTAAACACTAGTCGTATACAGTTGGTAAAGCAACCAACCAGAATACCAGATAATCCTGACCATAATGCCCATCTCTTGGATCTGTTCCTGACAAATAATCCAGATCAATACAGCATTGAGGTACTGTCACCACTTGGATCCTCTGACCACACTCTCATCAAATTCTCATTAGCTAGCGTCCCCAAACCTCACCGTTCTGAACCTGTCAGGGTGACCCGATGGCACTTTTATAGGGCAAACTGGGATGGATTTAGAAATTATCTTGCTGACATTCCATGGCAGTCATTCTTCTCTAGTGATGCCAATTCTACCCAGTCCCACATTTGCGACTTAATACTAGCTGGTACGGATTTATTCATACCAAGCCAACAGAATGGTTTGATAGCAACGTGCCAGAGCAGCAGTCTAAAAGTCATTAACATATAACTCTTACTTAAAATTAAAAACATCTGAATCACTCTCTCAATTTAAAATTGCTAACAACCATGCAGAAGCTGTAATAAATCTTGCTAAATCAAACTTTCTTCAAAATCAAGCATCAAAACTACTTAACAACCCTAATGACAATAGAATATTCTGTTCAACTCTCAGTTCTTTCAATAATAACTTTATCAAGTCATCATTCATTCCCCTACTAAAATCTTCAGATGGCAACATTACAAAATGACCCGCCTGGGAAAGCAGGTATCTTCGCCAGTACTTTTGCCAGAAATTCTACCATAGAGGAAGTCAGCCAGAATGTCCTAGCACTAGAACTTGACCCTCCCGAAATTGTTCCACTTATAATACAGACAAGATACGTAAAATCCATCCTAAACAACTTACCTACCAACAAAGCTCCAGGCCCAGATGGAATTCCCCCAATTGTTCTGAAAAAGTGTTCCCCAGAACTTGCCTCTGTTCTTGCTAAATTAGTCAGACTGTGCATACGTACTTCTTCATTCCCAGTTTCATGGAAAGAAGCCAATATCCACCCAATTCCAAAGAAAGAGTTCCTCTGACCCCTCTGATTACAGACCAATAGCTGTCACATCTTCGCTTGGTAAAGTATTTGAAATTTTAATTAATAAGCACATATTTAAACATTTTTAATCCAGCAACTTAATCAGTGATAGACAATGTGGTTTGCGCCACGTAAGATCCATCGTTGGCATACTCAATCTCCTGACTCGTACCATCCATCAATCAATCGACCTACATGGAGAAACTCATGCAGTAGCCCTTGATATTTCTAAAGTTTTCGACAGAGTATGGCACCGTTCTCTGCTGTCCAAACTCCCTTGCTATGGACTAACGTATTTTGTTCCCCTGATTTCCTCATATCTCAGCGACAGAAAAATAAGGGTAAAAGTAGATGATGTATATCCCAGTTTCCACTCAGTTAACGCCGGCGTGCCACAAGGATCGGTTCTGGCACCAATCCTGTTCCTGGTTCATATTATTGATCTCTTATCTGTCACCCACAATCCCATCCATTAATATGCAAATGACTCAGCACTTCATAGTTCTTTTACACTCAGACACCCATTTACAGAGTCTCATATCTACATTCTTTTTGCTCTCTTTCTTTCCTTTGTACTTTGTCTGTCCAAACCCTCTGCATTTTACTTTCATTTAGTTAATTTTCTCTCTCCACTGTCTGGTTCCTGCGAGTCACTGGCATTGGCTTCAGGGTAAAATATTTTTCTGCCTAAGAAATCTTGACGAACTCTGGTGACGAAGTAATGGCCCTCAGTTCCGTGCAGCCCTTAAGTGGGCAGGGGGTGCTAAGAATCCCACGGTGTAGAAGTAAGTTTATACATCCAAAAAGAACCTTAAGAATAGGAAACTGGAATGTTCGAACTCTCAATCAGGCTGGTAAAATGGAAGAACTTATTTCAGTGTTCAAGGAATACAAGATGGATATTTGTGCTCTTACAGAAACGAGGTTGCTTGGAGTTGATAAAATGAATTTGGAAGATGGTATTACTATGTTGGTTTCTGGTAGGAGTGATGGAAATCATTACCAAGGAGTAGGCTTACTGCTGAGTAGAGATGCTTGTAAGGCAGTATGTGAGTTTGAACCAATTAATGAGCACTTGCTTTATGCTCGTTTAAAATCTGACCATGGTAATATCAGTATGGTTGTAGGGTATGCTCCGACAAATGTGGCTGCTGATGAAATGAAGGATGACGTTTATGAGAAGCTGCAGGATGTAGTGAATAGAGTGGCAAGACATGATGTGTTAGTTTGCATTGGTGATTTTAATGCGATTGTTGGCAGTAGTAGGGATGGCTTTGAAGATTGTATGGGTAAGGAGGGTGTTGGTATAAGAAACGAAAATGGGGTGCGACTTGGAAGCTTTTGTTTGGCAAATGACCTTATAATTGGTGGAACTATCTTTGAGCATAGAAAAATAAATAAGACTACTTGGATTTCACCATGTGGTAAATACTGTAACCAGATTGACCACATTGCAATTAGCAGAAGGCATAGGAGTTATTTGCAAGATGTTTGCGTAAGGAGGGGGGCAGATATAGGTAGTGATCATCAACTTGTTGTGTCAAAGATTAAAATAAAACTTAAGAGAAACGCTAATGGTAATTGTACAGGCGGTAATAATTATGATTTTGATGAGCTGAGAAGTGATGAGAGCACGAGGGAAAAGTTTCGGTGGGAATGTAGGAACAGGTTTCTAGTCCTGCAGACTTTGACGGAATCTGAAGACAATGATTAATCAAATGTGGAGAGATGTAAAAGACGTTTTGCATGAGAGTGCTAAGGATACTATTAAGAAAAAGGGAAAAGCGAGAAGGAAAAAGTGGATGTCAGATGAAACATGGAATGCAATTCAGAAAAGGAAAGAGGCTAAGTTAAGAAGTGAAGAACAACATGTTGATGGCCAGGTAGTTGAAGTACTTAGAGCAACGTACTGGAGTTTACATTCTGAAGTAAAAAAGACTCGTTAGACGTGATAAGAGGAGACTATATGATGAAAAGGCGACAG